>NC_082713.1:97845118-98178743 GCF_030144855.1 Hypanus sabinus
AGGTGATACACTGGGGATTCGTGGCAGAGGCTGACACATTAGGGGATACACAGGGAATTCGTGGCAAGGCTGACACTTTAGGAGATATACTGGGGATTGTTGGCAGAGGCTGACACATTATCGGATACACTGTGTGGATTAGCGTCAGAGGCTGACACATTACGGGATACACTGGGGATTTATGGCGGAGTCTGACACATTTCGGGAAACACTGTGGGTTGTGGTGGCAGAGACTGACTGATTATTGGATACACTGGGTATTGGTTGCAGAGGCTCACACATAAAGGGATGCACTGTGGTGTGAGTTGTCAGAGGCTGACACATTAGGGGTTACACTGGGGATTGGTGGCAGAGGCTGACACATAAGTGGACACCCTGGGAATTGGTGGCAGTTGCTGACGCATTCCGTGATACTCTGCTTATTTGTGGCCGATGCTGACACATTAGTGGATACACTGTGGGGATTGGTGGCAGAGGCTCCCACATTAGGGGACACACTGGATATTGGTGGCAGAGGCTGACACATTAGTAGATACACTGTGGGGATTGGTGGCAGAGGCTCCCACATTAGGGGATACTCTGGGAATTGGTGGCAGAGGCTGACACATTAGTGGATATACTGTGGGGATTCCCTTTGCAGAGGCTGACACATTAGGGTAAAAACTGTGAGGATTGGTGGCAGAGGCTGACACATTAGGGGATACAGAGGGGAAATATGACAGAGGCTGACACATTATGGGATACACTGGGTATAGGTGGCAGAGGCTCACACATTAGGGTAAAAACTGTGAAGATTGGTGGCAGAGGCTGACACATTAGAGGATACACTGGGAATTGGTGGCAGAGGCTGACACATTAGGTGATACACAGGGAATGGTGACAGAGGCTGACGCATTTGGGGATACACTGGGGATTGTTGGCAGAGTCTGACACATTAGGGGATAGCCTGGGGATGTGTGGCAGTGGCTGATAGAATGGGGGATACACGGAATTCGTGGCAGTGGCCGAAACATTACGGTATACACTGGGGATTGGTGGCAGAGGCTGACACATTAGGGGATACACTGTGTGGATTCGCGTCAGAGACTCACACATTAGGGTAAAAACTGTGGGGATTGGTGGCAGAGGCTGACACATTAGTGCCTACACTGGAGATTGGTGTCAGATGCAGACACATTAGGGGATACACTGGGGATTGGTGGCAGAGGCGGATACATTAGGGGATACGCAGGGAATTCGTTGCAGAGGCTGACACATTAGGGACTACACTAGGTATTGGTGGCAGAGGCTGACACATTAGGGTATGCACTGGGGATTGGTGGCAGTGGCTTACACATTAGTGGATACACTGGGGATTGGCGGCAGTGTCTGACGCATTTGGGGATACACTGGGAATTGGTTGCAGAGGCTGACACATTAGTGGACACCCTGGTGATTGGTGTCAGTGGCTGACGCATTCGGTGATACTTTGCGGATTTGTGGCCAAGGCTCACACATTAGGGGATACACTGGGGATTAGTGGCAGAGGCTGACATATTATGGGATACACTGGGGATTCGTGGCAGAGGCTGACACATTAGGGGATACACAGGGAATTCGTGGCAAGGCTGACACTTTAGGAGATATACTGGGGATTGTTGGCAGAGGCTGACACATTATCGGATACACTGTGTGGATTAGCGTCAGAGGCTGACACATTACGGGATACACAGGGGATTTATGGCGGAGTCTGACACATTTCGGGAAACACTGTGGGTTGTGGTGGCAGAGACTGACTGATTATTGGATACACTGGGTATTGGTGGCAGAGGCTGACACATTAGTAGATACACTGTGGGGATTGGTGGCAGAGGCTCCCACATTAGGGGATACTCTGGGAATTGGTGGCAGAGGCTGACACATTAGTGGATATACTGTGGGGATTCCCTTTGCAGAGGCTGACACATTAGGGTAAAAACTGTGAGGATTGGTGGCAGAGGCTGACACATTAGGGGATACAGAGGGGAAATATGACAGAGGCTGACACATTATGGGATACACTGGGTATAGGTGGCAGAGGCTCACACATTAGGGTAAAAACTGTGAAGATTGGTGGCAGAGGCTGACACATTAGAGGATACACTGTGGATTGGTGGCAGAGGCTGACACATTAGGTGATACACAGGGAATGGTGACAGAGGCTGACGCATTTGGGGATACACTGGGGATTGTTGGCAGAGTCTGACACATTAGGGGATAGCCTGGGGATGTGTGGCAGTGGCTGATAGAATGGGGGATACACGGAATTCGTGGCAGTGGCCGAAACATTACGGTATACACTGGGGATTGGTGGCAGAGGCTGACACATTAGGGGATACACTGTGTGGATTCGCGTCAGAGACTCACACATTAGGGTAAAAACTGTGGGGATTGGTGGCAGAGGCTGACACATTAGTGCCTACACTGGAGATTGGTGTCAGATGCAGACACATTAGGGGATACACTGGGGATTGGTGGCAGAGGCGGATACATTAGGGGATACGCAGGGAATTCGTTGCAGAGGCTGACACATTAGGGACTACACTAGGTATTGGTGGCAGAGGCTGACACATTAGGGTATGCACTGGGGATTGGTGGCAGTGGCTTACACATTAGTGGATACACTGGGGATTGGCGGCAGTGTCTGACGCATTTGGGGATACACTGGGAATTGGTTGCAGAGGCTGACACATTAGTGGACACCCTGGTGATTGGTGTCAGTGGCTGACGCATTCGGTGATACTTTGCGGATTTGTGGCCAAGGCTCACACATTAGGGGATACACTGGGGATTAGTGGCAGAGGCTGACATATTATGGGATACACTGGGGATTCGTGGCAGAGGCTGACACATTAGGGGATACACAGGGAATTCGTGGCAAGGCTGACACTTTAGGAGATATACTGGGGATTGTTGGCAGAGGCTGACACATTATCGGATACACTGTGTGGATTAGCGTCAGAGGCTGACACATTACGGGATACACAGGGGATTTATGGCGGAGTCTGACACATTTCGGGAAACACTGTGGGTTGTGGTGGCAGAGACTGACTGATTATTGGATACACTGGGTATTGGTTGCAGAGGCTCACACATAAAGGGATGCACTGTGGTGTGAGTTGTCAGAGGCTGACACATTAGGGGTTACACTGGGGATTGGTGGCAGAGGCTGACACATAAGTGGACACCCTGGGAATTGGTGGCAGTTGCTGACGCATTCCGTGATACTCTGCTTATTTGTGGCCGATGCTGACACATTAGTGGATACACTGTGGGGATTGGTGGCAGAGGCTCCCACATTAGGGGACACACTGGGTATTGGTGGCAGAGGCTGACACATTAGTGGATACACTGTGGGGATTGGTGGCAGAGGCTCCCACATTAGGGGATACTCTGGGAATTGGTGGCAGAGGCTGACACATTAGTGGATATACTGTGGGGATTCCCTTTGCAGAGGCTGACACATTAGGGTAAAAACTGTGAGGATTGGTGGCAGAGGCTGACACATTAGGGGATACAGATGGGAAACATGGCAGAGGCTGACACATTATGGGATACACTGGGTATAGGTGGCAGAGGCTCACACATTAGGGTAAAAACTGTGAAGATTGGTGGCAGAGGCTGACACATTAGAGGATACACTGGGGATTGGTGGCAGAGGCTGACACATTAGGTGATACACAGGGAATGGTGACAGAGGCTGACGCATTTGGGGATACACTGGGGATTGTTGGCAGAGTCTGACACATTAGGGGATACCCTGGGGATGTGTGGCAGTGGCTGATAGAATGGGGGATACACGGAATTCGTGGCAGGGGCCGAAACATTACGGTATACACTGGGGATTGGTGGCAGAGGCTGACACATTAGGGGATACACTGTGTGGATTCGCGTCAGAGACTCACACATTAGGGTAAAAACTGTGGGGATTGGTGGCAGAGGCTGACACATTAGTGCCTACACTGGAGATTGGTGTCAGATGCAGACACATTAGGGGATACACTGGGGATTGGTGGCAGAGGCGGATACATTAGGGGATACGCAGGGAATTCGTTGCAGAGGCTGACACATTAGGGTATGCACTGGGGATTGGTGGCAGTGGCTTACACATTAGTGGATACACTGGGGATTGGCGGCAGTGTCTGACGCATTTGGGGATACACTGGAAATTGGTTGCAGAGGCTGACACATTAGTGGACACCCTGGTGATTGGTGTCAGTGGCTGACGCATTCGGTGATACTTTGCGGATTTGTGGCCGAGGCTCACACATTAGGGGATACACTGGGGATTAGTGGCAGAGGCTGACATATTATGGGATACACTGGGGATCGGTGGCAGAGTCTGACACATTTGGGGATACGCTGGGGATTGGTGTCAGTGGCTGACACATTAGGTGATACACTGGGGATTGTTGGCAGAGGCTGACACATTATCGGATACACTGTGTGGATTAGCGTCAGAGGCTGACACATTACGGGATACACTGGGGATTTATGGCGGAGTCTGACACATTTCGGGAAACACTGTGGGTTGTGGTGGCAGAGACTGACTGATTATTGGATACACTGGGTATTGGTTGCAGAGGCTCACACATAAAGGGATGCACTGTGGTGTGAGTTGTCAGAGGCTGACACATTAGGGGTTACACTGGGGATTGGTGGCAGAGGCTGACACATAAGTGGACACCCTGGGAATTGGTGGCAGTTGCTGACGCATTCCGTGATACTCTGCTTATTTGTGGCCGATGCTGACACATTAGTGGATACACTGTGGGGATTGGTGGCAGAGGCTCCCACATTAGGGGACACACTGGGTATTGGTGGCAGAGGCTGACACATTAGTGGATACACTGTGGGGATTGGTGGCAGAGGCTCCCACATTAGGGGATACTCTGGGAATTGGTGGCAGAGGCTGACACATTAGTGGATATACTGTGGGGATTCCCTTTGCAGAGGCTGACACATTAGGGTAAAAACTGTGAGGATTGGTGGCAGAGGCTGACACATTAGGGGATACAGAGGGGAAACATGGCAGAGGCTGACACATTATGGGATACACTGGGTATAGGTGGCAGAGGCTCACACATTAGGGTAAAAACTGTGAAGATTGGTGGCAGAGGCTGACACATTAGAGGATACACTGGGGATTGGTGGCAGAGGCTGACACATTAGGTGATACACAGGGAATGGTGACAGAGGCTGACGCATTTGGGGATACACTGGGGATTGTTGGCAGAGTCTGACACATTATGGGATACCCTGGGGATGTGTGACAGTGGCTGATAGAATGGGGGATACACGGAATTCGTGGCAGTGGCCGAAACATTACGGTATACACTGGGGATTGGTGGCAGAGGCTGACACATTAGGGGATACACTGTGTGGATTCGCGTCAGAGACTCACACATTAGGGTAAAAACTGTGGGGATTGGTGGCAGAGGCTGACACATTAGTGCCTACACTGGAGATTGGTGTCAGATGCAGACACATTAGTGGATACACTGGGGATTGGTGGCAGAGGCGGATACATTAGGGGATACGCAGGGAATTCGTTGCAGAGGCTGACACATTAGGGAATACACTAGGTATTGGTGGCAGAGGCTGACACATTAGGGTATGCACTGGGGATTGGCGGCAGTGTCTGACGCATTTGGGGATACACTGGGAATTGGTTGCAGAGGCTGACACATTAGCGGTACACTGGGGATTGCTGGCAGTGTCTGACGCATTAGGGAATACACTGGGAATTGGTGGCAGAGGCTGACACATTAGAGGTTACACTGGGGATTGGTGGCAGAGGCTGACACATTTGGGGATACACTGGGGATTGGTGGCAGAGGCAGACACATTAGTGGACACCCTGGGGATTTGTGTCATTGGCTGTGGCATTAGGTGATACACTGGGGATTTGTGGCAGCGGCTGATACACTAGGGGATACACACTGGGGATTGGTGGCAGGGGCTGACACATTTGGGGATACACTGTGGGGATTGGTGGCAGAGGCTGACGCATTAGTGGATACACTGGGAATTGTTGGCAGAGGCTGACACATTAGGGGATACACTGGGGATTGGTAGCAGAAGCTGTCACATTTGGGAATACACTGGGGAATCGTGGCAGAGGCTGACACATTAATGGATATACTGTGGGGATTCCCTTTGCAGAGGCTCACACATTAGGGTATAAACTGTGAGGATTGGTGACAGAGGCTGACACATTAGGGGAAAAACTGTGGGGATTGGTGGCAGAGGCTGACACATTAGGGGATACAGTGGGGAATGGTTGCAGTGGCTGACACATTACTGGATACACTGTTGGGATTGGTGGCAGAGGCTTACACTTTTGAGGAAACACTGGGGATTGGGGGCAAAGATGACACATTAGGGGATAAACTGGTATTGTCCGCAGAGACTGACACATTAGGGGATACTCAGGGGATTGGTGGCAGAAGCTGACACATGAGCGGATACACAGGATTAGTGGCAGAGGCTGACACATTAGTGGATAAACCGGGGATTGGTGGCAGAGGCTGATACATTAGCGGATACACTGGGGATTGGTGGCAGAGTCTGACACATTAGCGGATATACAGTGGGGATTGGCGGCAGTGTCTGACACATTTGGGGATACACTGGGAATTGGTTGCAGAGGCTGACACATTAGGGGTACACTGGGGATTGCTGGCAGTGTCTGACGCATTAGGGAATACACTGGGAATTGGTGGCAGAGGCTGACACATTAGAGGTTACACTGGGGATTGGTGGCAGAGGCTGACACATTTGGGGTACACTGGGGATTGGTGGCAGAGGCAGACACATTAGTGGACACCCTGGGGATTTGTGTCATTGGCTGTGGCATTAGGTGATACACTGGGGATTTGTGGCAGCGGCTGACGCATTAGGGAATACACTGGGCATTGGTGGCAGAGGCTGACACATTAGCGGATATACTGTGGGGATTGGCGGCAGTGTCTGACGCATTAGGGATACTCTGGGGATTGGTGGCAGAGGCTGACACATTAGGGGTTTCACTGGGGAATCGTGGCAGAGGCTGACACATTTGGGGATACACTGGGCATTGGTGGCAGAGGCTGACACATTAGCGGATATACTGTGGGATTGGCGGCAGTGTCTGACGCATTAGGGATACTCTGGGGATTGGTGGCAGAGGCTGACACATTAGGGGTTTCACTGGGGATTCGTGGCAGAGGCTGACACATTAGTGGATACACTGGGGATTGGTGGCAGAGTCTGACACATTAGCAGGTACACTGTGGGGATTGGTTGCAGAGGCTGACGCATTAGGGAATACACTGGGGATTGGTGGCAGAGGCTGACACATTAGCAGATATACCGTGGGGATTGGCGGCAGTGTCTGACGCATTTGGGGATACACTGGGAATTGGTGGCAGAGGCTGACTCATTAAGGGATACACTGGGGATTGGTGGCAGAGTCTGACACATTAGGGGTACACTGGGGATTGCTGGCAGTCTCTGACGCATTAGGGAATACACTGGGCATTGGTGGCAGAGGCTGACACATTAGCGGATATACTGTGGAGATTGGCGGCAGTGTCTGACGCATTAGGGATACTCTGGGGATTGGTGGCAGAGGCTGACACATTAGGGGTTTCACTGGGGAATCGTGGCAGAGGCTGACACATTTGGGGATACACTGTGGGGATTGGTGACAGAGGCTGTCACATTAGTGGACACCCTGGTGATTGGTGTCAGTGGCTGACGCATTAGGGGATACACTGGGGATTGGTGACAGAGGCTGATAGAATAGGGGATACACGGAATTCGTGGCAGTGGCCGACACATTAGGGGATACACTGGGGATTGGTGGCAGAGGCTGACACATTAGGGGATACACTGTGTGGATTCGCGTCAGAGACTCACACATTAGGGTAAAAACTGTGGGGATTGGTGGCAGAGGCTGACACATTAGTGCCTACACTGGAGATTGGTGTCAGATGCAGACACATTAGGGGATACACTGGGGATTGGTGGCAGAGGCGGATACATTAGGGGATACGCAGGGAATTCGTTGCAGAGGCTGACACATTAGTGGATACACTGGGGATTGGCGGCAGTGTCTGATGCATTTGGGGATACACTGGAAATTGGTTGCAGAGGCTGACACATTAGTGGACACCCTGGTGATTGGTGTCAGTGGCTGACGCATTCGGTGATACTTTGCGGATTTGTGGCCGAGGCTCACACATTAGGGGATACACTGGGGATTAGTGGCAGAGGCTGACATATTATGGGATACACTGGGGATCGGTGGCAGAGTCTGACACATTTGGGGATACGCTGGGGATTGGTGTCAGTGGCTGACACATTAGGTGATACACTGGGGATTCGTGGCAGAGGCTGACACATTAGGGGATACACAGGGAATTCGTGGCAAGGCTGACACTTTAGGAGATATACTGGGGATTGTTGGCAGAGGCTGACACATTATCGGATACACTGTGTGGATTAGCGTCAGAGGCTGACACATTACGGGATACACTGGGGATTTATGGCGGAGTCTGACACATTTCGGGAAACACTGTGGGTTGTGGTGGCAGAGACTGACTGATTATTGGATACACTGGGTATTGGTTGCAGAGGCTCACACATAAAGGGATGCACTGTGGTGTGAGTTGTCAGAGGCTGACACATTAGGGGTTACACTGGGGATTGGTGGCAGAGGCTGACACATAAGTGGACACCCTGGGAATTGGTGGCAGTTGCTGACGCATTCCGTGATACTCTGCTTATTTGTGGCCGATGCTGACACATTAGTGGATACACTGTGGGGATTGGTGGCAGAGGCTCCCACATTAGGGGACACACTGGGTATTGGTGGCAGAGGCTGACACATTAGTGGATACACTGTGGGGATTGGTGGCAGAGGCTCCCACATTAGGGGATACTCTGGGAATTGGTGGCAGAGGCTGACACATTAGTGGATATACTGTGGGGATTCCCTTTGCAGAGGCTGACACATTAGGGTAAAAACTGTGAGGATTGGTGGCAGAGGCTGACACATTAGGAGATACAGAGGGGAAACATGGCAGAGGCTGACACATTATGGGATACACTGGGTATAGGTGGCAGAGGCTCACACATTAGGGTAAAAACTGTGAAGATTGGTGGCAGAGGCTGACACATTAGAGGATACACTGGGGATTGGTGGCAGAGGCTGACACATTAGGTGATACACAGGGAATGGTGACAGAGGCTGACGCATTTGGGGATACACTGGGGATTGTTGGCAGAGTCTGACACATTAGGGGATACCCTGGGGATGTGTGGCAGTGGCTGATAGAATGGGGGATACACGGAATTCGTGGCAGTGGCCGAAACATTACGGTATACACTGGGGATTGGTGGCAGAGGCTGACACATTAGGGGATACACTGTGTGGATTCGCGTCAGAGACTCACACATTAGGGTAAAAACTGTGGGGATTGGTGGCAGAGGCTGACACATTAGTGCCTACACTGGAGATTGGTGTCAGATGCAGACACATTAGGGGATACACTGGGGATTGGTGGCAGAGGCGGATACATTAGGGGATACGCAGGGAATTCGTTGCAGAGGCTGACACATTAGGGAATACACTAGGTATTGGTGGCAGAGGCTGACACATTAGGGTATGCACTGGGGATTGGTGGCAGTGGCTTACACATTAGTGGATACACTGGGGATTGGCGGCAGTGTCTGACGCATTTGGGGATACACTGGGGATTGGTGGCAGAGGCTGACTCATTAAGTGATACACTGGGGATTGGTGGCAGAGTCTGACACATTAGGGGTACACTGGGGATTGCTGGCAGTGTCTGACGCATTAGGGAATACACTGGGAATTGGTGGCAGAGGCTGACACATTAGAGGTTACACTGGGGATTGGTGGCAGAGGCTGACACATTTGGGGTACACTGGGGATTGGTGGCAGAGGCAGACACATTAGTGGACACCCTGGGGATTTGTGTCATTGGCTGTGGCATTAGGTGATACACTGGGGATTTGTGGCAGCGGCTGACGCATTAGGGAATACACTGGGCATTGGTGGCAGAGGCTGACACATTAGCGGATATACTGTGGGGATTGGCGGCAGTGTCTGACGCATTAGGGATACTCTGGGGATTGGTGGCAGAGGCTGACACATTAGGGGTTTCACTGGGGAATCGTGGCAGAGGCTGACACATTTGGGGATACACTGGGCATTGGTGGCAGAGGCTGACACATTAGCGGATATACTGTGGGATTGGCGGCAGTGTCTGACGCATTAGGGATACTCTGGGGATTGGTGGCAGAGGCTGACACATTAGGGGTTTCACTGGGGATTCGTGGCAGAGGCTGACACATTAGTGGATACACTGGGGATTGGTGGCAGAGTCTGACACATTAGCAGGTACACTGTGGGGATTGGTTGCAGAGGCTGACGCATTAGGGAATACACTGGGGATTGGTGGCAGAGGCTGACACATTAGCAGATATACCGTGGGGATTGGCGGCAGTGTCTGACGCATTTGGGGATACACTGGGAATTGGTGGCAGAGGCTGACTCATTAAGGGATACACTGGGGATTGGTGGCAGAGTCTGACACATTAGGGGTACACTGGGGATTGCTGGCAGTCTCTGACGCATTAGGGAATACACTGGGCATTGGTGGCAGAGGCTGACACATTAGCGGATATACTGTGGAGATTGGCGGCAGTGTCTGACGCATTAGGGATACTCTGGGGATTGGTGGCAGAGGCTGACACATTAGGGGTTTCACTGGGGAATCGTGGCAGAGGCTGACACATTTGGGGATACACTGTGGGGATTGGTGACAGAGGCTGTCACATTAGTGGACACCCTGGTGATTGGTGTCAGTGGCTGACGCATTAGGGGATACACTGGGGATTGGTGACAGAGGCTGATAGAATAGGGGATACACGGAATTCGTGGCAGTGGCCGACACATTAGGGGATACACTGGGGATTGGTGGCAGAGGCTGACACATTAGGGGATACACTGTGTGGATTCGCGTCAGAGACTCACACATTAGGGTAAAAACTGTGGGGATTGGTGGCAGAGGCTGACACATTAGTGCCTACACTGGAGATTGGTGTCAGATGCAGACACATTAGGGGATACACTGGGGATTGGTGGCAGAGGCGGATACATTAGGGGATACGCAGGGAATTCGTTGCAGAGGCTGACACATTAGTGGACACCCTGGTGATTGGTGTCAGTGGCTGACGCATTCGGTGATACTTTGCGGATTTGTGGCCGAGGCTCACACATTAGGGGATACACTGGGGATTAGTGGCAGAGGCTGACATATTATGGGATACACTGGGGATCGGTGGCAGAGTCTGACACATTTGGGGATACGCTGGGGATTGGTGTCAGTGGCTGACACATTAGGTGATACACTGGGGATTCGTGGCAGAGGCTGACACATTAGGGGATACACAGGGAATTCGTGGCAAGGCTGACACTTTAGGAGATATACTGGGGATTGTTGGCAGAGGCTGACACATTATCGGATACACTGTGTGGATTAGCGTCAGAGGCTGACACATTACGGGATACACTGGGGATTTATGGCGGAGTCTGACACATTTCGGGAAACACTGTGGGTTGTGGTGGCAGAGACTGACTGATTATTGGATACACTGGGTATTGGTTGCAGAGGCTCACACATAAAGGGATGCACTGTGGTGTGAGTTGTCAGAGGCTGACACATTAGGGGTTACACTGGGGATTGGTGGCAGAGGCTGACACATAAGTGGACACCCTGGGAATTGGTGGCAGTTGCTGACGCATTCCGTGATACTCTGCTTATTTGTGGCCGATGCTGACACATTAGTGGATACACTGTGGGGATTGGTGGCAGAGGCTCCCACATTAGGGGACACACTGGGTATTGGTGGCAGAGGCTGACACATTAGTGGATACACTGTGGGGATTGGTGGCAGAGGCTCCCACATTAGGGGATACTCTGGGAATTGGTGGCAGAGGCTGACACATTAGTGGATATACTGTGGGGATTCCCTTTGCAGAGGCTGACACATTAGGGTAAAAACTGTGAGGATTGGTGGCAGAGGCTGACACATTAGGAGATACAGAGGGGAAACATGGCAGAGGCTGACACATTATGGGATACACTGGGTATAGGTGGCAGAGGCTCACACATTAGGGTAAAAACTGTGAAGATTGGTGGCAGAGGCTGACACATTAGAGGATACACTGGGGATTGGTGGCAGAGGCTGACACATTAGGTGATACACAGGGAATGGTGACAGAGGCTGACGCATTTGGGGATACACTGGGGATTGTTGGCAGAGTCTGACACATTAGGGGATACCCTGGGGATGTGTGGCAGTGGCTGATAGAATGGGGGATACACGGAATTCGTGGCAGTGGCCGAAACATTACGGTATACACTGGGGATTGGTGGCAGAGGCTGACACATTAGGGGATACACTGTGTGGATTCGCGTCAGAGACTCACACATTAGGGTAAAAACTGTGGGGATTGGTGGCAGAGGCTGACACATTAGTGCCTACACTGGAGATTGGTGTCAGATGCAGACACATTAGGGGATACACTGGGGATTGGTGGCAGAGGCGGATACATTAGGGGATACGCAGGGAATTCGTTGCAGAGGCTGACACATTAGGGAATACACTAGGTATTGGTGGCAGAGGCTGACACATTAGGGTATGCACTGGGGATTGGTGGCAGTGGCTTACACATTAGTGGATACACTGGGGATTGGTGGCAGTGGCTGACACATTAGTGGATACACTGTGGATTGGTGGCAGAGGCTGACACATTAGTGGATACACTGGGGATTGGTTGCAGTCTCTGACACATTAGTGGATGCACTGGGGATTGGTTGCAGTGTCTGACACATTAGTGGATACACTGTGGATTGGTGGCAGAGGCTGACATATTAGTGGATACACTGGGGATTGGTTGCAGTCTCTGACACATTAGGGGATACACTCGGGATTGGTGGCAGAGGCTGGTACAATAGTGGATACACAGGGAATTTGTGGCAGAGGCTGACACATTTGGGGATACACTGGGGATTGGTGGCAGAGGCTGACACATTAGCGGATACACTGTGGGGATTAGTTGCAGAGGCTGACACATTAGGGGATACTCTGGGGATTCGTGGCAGAGGCTGACACATTTGGGGATACACTGTCGGGATTGGTGACAGAGGCTGACACATTAGCGGATACACAGTGGGGATTGGTGGCAGAGGCTCGCCCATTAGGGAATACACTGGGCATTGGTGGCAGAGGCTGACACATTAGCGGATATACTGTGGGGATTGGCGGCAGTGTCTGACGCATTAGGGATACTCTGGGGATTGGTGGCAGAGCCTGACACATTAGGGGTTTCACTGGGGAATCGTGGCAGAGGCTGACACATTTGGGGATACACTGGGCATTGGTGGCAGAGGCTGACACATTAGCGGATATACTGTGGGATTGGCGGCAGTGTCTGACGCATTAGGGATACTCTGGGGATTGGTGGCAGAGGCTGACACATTAGGGGTTTCACTGGGGATTCGTGGCAGAGGCTGACACATTAGTGGATACACTGGGGATTGGTGGCAGAGTCTGACACATTAGCAGGTACACTGTGGGGATTGGTTGCAGAGGCTGACGCATTAGGGAATACACTGGGGATTGGTGGCAGAGGCTGACACATTAGCAGATATACCGTGGGGATTGGCGGCAGTGTCTGACGCATTTGGGGATACACTGGGAATTGGTGGCAGAGGCTGACTCATTAAGGGATACACTGGGGATTGGTGGCAGAGTCTGACACATTAGGGGTACACTGGGGATTGCTGGCAGTCTCTGACGCATTAGGGAATACACTGGGCATTGGTGGCAGAGGCTGACACATTAGCGGATATACTGTGGAGATTGGCGGCAGTGTCTGACGCATTAGGGATACTCTGGGGATTGGTGGCAGAGGCTGACACATTAGGGGTTTCACTGGGGAATCGTGGCAGAGGCTGACACATTTGGGGATACACTGTGGGGATTGGTGACAGAGGCTGTCACATTAGTGGACACCCTGGTGATTGGTGTCAGTGGCTGACGCATTAGGGGATACACTGGGGATTGGTGACAGAGGCTGATAGAATAGGGGATACACGGAATTCGTGGCAGTGGCCGACACATTAGGGGATACACTGGGGATTGGTGGCAGAGGCTGACACATTAGGGGATACACTGTGTGGATTCGCGTCAGAGACTCACACATTAGGGTAAAAACTGTGGGGATTGGTGGCAGAGGCTGACACATTAGTGCCTACACTGGAGATTGGTGTCAGATGCAGACACATTAGGGGATACACTGGGGATTGGTGCCAGAGGCGGATACATTAGGGGATACGCAGGGAATTCGTTGCAGAGGCTGACACATTAGGGAATACACTAGGTATTGGTGGCAGAGGCTGACACATTAGGGTATGCACTGGGGATTGGTGGCAGTGGCTTACACATTAGTGGATACACTGGGGATTGGCGGCAGTGTCTGATGCATTTGGGGATACACTGGAAATTGGTTGCAGAGGCTGACACATTAGTGGACACCCTGGTGATTGGTGTCAGTGGCTGACGCATTCGGTGATACTTTGCGGATTTGTGGCCGAGGCTCGCACATTAGGGGATACACTGGGGATTAGTGGCAGAGGCTGACATATTATGGGATACAATGGGGATCGGTGGCAGAGTCTGACACATTTGGGGATACGCTGGGGATTGGTGTCAGTGGCTGACACATTAGGTGATACACTGGGGATTCGTGGCAGAGGCTGACACATTAGGGGATACACAGGGAATTCGTGGCAAGGCTGACACTTTAGGAGATATACTGGGGATTGTTGGCAGAGGCTGACACATTATCGGATACACTGTGTGGATTAGCGTCAGAGGCTGACACATTACGGGATACACTGGTGATTTATGGCGGAGTCTGACACATTTCGGGAAACACTGTGGGTTGTGGTGGCAGAGACTGACTGATTATTGGATACACTGGGTATTGGTTGCAGAGGCTCACACATAAAGGGATGCACTGTGGTGTGAGTTGTCAGAGGCTGACACATTAGGGGTTACACTGGGGATTGGTGGCAGAGGCTGACACATAAGTGGACACCCTGGGAATTGGTGGCAGTTGCTGACGCATTCCGTGATACTCTGCTTATTTGTGGCCGATGCTGACACATTAGTGGATACACTGTGGGGATTGGTGGCAGAGGCTCCCACATTAGGGGACACACTGGGTATTGGTGGCAGAGGCTGACACATTAGTGGATACACTGTGGGGATTGGTGGCAGAGGCTCCCACATTAGGGGATACTCTGGGAATTGGTGGCAGAGGCTGACACATTAGTGGATATACTGTGGGGATTCCCTTTGCAGAGGCTGACACATTAGGGTAAAAACTGTGAGGATTGGTGGCAGAGGCTGACACATTAGTGCCTACACTGGAGATTGGTGTCAGATGCAGACACATTAGGGGATACACTGGGGATTGGTGGCAGAGGCGGATACATTAGGGGATACGCAGGGAATTCGTTGCAGAGGCTGACACATTAGGGTATGCACTGGGGATTGGTGGCAGTGGCTTACACATTAGTGGATACACTGGGGATTGGCGGCAGTGTCTGACGCATTTGGGGATACACTGGAAATTGGTTGCAGAGGCTGACACATTAGTGGACACCCTGGTGATTGGTGTCAGTGGCTGACTCATTCGGTGATACTTTGCGGATTTGTGGCCGAGGCTCACACATTAGGGGATACACTGGGGATTAGTGGCAGAGGCTGACATATTATGGGATACACTGGGGATCGGTGGCAGAGTCTGACACATTTGGGGATACGCTGGGGATTGGTGTCAGTGGCTGACACATTAGGTGATACACTGGGGATTGTTGGCAGAGGCTGACACATTATCGGATACACTGTGTGGATTAGCGTCAGAGGCTGACACATTACGGGATACACTGGTGATTTATGGCGGAGTCTGACACATTTCGGGAAACACTGTGGGTTGTGGTGGCAGAGACTGACTGATTATTGGATACACTGGGTATTGGTTGCAGAGGCTCACACATAAAGGGATGCACTGTGGTGTGAGTTGTCAGAGGCTGACACATTAGGGGTTACACTGGGGATTGGTGGCAGAGGCTGACACATAAGTGGACACCCTGGGAATTGGTGGCAGTTGCTGACGCATTCCGTGATACTCTGCTTATTTGTGGCCGATGCTGACACATTAGTGGATACACTGTGGGGATTGGTGGCAGAGGCTCCCACATTAGGGGACACACTGGGTATTGGTGGCAGAGGCTGACACATTAGTGGATACACTGTGGGGATTGGTGGCAGAGGCTCCCACATTAGGGGATACTCTGGGAATTGGTGGCAGAGGCTGACACATTAGTGGATATACTGTGGGGATTCCCTTTGCAGAGGCTGACACATTAGGGTAAAAACTGTGAGGATTGGTGGCAGAGGCTGACACATTAGGAGATACAGAGGGGAAACATGGCAGAGGCTGACACATTATGGGATACACTGGGTATAGGTGGCAGAGGCTCACACATTAGGGTAAAAACTGTGAAGATTGGTGGCAGAGGCTGACACATTAGAGGATACACTGGGGATTGGTGGCAGAGGCTGACACATTAGGTGATACACAGGGAATGGTGACAGAGGCTGACGCATTTGGGGATACACTGGGGATTGTTGGCAGAGTCTGACACATTAGGGGATACCCTGGGGATGTGTGGCAGTGGCTGATAGAATGGGGGATACACGGAATTCGTGGCAGTGGCCGAAACATTACGGTATACATTGGGGATTGGTGGCAGAGGCTGACACATTAGGGGATACACTGTGTGGATTCGCGTCAGAGACTCACACATTAGGGTAAAAACTGTGGGGATTGGTGGCAGAGGCTGACACATTAGTGCCTACACTGGAGATTGGTGTCAGATGCAGACACATTAGGGGATACACTGGGGATTGGTGGCAGAGGCGGATACATTAGGGGATACGCAGGGAATTCGTTGCAGAGGCTGACACATTAGGGAATACACTAGGTATTGGTGGCAGAGGCTGACACATTAGGGTATGCACTGGGGATTGGTGGCAGTGGCTTACACATTAGTGGATACACTGGGGATTGGTGGCAGTGGCTGACACATTAGTGGATACACTGTGGATTGGTGGCAGAGGCTGACACATTAGTGGATACACTGGGGATTGGTTGCAGTCTCTGACACATTAGTGGATGCACTGGGGATTGGTTGCAGTGTCTGACACATTAGTGGATACACTGTGGATTGGTGGCAGAGGCTGACATATTAGTGGATACACTGGGGATTGGTTGCAGTCTCTGACACATTAGGGGATACACTCGGGATTGGTGGCAGAGGCTGGTACAATAGTGGATACACAGGGAATTTGTGGCAGAGGCTGACACATTTGGGGATACACTGGGGATTGGTGGCAGAGGCTGACACATTAGCGGATACACTGTGGGGATTAGTTGCAGAGGCTGACACATTAGGGGATACTCTGGGGATTCGTGGCAGAGGCTGACACATTTGGGGATACACTGTCGGGATTGGTGACAGAGGCTGACACATTAGCGGATACACAGTGGGGATTGGTGGCAGAGGCTGTCACATTAGTGGACACCCTGGTGATTGGTGTCAGTGGCTGACGCATTAGGGGATACACTGGGGATTGGTGACAGAGGCTGATAGAATAGGGGATACACGGAATTCGTGGCAGTGGCCGACACATTAGGGGATACACTGGGGATTGGTGGCAGAGGCTGACACATTAGGGGATACACTGTGTGGATTCGCGTCAGAGACTCACACATTAGGGTAAAAACTGTGGGGATTGGTGGCAGAGGCTGACACATTAGTGCCTACACTGGAGATTGGTGTCAGATGCAGACACATTAGGGGATACACTGGGGATTGGTGGCAGAGGCGGATACATTAGGGGATACGCAGGGAATTCGTTGCAGAGGCTGACACATTAGGGAATACACTAGGTATTGGTGGCAGAGGCTGACACATTAGGGTATGCACTGGGGATTGGTGGCAGTGGCTTACACATTAGTGGATACACTGGGGATTGGCGGCAGTGTCTGATGCATTTGGGGATACACTGGAAATTGGTTGCAGAGGCTGACACATTAGTGGACACCCTGGTGATTGGTGTCAGTGGCTGACGCATTCGGTGATACTTTGCGGATTTGTGGCCGAGGCTCACACATTAGGGGATACACTGGGGATTAGTGGCAGAGGCTGACATATTATGGGATACACTGGGGATCGGTGGCAGAGTCTGACACATTTGGGGATACGCTGGGGATTGGTGTCAGTGGCTGACACATTAGGTGATACACTGGGGATTCGTGGCAGAGGCTGACACATTAGGGGATACACAGGGAATTCGTGGCAAGGCTGACACTTTAGGAGATATACTGGGGATTGTTGGCAGAGGCTGACACATTATCGGATACACTGTGTGGATTAGCGTCAGAGGCTGACACATTACGGGATACACTGGTGATTTATGGCGGAGTCTGACACATTTCGGGAAACACTGTGGGTTGTGGTGGCAGAGACTGACTGATTATTGGATACACTGGGTATTGGTTGCAGAGGCTCACACATAAAGGGATGCACTGTGGTGTGAGTTGTCAGAGGCTGACACATTAGGGGTTACACTGGGGATTGGTGGCAGAGGCTGACACATAAGTGGACACCCTGTGAATTGGTGGCAGTTGCTGACGCATTCCGTGATACTCTGCTTATTTGTGGCCGATGCTGACACATTAGTGGATACACTGTGGGGATTGGTGGCAGAGGCTCCCACATTAGGGGACACACTGGGTATTGGTGGCAGAGGCTGACACATTAGTGGATACACTGTGGGGATTGGTGGCAGAGGCTCCCACATTAGGGGATACTCTGGGAATTGGTGGCAGAGGCTGACACATTAGTGGATATACTGTGGGGATTCCCTTTGCAGAGGCTGACACATTAGGGTAAAAACTGTGAGGATTGGTGGCAGAGGCTGACACATTAGGAGATACAGAGGGGAAACATGGCAGAGGCTGACACATTATGGGATACACTGGGTATAGGTGGCAGAGGCTCACACATTAGGGTAAAAACTGTGAAGATTGGTGGCAGAGGCTGACACATTAGAGGATACACTGGGGATTGGTGGCAGAGGCTGACACATTAGGTGATACACAGGGAATGGTGACAGAGGCTGACGCATTTGGGGATACACTGGGGATTGTTGGCAGAGTCTGACACATTAGGGGATACCCTGGGGATGTGTGGCAGTGGCTGATAGAATGGGGGATACACGGAATTCGTGGCAGTGGCCGAAACATTACGGTATACACTGGGGATTGGTGGCAGAGGCTGACACATTAGGGGATACACTGTGTGGATTCGCGTCAGAGACTCACACATTAGGGTAAAAACTGTGGGGATTGGTGGCAGAGGCTGACACATTAGTGCCTACACTGGAGATTGGTGTCAGATGCAGACACATTAGGGGATACACTGGGGATTGGTGGCAGAGGCGGATACATTAGGGGATACGCAGGGAATTCGTTGCAGAGGCTGACACATTAGGGAATACACTAGGTATTGGTGGCAGAGGCTGACACATTAGGGTATGCACTGGGGATTGGTGGCAGTGGCTTACACATTAGTGGATACACTGGGGATTGGTGGCAGTGGCTGACACATTAGTGGATACACTGTGGATTGGTGGCAGAGGCTGACACATTAGTGGATACACTGGGGATTGGTTGCAGTCTCTGACACATTAGTGGATGCACTGGGGATTGGTTGCAGTGTCTGACACATTAGTGGATACACTGTGGATTGGTGGCAGAGGCTGACATATTAGTGGATACACTGGGGATTGGTTGCAGTCTCTGACACATTAGGGGATACACTCGGGATTGGTGGCAGAGGCTGGTACAATAGTGGATACACAGGGAATTTGTGGCAGAGGCTGACACATTTGGGGATACACTGGGGATTGGTGGCAGAGGCTGACACATTAGCGGATACACTGTGGGGATTAGTTGCAGAGGCTGACACATTAGGGGATACTCTGGGGATTCGTGGCAGAGGCTGACACATTTGGGGATACACTGTCGGGATTGGTGACAGAGGCTGACACATTAGCGGATACACAGTGGGGATTGGTGGCAGAGGCTCGCCCATTAGGGGATACGCTGGGAATTGGTGGCAGAGGCTGACACATTAGGGGTTTCGCTGGGGATTGGTGACAGAGGCTCACACATTAGGGTATGAACTGTGAGGATTGGTGGCAGAGGCTGACACATTAGTGGATATACTGTGGGGAATGGTTGCAGTGGCTGACACATTAGGGTAAAAACTGTGAGGATTGGTGGCAGAGGCTGACACATTATGGGATACACTGGGTATAGGTGGCAGAGGCTCACACATTAGGGTAAAAACTGTGAAGATTGGTGGCAGAGGCTGACACATTAGAGGATACACTGGGGATTGGTGGCAGAGGCTGAGTCTTTAGTGGATATACTGTGGGGATTCCCTTTGCAGAAGCTCACACATTAGGGTAAAAACTGTGAGGATTGGTGGCAGAGGCTGACGCATTAGGGGATACCCTGGGGATTTGTGGCAGAGGCTGACACATTAGGGGATACCCTGGGGATTGGTGGCAGAGGCTGACACATTAGCGGATACACTGTGGGGATTAGTTGCAGAGGCTGACACATTAGGGGATACTCTGGGGATTCGTGGCAGAGGCTGACACATTTGGGGATACACTGTTGGGATTGGTGACAGAGGCTGACACATTAGCGGATACACAGTGGGGATTGGTGGCAGAGGCTCGCCCATTAGGGGATAGGCTGGGAATTGGTGGCAGAGGCTGACACATTAGGGGTTTCGCTGGTGATTGGTGACAGAGGCTGACACATTAGGGGATACACTGGGGATTGGTGGCAGAGGCTGACACATTAGCTGATACACTGTGGGGATTAGTTGCAGAGGCTGACACTTTAGGGGATACTCTGGGGATTCGAGGCAGAGGCTGACACATTTGGGGATACACTGTCGGGATTGGTGACAGAGGCTGACACATTAGCGGATACACAGTGGGGATTGGTGGCAGAGGCTCGCCCATTAGGGGATACGCTGGGAATTGGTGGCAGAGGCTGACACATTAGGGGTTTCGCTGGGGATTGGTGACAGAGGCTGACACATTAGGGGAAAAACTGTGGGGATTGGTGGCAGAGGCTGACACATTATGGGATACAGTGGGGAATGGTTGCAGTGGCTGACACATTACTGGATACACTGTAGGGATTGGTGGCAGAGGCTTACACTTTTGAGGAAACACTGGGGATTGGGGGCAAAGATGACACATTAGGGGATAAACTGGTATTGGCCGCAGAGACTGACACATTAGGGGATACTCAGGGGATTGGTGGCAGAAGCTGACGCATGAGCGGATACACTGGGAATTGGTTGCAGAGGCTGACACATTAGGGGTACACTGGGGATTGCTGGCAGTGTCTGACGCATTAGGGAATACACTGGGAATTGGTGGCAGAGGCTGACACATTAGAGGTTACACTGGGGATTGGTGGCAGAGGCTGACACATTAGAGGTTACACTGGGGATTGGTGGCAGAGGCTGACACATTTGGGGATACACTGGGGATTGGTGGCAGAGGCAGACACATTAGTGGACACCCTGGGGATTTGTGTCATTGGCTGTGGCATTAGGTGATACACTGGGGATTTGTGGCAGCGGCTGACGCATTAGGGAATACACTGGGCATTGGTGGCAGAGGCTGACACATTAGCGGATATACTGTGGGGATTGGCGGCAGTGTCTGACGCATTAGGGATACTCTGGGGATTGGTGGCAGAGGCTGACACATTAGGGGTTTCACTGGGGAATCGTGGCAGAGGCTGACACATTTGGGGATACACTGGGCATTGGTTGCAGAGGCTGACACATTAGCGGATATACTGTGGGATTGGCGGCAGTGTCTGACGCATTAGGGATACTCTGGGGATTGGTGGCAGAGGCTGACACATTAGGGGTTTCACTGGGGATTCGTGGCAGAGGCTGACACATTAGTGGATACACTGGGGATTGGTGGCAGAGTCTGACACATTAGCAGGTACACTGTGGGGATTGGTTGCAGAGGCTGACGCATTAGGGAATACACTGGGGATTGGTGGCAGAGGCTGACACATTAGGGAATACACTGGGGATTGGTGGCAGAGGCTGACTCATTAAGTGATACACTGGGGATTGGTGGCAGAGTCTGACACATTAGGGGTACACTGGGGATTGCTGGCAGTCTCTGACGCATTAGGGAATACACTGGGCATTGGTGGCAGAGGCTGACACATTAGCGGATATACTGTGGAGATTGGCTGCAGTGTCTGACGCATTGGGGATACTCTGGGGATTGGTGGCAGAGGCTGACACATTAGGGGTTTCACTGGGGAATCGTGGCAGAGGCTGACACATTTGGGGATACACTGTGGGGATTGGTGACAGAGGCTGACACATTAGTGGACACCCTGGTGATTGGTGTCAGTGGCTGACGCATTAGGGGATACACTGGGGATTGGTGACAGAGGCTGATAGAATAGGGGATACACGGAATTCGTGGCAGTGGCCGACACATTAGGGGATACACTGGGGATTGGTGGCAGAGGCTGACACATTAGGGGATACACTGTGTGGATTCGCGTCAGAGACTCACACATTAGGGTAAAAACTGTGGGGATTGGTGGCAGAGGCTGACACATTAGTGCCTACACTGGAGATTGGTGTCAGATGCAGACACATTAGGGGATACACTGGGGATTGGTGGCAGAGGCGGATACATTAGGGGATACGCAGGGAATTCGTTGCAGAGGCTGACACATTAGGGAATACACTAGGTATTGGTGGCAGAGGCTGATACATTAGGGTATGCACTGGGGATTGGTGGCAGTGGCTTACACATTAGTGGATACACTGGGGATTGGCGGCAGTGTCTGACACATTTGGGGATACACTGGGAATTGGTTGCAGAGGCTGACACATTAGTGGACACCCTGGTGATTGGTGTCAGTGGCTGACGCATTCGGTGATACTTTGCGGATTTGTGGCCGAGGCTCACACATTAGGGGATACACTGGGGATTAGTGGCAGAGGCTGACATATTATGGGATACACTGGGGATCGGTGGCAGAGTCTGACACATTTGGGGATACTCTGGGGATTGGTGTCAGTGGCTGACACATTAGGTGATACACTGGGGATTCGTGGCAGAGGCTGACACATTAGGGGATACACAGGGAATTCGTGGCAAGGCTGACACTTTAGGAGATATACTGGGGATTGTTGGCAGAGGCTGACACATTATCGGATACACTGTGTGGATTAGCGTCAGAGGCTGACACATTACGGGATACACTGGGGATTTATGGCGGAGTCTGACACATTTCGGGAAACACTGTGGGTTGTGGTGGCAGAGACTGACTGATTATTGGATACACTGGGTATTGGTTGCAGAGGCTCACACATAAAGGGATGCACTGTGGTGTGAGTTGTCAGAGGCTGACACATTAGGGGTTACACTGGGGATTGGTGGCAGAGGCTGACACATAAGTGGACACCCTGGGAATTGGTGGCAGTTGCTGACGCATTCCGTGATACTCTGCTTATTTGTGGCCGATGCTGACACATTAGTGGATACACTGTGGGGATTGGTGGCAGAGGCTCCCACATTAGGGGACACACTGGGTATTGGTGGCAGAGGCTGACACATTAGTGGATACACTGTGGGGATTGGTGGCAGAGGCTCCCACATTAGGGGATACTCTGGGAATTGGTGGCAGAGGCTGACACATTAGTGGATATACTGTGGGGATTCCCTTTGCAGAGGCTGACACATTAGGGTAAAAACTGTGAGGATTGGTGGCAGAGGCTGACACATTAGGAGATACAGAGGGGAAACATGGCAGAGGCTGACACATTATGGGATACACTGGGTATAGGTGGCAGAGGCTCACACATTAGGGTAAAAACTGTGAAGATTGGTGGCAGAGGCTGACACATTAGAGGATACACTGGGGATTGGTGGCAGAGGCTGACACATTAGGTGATACACAGGGAATGGTGACAGAGGCTGACGCATTTGGGGATACCCTGGGGATGTGTGGCAGTGGCTGATAGAATGGGGGATACACGGAATTCGTGGCAGTGGCCGAAACATTACGGTATACACTGGGGATTGGTGGCAGAGGCTGACACATTAGGGGATACACTGTGTGGATTCGCGTCAGAGACTCACTCATTAGGGTAAAAACTGTGGGGATTGGTGGCAGAGGCTGACACATTAGTGCCTACACTGGAGATTGGTGTCAGATGCAGACACATTAGGGGATACACTTGGGATTGGTGGCAGAGGCGGATACATTAGGGGATACGCAGGGAATTCGTTGCAGAGGCTGACACATTAGGGAATACACTAGGTATTGGTGGCAGAGGCTGACACATTAGGGTATGCACTGGGGATTGGTGGCAGTGGCTTACACATTAGTGGATACACTGGGGATTGGTGGCAGTGGCTGACACATTAGTGGATACACTGTGGATTGGTGGCAGAGGCTGACACATTAGTGGATACACTGGGGATTGGTTGCAGTCTCTGACACATTAGTGGATGCACTGGGGATTGGTTGCAGTGTCTGACACATTAGTGGATACACTGTGGATTGGTGGCAGAGGCTGACACATTAGTGGATACACTGGGGATTGGTTGCAGTCTCTGACACATTAGGGGATACACTCGGGATTGGTGGCAGAGGCTGGTACAATAGGGGATACACAGGGAATTTGTGGCAGAGGCTGACACATTTGGGGATACACTGGGGATTGGTGGCAGAGGCTGACACATTAGCGGATACACTGTGGGGATTAGTTGCAGAGGCTGACACATTAGGGGATACTCTGGGGATTCGTGGCAGAGGCTGACACATTTGGGGATACACTGTCGGGATTGGTGACAGAGGCTGACACATTAGCGGATACACAGTGGGGATTGGTGGCAGAGGCTCGCCCATTAGGGGATACGCTGGGAATTGGTGGCAGAGGCTGACACATTAGGGGTTTCGCTGGGGATTGGTGACAGAGGCTCACACATTAGGGTATGAACTGTGAGGATTGGTGACAGAGGCTGACACATCAGGGGAAAAACTGTGGGGATTGGTGGCAGAGGCTGACACATTAGTGGATATACTGTGGGGAATGGTTGCAGTGGCTGACACATTAGGGTAAAAACTGTGAGGATTGGTGGCAGAGGCTGACACATTATGGGATACACTGGGTATAGGTGGCAGAGGCTCACACATTAGGGTAAAAACTGTGAAGATTGGTGGCAGAGGCTGACACATTAGAGGATACACTGGGGATTGGTGGCAGAGGCTGAGTCTTTAGTGGATATACTGTGGGGATTCCCTTTGCAGAAGCTCACACATTAGGGTAAAAACTGTGAGGATTGGTGGCAGAGGCTGACGCATTAGGGGATACCCTGGGGATTTGTGGCAGAGGCTGACACATTAGGGGATACCCTGGGGATTGGTGGCAGAGGCTGACACATTAGCGGATACACTGTGGGGATTAGTTGCAGAGGCTGACACATTAGGGGATACTCTGGGGATTCGTGGCAGAGGCTGACACATTTGGGGATACACTGTTGGGATTGGTGACAGAGGCTGACACATTAGCGGATACACAGTGGGGATTGGTGGCAGAGGCTCGCCCATTAGGGGATAGGCTGGGAATTGGTGGCAGAGGCTGACACATTAGGGGTTTCGCTGGTGATTGGTGACAGAGGCTGACACATTAGGGGATACACTGGGGATTGGTGGCAGAGGCTGACACATTAGCTGATACACTGTGGGGATTAGTTGCAGAGGCTGACACATTAGGGGATACTCTGGGGATTCGAGGCAGAGGCTGACACATTTGGGGATACACTGTCGGGATTGGTGACAGAGGCTGACACATTAGCGGATACACAGTGGGGATTGGTGGCAGAGGCTCGCCCATTAGGGGATACGCTGGGAATTGGTGGCAGAGGCTGACACATTAGGGGTTTCGCTGGGGATTGGTGACAGAGGCTGACACATTAGGGGAAAAACTGTGGGGATTGGTGGCAGAGGCTGACACATTAGGGGATACAGTGGGGAATGGTTGCAGTGGCTGACACATTACTGGATACACTGTAGGGATTGGTGGCAGAGGCTTACACTTTTGAGGAAACACTGGGGATTGGGGGCAAAGATGACACATTAGGGGATAAACTGGTATTGGCCGCAGAGACTGACACATTAGGGGATACTCAGGGGATTGGTGGCAGAAGCTGACGCATGAGCGGATACACTGGGAATTGGTTGCAGAGGCTGACACATTAGGGGTACACTGGGGATTGCTGGCAGTGTCTGACGCATTAGGGAATACACTGGGAATTGGTGGCAGAGGCTGACACATTAGAGGTTACACTGGGGATTGGTGGCAGAGGCTGACACATTTGGGGATACACTGGGGATTGGTGGCAGAGGCAGACACATTAGTGGACACCCTGGGGATTTGTGTCATTGGCTGTGGCATTAGGTGATACACTGGGGATTTGTGGCAGAGGCTGACACATTAGGGGATACAGAGGGGAAACATGGCAGAGGCTGACACATTATGGGATACACTGGGTATAGGTGGCAGAGGCTCACACATTAGGGTAAAAACTGTGAAGATTGGTGGCAGAGGCTGACACATTAGAGGATACACTGGGGATTGGTGGCAGAGGCTGACACATTAGGTGATACACAGGGAATGGTGACAGAGGCTGACGCATTTGGGGATACACTGGGGATTGTTGGCAGAGTCTGACACATTAGGGGATACCCTGGGGATGTGTGGCAGTGGCTGATAGAATGGGGGATACACGGAATTCGTGGCAGTGGCCGAAACATTACAGTATACACTGGGGATTGGTGGCACAGGCTGACACATTAGTGGATACACTGGGGATTGGTGGCAGAGTCTGAACCATTAGCAGGTACACTGTGGGGATTGGTTGCAGAGGCTGACGCATTAGGGAATACACTGGGGATTGGTGGCAGAGGCTGACACATTAGCGGATACACTGGGGATTGGTGGCAGAGTCTGACACATTAGCGGATATACCGTGGGGATTGGCGGCAGTGTCTGACGCATTTGGGGATACACTGGGGATTGGTGGCAGAGGCTGACTCATTAAGTGATACACTGGGGATTGGTGGCAGAGTCTGACACATTAGGGGTACACTGGGGATTGCTGGCAGTGTCTGACGCATTAGGGAATACACTGGGCATTGGTGGCTGAGGCTGACACATTAGCGGATATACCGTGGGGATTGGCGGCAGTGTCTGACGCATTAGGGATACTCTGGGGATTGGTGGCAGAGGCTGACACATTAGGGGTTTCACTGGGGAATCGTGGCAGAGGCTGACACATTTGGGGATACACTGGGCATTGGTGGCAGAGGCTGACACATTAGCGGATATACTGTGGGATTGGCGGCAGTGTCTGACGCATTAGGGATACTCTGGGGATTGGTGGCAGAGGCTGACACATTAGGGGTTTCACTGGGGATTCGTGGCAGAGGCTGACACATTAGTGGATACACTGGGGATTGGTGGCAGAGTCTGACACATTAGCAGGTACACTGTGGGGATTGGTTGCAGAGGCTGACGCATTAGGGAATACACTGGGGATTGGTGGCAGAGGCTGACACATTAGCAGGTACACTGTGGGGATTGGTTGCAGAGGCTGACGCATTAGGGAATACACTGGGGATTGGTGGCAGAGGCTGACACATTAGCAGATATACCGTGGGGATTGGCGGCAGTGTCTGACGCATTTGGGGATACACTGGGAATTGGTGGCAGAGGCTGACTCATTAAGTGATACACTGGGGATTGGTGGCAGAGTCTGACACATTAGGGGTACACTGGGGATTGCTGGCAGTCTCTGACGCATTAGGGAATACACTGGGCATTGGTGGCAGAGGCTGACACATTAGCGGATATACTGTGGAGATTGGCTGCAGTGTCTGACGCATTAGGGGATACGCTGGGAATTGGTGGCAGAGGCTGACACATTAGGGGTTTCGCTGGGGATTGGTGACAGAGGCTCACACATTAGGGTATGAACTGTGAGGATTGGTGACAGAGGCTGACACATCAGGGGAAAAACTGTGGGGATTGGTGGCAGAGGCTGACACATTAGTGGATATACTGTGGGGAATGGTTGCAGTGGCTGACACATTAGGGTAAAAACTGTGAGGATTGGTGGCAGAGGCTGACACATTATGGGATACACTGGGTATAGGTGGCAGAGGCTCACACATTAGGGTAAAAACTGTGAAGATTGGTGGCAGAGGCTGACACATTAGAGGATACACTGGGGATTGGTGGCAGAGGCTGAGTCTTTAGTGGATATACTGTGGGGATTCCCTTTGCAGAAGCTCACACATTAGGGTAAAAACTGTGAGGATTGGTGGCAGAGGCTGACGCATTAGGGGATACCCTGGGGATTTGTGGCAGAGGCTGACACATTAGGGGATACCCTGGGGATTGGTGCAGAGGCTGACACATTAGCGGATACACTGTGGGGATTAGTTGCAGAGGCTGACACATTAGGGGATACTCTGGGGATTCGTGGCAGAGGCTGACACATTTGGGGATACACTGTTGGGATTGGTGACAGAGGCTGACACATTAGCGGATACACAGTGGGGATTGGTGGCAGAGGCTCGCCCATTAGGGGATAGGCTGGGAATTGGTGGCAGAGGCTGACACATTAGGGGTTTCGCTGGTGATTGGTGACAGAGGCTGACACATTAGGGGATACACTGGGGATTGGTGGCAGAGGCTGACACATTAGCTGATACACTGTGGGGATTAGTTGCAGAGGCTGACACATTAGGGGATACTCTGGGGATTCGAGGCAGAGGCTGACACATTTGGGGATACACTGTCGGGATTGGTGACAGAGGCTGACACATTAGCGGATACACAGTGGGGATTGGTGGCAGAGGCTCGCCCATTAGGGGATACGCTGGGAATTGGTGGCAGAGGCTGACACATTAGGGGTTTCGCTGGGGATTGGTGACAGAGGCTGACACATTAGGGGAAAAACTGTGGGGATTGGTGGCAGAGGCTGACACATTAGGGGATACAGTGGGGAATGGTTGCAGTGGCTGACACATTACTGGATACACTGTAGGGATTGGTGGCAGAGGCTTACACTTTTGAGGAAACACTGGGGATTGGGGGCAAAGATGACACATTAGGGGATAAACTGGTATTGGCCGCAGAGACTGACACATTAGGGGATACTCAGGGGATTGGTGGCAGAAGCTGACGCATGAGCGGATACACTGGGAATTGGTTGCAGAGGCTGACACATTAGGGGTACACTGGGGATTGCTGGCAGTGTCTGACGCATTAGGGAATACACTGGGAATTGGTGGCAGAGGCTGACACATTAGAGGTTACACTGGGGATTGGTGGCAGAGGCTGACACATTAGTGGACACCCTGGGGATTTGTGTCATTGGCTGTGGCATTAGGTGATACACTGGGGATTTGTGGCAGAGGCTGACACATTAGGGGATACAGAGGGGAAACATGGCAGAGGCTGACACATTATGGGATACACTGGGTATAGGTGGCAGAGGCTCACACATTAGGGTAAAAACTGTGAAGATTGGTGGCAGAGGCTGACACATTAGAGGATACACTGGGGATTGGTGGCAGAGGCTGACACATTAGCAGGTACACTGTGGGGATTGGTTGCAGAGGCTGACGCATTAGGGAATACACTGGGGATTGGTGGCAGAGGCTGACACATTAGCAGATATACCGTGGGGATTGGCGGCAGTGTCTGACGCATTTGGGGATACACTGGGAATTGGTGGCAGAGGCTGACTCATTAAGTGATACACTGGGGATTGGTGGCAGAGTCTGACACATTAGGGGTACACTGGGGATTGCTGGCAGTCTCTGACGCATTAGGGAATACACTGGGCATTGGTGGCAGAGGCTGACACATTAGCAGATATACCGTGGGGATTGGCGGCAGTGTCTGACGCATTTGGGGATACACTGGGAATTGGTGGCAGAGGCTGACTCATTAAGTGATACACTGGGGATTGGTGGCAGAGTCTGACACATTAGGGGTACACTGGGGATTGCTGGCAGTCTCTGACGCATTAGGGAATACACTGGGCATTGGTGGCAGAGGCTGACACATTAGCGGATATACTGTGGAGATTGGCTGCAGTGTCTGACGCATTAGGGGATACGCTGGGAATTGGTGGCAGAGGCTGACACATTAGGGGTTTCGCTGGGGATTGGTGACAGAGGCTCACACATTAGGGTATGAACTGTGAGGATTGGTGACAGAGGCTGACACATCAGGGGAAAAACTGTGGGGATTGGTGGCAGAGGCTGACACATTAGTGGATATACTGTGGGTAATGGTTGCAGTGGCTGACACATTAGGGTAAAAACTGTGAGGATTGGTGGCAGAGGCTGACACATTATGGGATACACTGGGTATAGGTGGCAGAGGCTCACACATTAGGGTAAAATCTGTGAAGATTGGTGGCAGAGGCTGACACATTAGAGGATACACTGGGGATTGGTGGCAGAGGCTGAGTCTTTAGTGGATATACTGTGGGGATTCCCTTTGCAGAAGCTCACACATTAGGGTAAAAACTGTGAGGATTGGTGGCAGAGGCTGACGCATTAGGGGATACCCTGGGGATTTGTGGCAGAGGCTGACACATTAGGGGATACCCTGGGGATTGGTGCAGAGGCTGACACATTAGCGGATACACTGTGGTGATTAGTTGCAGAGGCTGACACATTAGGGGATACTCTGGGGATTCGTGGCAGAGGCTGACACATTTGGGGATACACTGTTGGGATTGGTGACAGAGGCTGACACATTAGCGGATACACAGTGGGGATTGGTGGCAGAGGCTCGCCCATTAGGGGATAGGCTGGGAATTGGTGGCAGAGGCTGACACATTAGGGGTTTCGCTGGTGATTGGTGACAGAGGCTGACACATTAGGGGATACACTGGGGATTGGTGGCAGAGGCTGACACATTAGCTGATACACTGTGGGGATTAGTTGCAGAGGCTGACACATTAGGGGATACTCTGGGGATTCGAGGCAGAGGCTGACACATTTGGGGATACACTGTCGGGATTGGTGACAGAGGCTGACACATTAGCGGATACACAGTGGGGATTGGTGGCAGAGGCTCGCCCATTAGGGGATAGGCTGGGAATTGGTGGCAGAGGCTGACACATTAGGGGTTTCGCTGGTGATTGGTGACAGAGGCTGACACATTAGGGGATACACTGGGGATTGGTGGCAGAGGCTGACACATTAGCTGATACACTGTGGGGATTAGTTGCAGAGGCTGACACATTAGGGGATACTCTGGGGATTCGAGGCAGAGGCTGACACATTTGGGGATACACTGTCGGGATTGGTGACAGAGGCTGACACATTAGCGGATACACAGTGGGGATTGGTGGCAGAGGCTCGCCCATTAGGGGATACGCTGGGAATTGGTGGCAGAGGCTGACACATTAGGGGTTTCGCTGGGGATTGGTGACAGAGGCTGACACATTAGGGGAAAAACTGTGGGGATTGGTGGCAGAGGCTGACACATTAGGGGATACAGTGGGGAATGGTTGCAGTGGCTGACACATTACTGGATACACTGTAGGGATTGGTGGCAGAGGCTTACACTTTTGAGGAAACACTGGGGATTGGGGGCAAAGATGACACATTAGGGGATAAACTGGTATTGGCCGCAGAGACTGACACATTAGGGGATACTCAGGGGATTGGTGGCAGAAGCTGACGCATGAGCGGATACACTGGGAATTGGTTGCAGAGGCTGACACATTAGGGGTACACTGGGGATTGCTGGCAGTGTCTGACGCATTAGGGAATACACTGGGAATTGGTGGCAGAGGCTGACACATTAGAGGTTACACTGGGGATTGGTGGCAGAGGCTGACACATTAGTGGACACCCTGGGGATTTGTGTCATTGGCTGTGGCATTAGGTGATACACTGGGGATTTGTGGCAGAGGCTGACACATTAGGGGATACAGAGGGGAAACATGGCAGAGGCTGACACATTATGGGATACACTGGGTATAGGTGGCAGAGGCTCACACATTAGGGTAAAAACTGTGAAGATTGGTGGCAGAGGCTGACACATTAGAGGATACACTGGGGATTGGTGGCAGAGGCTGACACATTAGCAGGTACACTGTGGGGATTGGTTGCAGAGGCTGACGCATTAGGGAATACACTGGGGATTGGTGGCAGAGGCTGACACATTAGCAGATATACCGTGGGGATTGGCGGCAGTGTCTGACGCATTTGGGGATACACTGGGAATTGGTGGCAGAGGCTGACTCATTAAGTGATACACTGGGGATTGGTGGCAGAGTCTGACACATTAGGGGTACACTGGGGATTGCTGGCAGTCTCTGACGCATTAGGGAATACACTGGGCATTGGTGGCAGAGGCTGACACATTAGCGGATATACTGTGGAGATTGGCTGCAGTGTCTGACGCATTAGGGGATACGCTGGGAATTGGTGGCAGAGGCTGACACATTAGGGGTTTCGCTGGGGATTGGTGACAGAGGCTCACACATTAGGGTATGAACTGTGAGGATTGGTGACAGAGGCTGACACATCAGGGGAAAAACTGTGGGGATTGGTGGCAGAGGCTGACACATTAGTGGATATACTGTGGGTAATGGTTGCAGTGGCTGACACATTAGGGTAAAAACTGTGAGGATTGGTGGCAGAGGCTGACACATTATGGGATACACTGGGTATAGGTGGCAGAGGCTCACACATTAGGGTAAAATCTGTGAAGATTGGTGGCAGAGGCTGACACATTAGAGGATACACTGGGGATTGGTGGCAGAGGCTGAGTCTTTAGTGGATATACTGTGGGGATTCCCTTTGCAGAAGCTCACACATTAGGGTAAAAACTGTGAGGATTGGTGGCAGAGGCTGACGCATTAGGGGATACCCTGGGGATTTGTGGCAGAGGCTGACACATTAGGGGATACCCTGGGGATTGGTGCAGAGGCTGACACATTAGCGGATACACTGTGGTGATTAGTTGCAGAGGCTGACACATTAGGGGATACTCTGGGGATTCGTGGCAGAGGCTGACACATTTGGGGATACACTGTTGGGATTGGTGACAGAGGCTGACACATTAGCGGATACACAGTGGGGATTGGTGGCAGAGGCTCGCCCATTAGGGGATAGGCTGGGAATTGGTGGCAGAGGCTGACACATTAGGGGTTTCGCTGGTGATTGGTGACAGAGGCTGACACATTAGGGGATACACTGGGGATTGGTGGCAGAGGCTGACACATTAGCTGATACACTGTGGGGATTAGTTGCAGAGGCTGACACATTAGGGGATACTCTGGGGATTCGAGGCAGAGGCTGACACATTTGGGGATACACTGTCGGGATTGGTGACAGAGGCTGACACATTAGCGGATACACAGTGGGGATTGGTGGCAGAGGCTCGCCCATTAGGGGATACGCTGGGAATTTGTGGCAGAGGCTGACACATTAGGGGTTTCGCTGGGGATTGGTGACAGAGGCTGACACATTAGGGGAAAAACTGTGGGGATTGGTGGCAGAGGCTGACACATTAGGGGATACAGTGGGGAATGGTTGCAGTGGCTGACACATTACTGGATACACTGTAGGGATTGGTGGCAGAGGCTTACACTTTTGAGGAAACACTGGGGATTGGGGGCAAAGATGACACATTAGGGGATAAACTGGTATTGGCCGCAGAGACTGACACATTAGGGGATACTCAGGGGATTGGTGGCAGAAGCTGACGCATGAGCGGATACACTGGGAATTGGTTGCAGAGGCTGACACATTAGGGGTACACTGGGGATTGCTGGCAGTGTCTGACGCATTAGGGAATACACTGGGAATTGGTGGCAGAGGCTTACACATTAGAGGTTACACTGGGGATTGGTGGCAGAGGCTGACACATTTGGGGATACACTGGGGATTGGTGGCAGATGCAGACACATTAGTGGACACCCTGGGGATTTGTGTCATTGGCTGTGGCATTAGGTGATACACTGGGGATTTGTGGCAGAGGCTGACACATTAGGGGATACAGAGGGGAAACATGGCAGAGGCTGACACATTATGGGATACACTGGGTATAGGTGGCAGAGGCTCACACATTAGGGTAAAAACTGTGAAGATTGGTGGCAGAGGCTGACACATTAGAGGATACACTGGGGATTGGTGGCAGAGGCTGACACATTAGGTGATACACAGGGAATGGTGACAGAGGCTGACGCATTTGGGGATACACTGGGGATTGTTGGCAGAGTCTGACACATTAGGGGATACCCTGGGGATGTGTGGCAGTGGCTGATAGAATGGGGGATACACGGAATTCGTGGCAGTGGCCGAAACATTACAGTATACACTGGGGATTGGTGGCACAGGCTGACACATTAGTGGATACACTGGGGATTGGTGGCAGAGTCTGACACATTAGCAGGTACACTGTGGGGATTGGTTGCAGAGGCTGACGCATTAGGGAATACACTGGGGATTGGTGGCAGAGGCAGACACATTAGTGGACACCCTGGGGATTTGTGTCATTGGCTGTGGCATTAGGTGATACACTGGGGATTTGTGGCAGCGGCTGACGCATTAGGGAATACACTGGGCATTGGTGGCAGAGGCTGACTCATTAGCAGATATACCGTGGGGATTGGCGACAGTGTCTGACGCATTTGGGGATACACTGGGGATTGGTGGCAGAGGCTGACTCATTAAGTGATACACTGGGGATTGGTGGCAGAGTCTGACACATTAGGGGTACACTGGGGATTGCTGGCAGTGTCTGACGCATTAGGGAATACACTGGGCATTGGTGGCAGAGGCTGACACATTAGCGGATATACTGTGGGGATTGGCGGCAGTGTCTGACGCATTAGGGATACTCTGGGGATTTGTGGCAGAGGCTGACACATTAGGGGATACAGAGGGGAAACATGGCAGAGGCTGACACATTATGGGATACACTGGGTATAGGTGGCAGAGGCTCACACATTAGGGTAAAAACTGTGAAGATTGGTGGCAGAGGCTGACACATTAGGGAATACACTGGGGATTGGTGGCAGAGGCTGACACATTAGGTGATACACAGGGAATGGTGACAGAGGCTGACGCATTTGGGGATACACTGGGGATTGTTGGCAGAGTCTGACACATTAGGGGATACCCTGGGGATGTGTGGCAGTGGCTGATAGAATGGGGGATACACGGAATTCGTGGCAGTGGCCGAAACATTACAGTATACACTGGGGATTGGTGGCACAGGCTGACACATTAGTGGATACACTGGGGATTGGTGGCAGAGTCTGACACATTAGCAGGTACACTGTGGGGATTGGTTGCAGAGGCTGACGCATTAGGGAATACACTGGGGATTGGTGGCAGAGGCAGACACATTAGTGGACACCCTGGGGATTTGTGTCATTGGCTGTGGCATTAGGTGATACACTGGGGATTTGTGGCAGCGGCTGACGCATTAGGGAATACACTGGGGATTGGTGGCAGAGGCTGACACATTAGCAGATATACCGTGGGGATTGGCGACAGTGTCTGACGCATTTGGGGATACACTGGGGATTGGTGGCAGAGGCTGACTCATTAAGTGATACACTGGGGATTGGTGGCAGAGTCTGACACATTAGGGGTACACTGGGGATTGCTGGCAGTGTCTGACGCATTAGGGAATACACTGGGCATTGGTGGCAGAGGCTGACACATTAGCGGATATACTGTGGGGATTGGCGGCAGTGTCTGACGCATTAGGGATACTCTGGGGATTTGTGGCAGAGGCTGACACATTAGGGGATACAGAGGGGAAACATGGCAGAGGCTGACACATTATGGGATACACTGGGTATAGGTGGCAGAGGCTCACACATTAGGGTAAAAACTGTGAAGATTGGTGGCAGAGGCTGACACATTAGGGAATACACTGGGGATTGGTGGCAGAGGCTGACACATTAGGTGATACACAGGGAATGGTGACAGAGGCTGACGCATTTGGGGATACACTGGGGATTGTTGGCAGAGTCTGACACATTAGGGGATACCCTGGGGATGTGTGGCAGTGGCTGATAGAATGGGGGATACACGGAATTCGTGGCAGTGGCCGAAACATTACAGTATACACTGGGGATTGGTGGCACAGGCTGACACATTAGTGGATACACTGGGGATTGGTGGCAGAGTCTGACACATTAGCAGGTACACTGTGGGGATTGGTTGCAGAGGCTGACGCATTAGGGAATACACTGGGGATTGGTGGCAGAGGCAGACACATTAGTGGACACCCTGGGGATTTGTGTCATTGGCTGTGGCATTAGGTGATACACTGGGGATTTGTGGCAGCGGCTGACGCATTAGGGAATACACTGGGGATTGGTGGCAGAGGCTGACACATTAGCAGATATACCGTGGGGATTGGCGACAGTGTCTGACGCATTTGGGGATACACTGGGGATTGGTGGCAGAGGCTGACTCATTAAGTGATACACTGGGGATTGGTGGCAGAGTCTGACACATTAGGGGTACACTGGGGATTGCTGGCAGTGTCTGACGCATTAGGGAATACACTGGGCATTGGTGGCAGAGGCTGACACTTTTGAGGAAACACTGGGGATTGGGGGCAAAGATGACACATTAGGGGATAAACTGGTATTGGCCGCAGAGACTGACACATTAGGGGATACTCAGGGGATTGGTGGCAGAAGCTGACGCATGAGCGGATACACTGGGAATTGGTTGCAGAGGCTGACACATTAGGGGTACACTGGGGATTGCTGGCAGTGTCTGACGCATTAGGGAATACACTGGGAATTGGTGGCAGAGGCTGACACATTAGAGGTTACACTGGGGATTGGTGGCAGAGGCTGACACATTTGGGGATACACTGGGGATTGGTGGCAGAGGCAGACACATTAGTGGACACCCTGGGGATTTGTGTCATTGGCTGTGGCATTAGGTGATACACTGGGGATTTGTGGCAGAGGCTGACACATTAGGGGATACAGAGGGGAAACATGGCAGAGGCTGACACATTATGGGATACACTGGGTATAGGTGGCAGAGGCTCACACATTAGGGTAAAAACTGTGAAGATTGGTGGCAGAGGCTGACACATTAGAGGATACACTGGGGATTGGTGGCAGAGGCTGACACATTAGGTGATACACAGGGAATGGTGACAGAGGCTGACGCATTTGGGGATACACTGGGGATTGTTGGCAGAGTCTGACACATTAGGGGATACCCTGGGGATGTGTGGCAGTGGCTGATAGAATGGGGGATACACGGAATTCGTGGCAGTGGCCGAAACATTACAGTATACACTGGGGATTGGTGGCACAGGCTGACACATTAGTGGATACACTGGGGATTGGTGGCAGAGTCTGACACATTAGCAGGTACACTGTGGGGATTGGTTGCAGAGGCTGACGCATTAGGGAATACACTGGGGATTGGTGGCAGAGGCAGACACATTAGTGGACACCCTGGGGATTTGTGTCATTGGCTGTGGCATTAGGTGATACACTGGGGATTTGTGGCAGCGGCTGACGCATTAGGGAATACACTGGGCATTGGTGGCAGAGGCTGACTCATTAGCAGATATACCGTGGGGATTGGCGACAGTGTCTGACGCATTTGGGGATACACTGGGGATTGGTGGCAGAGGCTGACTCATTAAGTGATACACTGGGGATTGGTGGCAGAGTCTGACACATTAGGGGTACACTGGGGATTGCTGGCAGTGTCTGACGCATTAGGGAATACACTGGGCATTGGTGGCAGAGGCTGACACATTAGCGGATATACTGTGGGGATTGGCGGCAGTGTCTGACGCATTAGGGATACTCTGGGGATTTGTGGCAGAGGCTGACACATTAGGGGATACAGAGGGGAAACATGGCAGAGGCTGACACATTATGGGATACACTGGGTATAGGTGGCAGAGGCTCACACATTAGGGTAAAAACTGTGAAGATTGGTGGCAGAGGCTGACACATTAGAGGATACACTGGGGATTGGTGGCAGAGGCTGACACATTAGGTGATACACAGGGAATGGTGACAGAGGCTGACGCATTTGGGGATACACTGGGGATTGTTGGCAGAGTCTGACACATTAGGGGATACCCTGGGGATGTGTGGCAGTGGCTGATAGAATGGGGGATACACGGAATTCGTGGCAGTGGCCGAAACATTACAGTATACACTGGGGATTGGTGGCACAGGCTGACACATTAGTGGATACACTGGGGATTGGTGGCAGAGTCTGACACATTAGCAGGTACACTGTGGGGATTGGTTGCAGAGGCTGACGCATTAGGGAATACACTGGGGATTGGTGGCAGAGGCAGACACATTAGTGGACACCCTGGGGATTTGTGTCATTGGCTGTGGCATTAGGTGATACACTGGGGATTTGTGGCAGCGGCTGACGCATTAGGGAATACACTGGGGATTGGTGGCAGAGGCTGACACATTAGCAGATATACCGTGGGGATTGGCGACAGTGTCTGACGCATTTGGGGATACACTGGGGATTGGTGGCAGAGGCTGACTCATTAAGTGATACACTGGGGATTGGTGGCAGAGTCTGACACATTAGGGGTACACTGGGGATTGCTGGCAGTGTCTGACGCATTAGGGAATACACTGGGCATTGGTGGCAGAGGCTGACACATTAGCGGATATACTGTGGGGATTGGCGGCAGTGTCTGACGCATTAGGGATACTCTGGGGATTGGTGGCAGAGGCTGACACATTAGGGGTTTCACTGGGGAATCGTGGCAGAGGCTGACACATTTGGGGATACACTGGGCATTGGTGGCAGAGGCTGACACATTAGCGGATATACTGTGGGATTGGCGGCAGTGTCTGACGCATTAGGGATACTCTGGGGATTGGTGGCAGAGGCTGACACATTAGGGGTTTCACTGGGGATTCGTGGCAGAGGCTGACACATTAGTGGATACATGGGGATTGGTGGCAGAGTCTGACACATTAGCAGGTACACTGTGGGGATTGGTTGCAGAGGCTGACGCATTAGGGAATACACTGGGGATTGGTGGCAGAGGCTGACACATTAGCAGATATACCGTGGGGATTGGCGGCAGTGTCTGACGCATTTGGGGATACACTGGGAATTGGTGGCAGAGGCTGACTCATTAAGTGATACACTGGGGATTGGTGGCAGAGTCTGACACATTAGGGGTACACTGGGGATTGCTGGCAGTCTCTGACGCATTAGGGAATACACTGGGCATTGGTGGCAGAGGCTGACACATTAGCGGATATACTGTGGAGATTGGCTGCAGTGTCTGACGCATTAGGGATACTCTGGGGATTGGTGGCAGAGGCGGACACATTAGGGGTTTCACTGGGGAATCGTGGCAGAGGCTGACACATTAGCAGGTACACTGTGGGGATTGGTTGCAGAGGCTGACGCATTAGGGAATACACTGGGGATTGGTGGCAGAGGCAGACACATTAGTGGACACCCTGGGGATTTGTGTCATTGGCTGTGGCATTAGGTGATACACTGGGGATTTGTGGCAGCGGCTGACGCATTAGGGAATACACTGGGCATTGGTGGCAGAGGCTGACTCATTAGCAGATATACCGTGGGGATTGGCGACAGTGTCTGACGCATTTGGGGATACACTGGGGATTGGTGGCAGAGGCTGACTCATTAAGTGATACACTGGGGATTGGTGGCAGAGTCTGACACATTAGGGGTACACTGGGGATTGCTGGCAGTGTCTGACGCATTAGGGAATACACTGGGCATTGATGGCAGAGGCTGACACATTAGCGGATATACTGTGGGGATTGGCGGCAGTGTCTGACGCATTAGGGATACTCTGGGGATTTGTGGCAGAGGCTGACACATTAGGGGATACAGAGGGGAAACATGGCAGAGGCTGACACATTATGGGATACACTGGGTATAGGTGGCAGAGGCTCACACATTAGGGTAAAAACTGTGAAGATTGGTGGCAGAGGCTGACACATTAGAGGATACACTGGGGATTGGTGGCAGAGGCTGACACATTAGGTGATACACAGGGAATGGTGACAGAGGCTGACGCATTTGGGGATACACTGGGGATTGTTGGCAGAGTCTGACACATTAGGGGATACCCTGGGGATGTGTGGCAGTGGCTGATAGAATGGGGGATACACGGAATTCGTGGCAGTGGCCGAAACATTACAGTATACACTGGGGATTGGTGGCACAGGCTGACACATTAGTGGATACACTGGGGATTGGTGGCAGAGTCTGACACATTAGCAGGTACACTGTGGGGATTGGTTGCAGAGGCTGACGCATTAGGGAATACACTGGGGATTGGTGGCAGAGGCAGACACATTAGTGGACACCCTGGGGATTTGTGTCATTGGCTGTGGCATTAGGTGATACACTGGGGATTTGTGGCAGCGGCTGACGCATTAGGGAATACACTGGGGATTGGTGGCAGAGGCTGACACATTAGCAGATATACCGTGGGGATTGGCGGCAGTGTCTGACGCATTTGGGGATACACTGGGGATTGGTGGCAGAGGCTGACTCATTAAGTGATACACTGGGGATTGGTGGCAGAGTCTGACACATTAGGGGTACACTGGGGATTGCTGGCAGTGTCTGACGCATTAGGGAATACACTGGGCATTGGTGGCAGAGGCTGACACATTAGCGGATATACTGTGGGATTGGCGGCAGTGTCTGACGCATTAGGGATACTCTGGGGATTGGTGGCAGAGGCTGACACATTAGGGGTTTCACCGGGGATTCGTGGCAGAGGCTGACACATTAGTGGATACATGGGGATTGGTGGCAGAGTCTGACACATTAGCAGGTACACTGTGGGGATTGGTTGCAGAGGCTGACGCATTAGGGAATACACTGGGGATTGGTGGCAGAGGCTGACACATTAGCAGATATACCGTGGGGATTGGCGGCAGTGTCTGACGCATTTGGGGATACACTGGGAATTGGTGGCAGAGGCTGACTCATTAAGTGATACACTGGGGATTGGTGGCAGAGTCTGACACATTAGGGGTACACTGGGGATTGCTGGCAGTGTCTGACGCATTAGGGAATACACTGGGCATTGGTGGCAGAGGCTGACACATTAGCAGATATACCGTGGGGATTGGCGACAGTGTCTGACGCATTTGGGGATACACTGGGGATTGGTGGCAGAGGCTGACTCATTAAGTGATACACTGGGGATTGGTGGCAGAGTCTGACACATTAGGGGTACACTGGGGATTGCTGGCAGTGTCTGACGCATTAGGGAATACACTGGGCATTGGTGGCAGAGGCTGACACATTAGCGGATATACTGTGGGGATTGGCGGCAGTGTCTGACGCATTACGGATACTCTGGGGATTGGTGGCAGAGGCTGACACATTAGGGGTTTCACTGGGGAATCGTGGCAGAGGCTGACACATTTGGGGATACACTGGGCATTGGTGGCAGAGGCTGACACATTAGCGGATATACTGTGGGATTGGCGGCAGTGTCTGACGCATTAGGGATACTCTGGGGATTGGTGGCAGAGGCTGACACATTAGGGGTTTCACTGGGGATTCGTGGCAGAGGCTGACACATTAGTGGATACATGGGGATTGGTGGCAGAGTCTGACACATTAGCAGGTACACTGTGGGGATTGGTTGCAGAGGCTGACGCATTAGGGAATACACTGGGGATTGGTGGCAGAGGCTGACACATTAGCAGATATACCGTGGGGATTGGCGGCAGTGTCTGACGCATTTGGGGATACACTGGGAATTGGTGGCAGAGGCTGACTCATTAAGTGATACACTGGGGATTGGTGGCAGAGTCTGACACATTAGGGGTACACTGGGGATTGCTGGCAGTCTCTGACGCATTAGGGAATACACTGGGCATTGGTGGCAGAGGCTGACACATTAGCGGATATACTGTGGAGATTGGCTGCAGTGTCTGACGCATTAGGGATACTCTGGGGATTGGTGGCAGAGGCGGACACATTAGGGGTTTCACTGGGGAATCGTGGCAGAGGCTGACACATTAGCAGGTACACTGTGGGGATTGGTTGCAGAGGCTGACGCATTAGGGAATACACTGGGGATTGGTGGCAGAGGCAGACACATTAGTGGACACCCTGGGGATTTGTGTCATTGGCTGTGGCATTAGGTGATACACTGGGGATTTGTGGCAGCGGCTGACGCATTAGGGAATACACTGGGCATTGGTGGCAGAGGCTGACTCATTAGCAGATATACCGTGGGGATTGGCGACAGTGTCTGACGCATTTGGGGATACACTGGGGATTGGTGGCAGAGGCTGACTCATTAAGTGATACACTGGGGATTGGTGGCAGAGTCTGACACATTAGGGGTACACTGGGGATTGCTGGCAGTGTCTGACGCATTAGGGAATACACTGGGCATTGATGGCAGAGGCTGACACATTAGCGGATATACTGTGGGGATTGGCGGCAGTGTCTGACGCATTAGGGATACTCTGGGGATTTGTGGCAGAGGCTGACACATTAGGGGATACAGAGGGGAAACATGGCAGAGGCTGACACATTATGGGATACACTGGGTATAGGTGGCAGAGGCTCACACATTAGGGTAAAAACTGTGAAGATTGGTGGCAGAGGCTGACACATTAGAGGATACACTGGGGATTGGTGGCAGAGGCTGACACATTAGGTGATACACAGGGAATGGTGACAGAGGCTGACGCATTTGGGGATACACTGGGGATTGTTGGCAGAGTCTGACACATTAGGGGATACCCTGGGGATGTGTGGCAGTGGCTGATAGAATGGGGGATACACGGAATTCGTGGCAGTGGCCGAAACATTACAGTATACACTGGGGATTGGTGGCACAGGCTGACACATTAGTGGATACACTGGGGATTGGTGGCAGAGTCTGACACATTAGCAGGTACACTGTGGGGATTGGTTGCAGAGGCTGACGCATTAGGGAATACACTGGGGATTGGTGGCAGAGGCAGACACATTAGTGGACACCCTGGGGATTTGTGTCATTGGCTGTGGCATTAGGTGATACACTGGGGATTTGTGGCAGCGGCTGACGCATTAGGGAATACACTGGGGATTGGTGGCAGAGGCTGACACATTAGCAGATATACCGTGGGGATTGGCGACAGTGTCTGACGCATTTGGGGATACACTGGGGATTGGTGGCAGAGGCTGACTCATTAAGTGATACACTGGGGATTGGTGGCAGAGTCTGACACATTAGGGGTACACTGGGGATTGCTGGCAGTGTCTGACGCATTAGGGAATACACTGGGCATTGGTGGCAGAGGCTGACTCATTAGCGGATATACTGTGGGGATTGGCGGCAGTGTCTGACGCATTAGGGATACTCTGGGGATTGGTGGCAGAGGCTGACACATTAGGGGTTTCACTGGGGAATCGTGGCAGAGGCTGACACATTTGGGGATACACTGGGCATTGGTGGCAGAGGCTGACACATTAGCGGATATACTGTGGGATTGGCGGCAGTGTCTGACGCATTAGGGATACTCTGGGGATTGGTGGCAGAGGCTGACACATTAGGGGTTTCACTGGGGATTCGTGGCAGAGGCTGACACATTAGTGGATACATGGGGATTGGTGGCAGAGTCTGACACATTAGCAGGTACACTGTGGGGATTGGTTGCAGAGGCTGACGCATTAGGGAATACACTGGGGATTGGTGGCAGAGGCTGACACATTAGCAGATATACCGTGGGGATTGGCGGCAGTGTCTGACGCATTTGGGGATACACTGGGAATTGGTGGCAGAGGCTGACTCATTAAGTGATACACTGGGGATTGGTGGCAGAGTCTGACACATTAGGGGTACACTGGGGATTGCTGGCAGTCTCTGACGCATTAGGGAATACACTGGGCATTGGTGGCAGAGGCTGACACATTAGCGGATATACTGTGGAGATTGGCTGCAGTGTCTGACGCATTAGGGATACTCTGGGGATTGGTGGCAGAGGCGGACACATTAGGGGTTTCACTGGGGAATCGTGGCAGAGGCTGACACATTTGGGGATACACTGTGGGGATTGGTGACAGAGGCTGACACATTAGTGGACACCCTGGTGATTGGTGTCAGTGGCTGACGCATTAGGGGATACACTGGGTATTGGTGACAGAGGCTGATAGAATAGGGGATACACGGAATTCGTGGCAGTGGCCGACACATTAGGGGATACACTGGGGATTGGTGGCAGAGGCTGACACATTAGGGGATACACTGTGTGGATTCGCGTCAGAGACTCACACATTAGGGTAAAAACTGTGGGGATTGGTGGCAGAGGCTGACACATTAGTGCCTACACTGGAGATTGGTGTCAGATGCAGACACATTAGGGGATACACTGGGGATTGGTGGCAGAGGCGGATACATTAGGGGATACGCAGGGAATTCGTTGCAGAGGCTGACACATTAGGGAATACACTAGGTATTGGTGGCAGAGGCTGACACATTAGGGTATGCACTGGGGATTGGTGGCAGTGGCTTACACATTAGTGGATACACTGGGGATTGGCGGCAGTGTCTGACGCATTTGGGGATACACTGGGAATTGGTTGCAGAGGCTGACACATTAGTGGACACCCTGGTGATTGGTGTCAGTGGCTGACGCATTCGGTGATACTTTGCGGATTTGTGGCCGAGGCTCACACATTAGGGGATACACTGGGGATTAGTGGCAGAGGCTGACATATTATGGGATACACTGGGGATCGGTGGCAGAGTCTGACACATTTGGGGATACGCTGGGGATTGGTGTCAGTGGCTGACACATTAGGTGATACACTGGTGATTCGTGGCAGAGGCTGACACATTAGGGGATACACAGGGAATTCGTGGCAAGGCTGACACTTTAGGAGATATACTGGGGATTGTTGGCAGAGGCTGACACATTATCGGATACACTGTGTGGATTAGCGTCAGAGGCTGACACATTACGGGATACACTGGGGATTTATGGCGGAGTCTGACACATTTCGGGAAACACTGTGGGTTGTGGTGGCAGAGACTGACTGATTATTGGATACACTGGGTATTGGTTGCAGAGGCTCACACATAAAGGGATGCACTGTGGTGTGAGTTGTCAGAGGCTGACACATTAGGGGTTACACTGGGGATTGGTGGCAGAGGCTGACACATAAGTGGACACCCTGGGAATTGGTGGCAGTTGCTGACGCATTCCGTGATACTCTGCTTATTTGTGGCCGATGCTGACACATTAGTGGATACACTGTGGGGATTGGTGGCAGAGGCTCCCACATTAGGGGACACACTGGGTATTGGTGGCAGAGGCTGACACATTAGTGGATACACTGTGGGGATTGGTGGCAGAGGCTCCCACATTAGGGGATACTCTGGGAATTGGTGGCAGAGGCTGACACATTAGTGGATATACTGTGGGGATTCCCTTTGCAGAGGCTGACACATTAGGGTAAAAACTGTGAGGATTGGTGGCAGAGGCTGACACATTAGGGGATACAGAGGGGAAACATGGCAGAGGCTGACACATTATGGGATACACTGGGGATTGGTGGCAGAGGCTGACACATTAGGTGATACACAGGGAATGGTGACAGAGGCTGACGCATTTGGGGATACACTGGGGATTGTTGGCAGAGTCTGACACATTAGGGGATACCCTGGGGATGTGTGGCAGTGGCTGATAGAATGGGGGATACACGGAATTCGTGGCAGTGGCCGAAACATTACGGTATACACTGGGGATTGGTGGCAGAGGCTGACACATTAGGGGATACACTGTGTGGATTCGCGTCAGAGACTCACACATTAGGGTAAAAACTGTGGGGATTGGTGGCAGAGGCTGACACATTAGTGCCTACACTGGAGATTGGTGTCAGATGCAGACACATTAGGGGATACACTGGGGATTGGTGGCAGAGGCGGATACATTAGGGGATACGCAGGGAATTCGTTGCAGAGGCTGACACATTAGGGAATACACTAGGTATTGGTGGCAGAGGCTGACACATTAGGGTATGCACTGGGGATTGGTGGCAGTGGCTTACACATTAGTGGATACACTGGGGATTGGTGGCAGTGGCTGACACATTAGTGGATACACTGTGGATTGGTGGCAGAGGCTGACACATTAGTGGATACACTGGGGATTGGTTGCAGTCTCTGACACATTAGTGGATGCACTGGGGATTGGTTGCAGTGTCTGACACATTAGTGGATACACTGTGGATTGGTGGCAGAGGCTGACACATTAGTGGATACACTGGGGATTGGTTGCAGTCTCTGACACATTAGGGGATACACTCGGGATTGGTGGCAGAGGCTGGTACAATAGGGGATACACAGGGAATTTGTGGCAGAGGCTGACACATTTGGGGATACACTGGGGATTGGTGGCAGAGGCTGACACATTAGCGGATACACTGTGGGGATTGGTGACAGAGGCTGACACATTAGCGGATACACAGTGGGGATTGGTGGCAGAGGCTCGCCCATTAGGGGATACGCTGGGAATTGGTGGCAGAGGCTGACACATTAGGGGTTTCGCTGGGGATTGGTGACAGAGGCTCACACATTAGGGTATGAACTGTGAGGATTGGTGACAGAGGCTGACACATCAGGGGAAAAACTGTGGGGATTGGTGGCAGAGGCTGACACATTAGTGGATATACTGTGGGGAATGGTTGCAGTGGCTGACACATTAGGGTAAAAACTGTGAGGATTGGTGGCAGAGGCTGACACATTATGGGATACACTGGGTATAGGTGGCAGAGGCTCACACATTAGGGTAAAAACTGTGAAGATTGGTGGCAGAGGCTGACACATTAGAGGATACACTGGGGATTGGTGGCAGAGGCTGAGTCTTTAGTGGATATACTGTGGGGATTCCCTTTGCAGAAGCTCACACATTAGGGTAAAAACTGTGAGGATTGGTGGCAGAGGCTGACGCATTAGGGGATACCCTGGGGATTTGTGGCAGAGGCTGACACATTAGGGGATACCCTGGGGATTGGTGGCAGAGGCTGACACATTAGCGGATACACTGTGGGGATTAGTTGCAGAGGCTGACACATTAGGGGATACTCTGGGGATTCGTGGCAGAGGCTGACACATTTGGGGATACACTGTTGGGATTGGTGACAGAGGCTGACACATTAGCGGATACACAGTGGGGATTGGTGGCAGAGGCTCGCCCATTAGGGGATAGGCTGGGAATTGGTGGCAGAGGCTGACACATTAGGGGTTTCGCTGGTGATTGGTGACAGAGGCTGACACATTAGGGGATACACTGGGGATTGGTGGCAGAGGCTGACACATTAGCTGATACACTGTGGGGATTAGTTGCAGAGGCTGACACATTAGGGGATACACTGGGGATTCGAGGCAGAGGCTGACACATTTGGGGATACACTGTCGGGATTGGTGACAGAGGCTGACACATTAGCGGATACACAGTGGGGATTGGTGGCAGAGGCTCGCCCATTAGGGGATACGCTGGGAATTGGTGGCAGAGGCTGACACATTAGGGGTTTCGCTGGGGATTGGTGACAGAGGCTGACACATTAGGGGAAAAACTGTGGGGATTGGTGGCAGAGGCTGACACATTAGGGGATACAGTGGGGAATGGTTGCAGTGGCTGACACATTACTGGATACACTGTAGGGATTGGTGGCAGAGGCTTACACTTTTGAGGAAACACTGGGGATTGGAGGCAAAGATGACACATTAGGGGATAAACTGGTATTGGCCGCAGAGACTGACACATTAGGGGATACTCAGGGGATTGGTGGCAGAAGCTGACGCATGAGCGGATACACTGGGGATTGGTGGCAGAGGCTGACACATTAGTGGATAAACTGGGGATTGGTGGCAGAGGCTGACACATTAGGGGACACACTGGGGATTTGTTGCAGTGGCTGTGGCATTAAGTGATACACTGGGGATTTGTGGCAGCGCCTGATACATTAGCGGATACTCTGGGGATTGGTGGCAGAGGCTGACACATTAGGGGTTTCACTGGGGATTCGTGGCAGAGGCTGACACATTTGGGGATACACTGTGGGGATTGGTGACAGAGGCTGACACATTAGTGGACACCCTGGTGATTGGTGTCAGTGGCTGACGCATTAGGGGATACACAGGGATTGGTGACAGAGGCTGATAGAATAGGGGATACACGGAATTCGTGGCAGTGGCCGACACATTAGGGGATACACTGGGGATTGGTGGCAGAGGCTGATACATTAGCGGATACACTGGGGATTGGTGGCAGAGTCTGACACATTAGCGGATATACCGTGGGGATTGGCGGCAGTCTGACGCATTTGGGGATACACTGGGAATTGGTTGCAGAGGCTGACACATTAGGTATTTCACTGTGGATTGCTGGCAGAGGCTGACACATTAGGGGTTTCACTGGGGATTGGGGACAAAGATGACACATTTGTGGATATACTGGGGATTCATGGCAGAGGCATTTACATTACATTACATTAGCGGATACACCGATGGGTTTGGTTGTAGAGGCTCACACATTAGGGGATACACTGGGGATTAGTGGCAGTGTCTGACACATTAGGGGATACACTGGGTATTGGTGGCAGAGGCTGACACATTATGGGATACAGTGTGGATTGGTGGCAGACGCTGACACATTAAGGGATAGAGTGTGTGGATTCGCGTCAGAGGCTCACACATTAGGGTAAAAACTTTGGGGATTGGTGGCAGAGGCTGACACATTAGGGAATACACTGGGGATTGGTGACGGAGGCTGATAGAATAGGGGATACACGGAATTCGTGGCAGTGGCCGACACATTACGGTATACACTGGGGATTGTTGGCAGAGGCTGACACTTTCTGGGATACACTGGGGATCGGTGGCAGAGGCTGACACTTCAGGGGGTACACTGGGGATTGGTGGCAGAGGCTGACACTTTAGGGGATTCTCTGGGGATTGGTGGCAGAGGCTGACACATTAGGGGATACACTGGGTATTGGTGGCAGAGGCTGACACATTAGTGGATATACTGTGGGGATTCCCTTTGCAGAGGCTCACACATTAGGGTAATAACTGTGAGTATTGGTGGCAGAGGCTGACGCATTAGGGGATACCCTGGGGATTGGTGGCAGAGGCTGACACATTAGGGGCTGCACTGGGGATTGGTGGCAGAGGTTGGCGCATTAGTAAACTCCCTGGGGATTTGTGGCAGCGGCTGATACATTTGGGGATACACTGTGGGGATTGGTGTCAGAGGCTGACACATTAGCGGATACACTGGGGATTCGTGGCAGAGGCCGACACATTTGGGGATACTCTGCAGATTTGTGGCCAATGCTGACATATTAGCGGATGCACTGTGGGGATTGGAGGCAGAGGCTCGCACATTAGGGGATACGCTGGGGATTGTTGGCAGTTGCTGACGCATTCCGTGATACTCTGCTTATTTGTGGCCGATGCTGACACATTAGTGGATACACTGTGGGGATTGGTGGCAGAGGCTCCCACATTAGGGGACACACTGGGTATTGGTGGCAGAAGCTGTCACATTTGGGGATACTCTGGGAATTGGTGGCAGAGGCTCACACATTAGGGTAAAAACTGTGAAGATTGGTGGCAGAGGCTGACACATTAGAGGATACACTGGGGATTGGTGGCAGAGGCTGAGTCTTTAGTGGATATACTGTGGGGATTCCCTTTGCAGAAGCTCACACATTAGGGTAAAAACTGTGAGGATTGGTGGCAGAGGCTGACGCATTAGGGGATACCCTGGGGATTTGTGGCAGAGGCTGACACATTAGGGGATACCCTGGGGATTGGTGGCAGAGGCTGACACATTAGCGGATACACTGTGGGGATTAGTTGCAGAGGATGACACATTAGGGGATACTCTGGGGATTCGTGGCAGAGGCTGACACATTTGGGGATACACAGTGGGGATTGGTGGCAGAGGCTCGCCCATTAGGGGATAGGCTGGGAATTGGTGGCAGAGGCTGACACATTAGGGGTTTCGCTGGTGATTGGTGACAGAGGCTGACACATTAGGGGATACACTGGGTATTGGTGGCAGAGGCTGACACATTAGCTGATACACTGTGGGGATTAGTTGCAGAGGCTGACACATTAGGGGATACACTGGGGATTAGTGGCAGTGTCTGACACATTAGGGGATACACTGGGTATTGGTGGCAGAGGCTGACACATTATGGGATACAGTGTGGATTGGTGGCAGACGCTGACACATTAAGGGATAGAGTGTGTGGATTCGCGTCAGAGGCTCACACATTAGGGTAAAAACTTTGGGGATTGGTGGCAGAGGCTGACACATTAGGGGATACACTGGGGATTGGTGACGGAGGCTGATAGAATAGGGTATACACGGAATTCGTGGCAGTGGCCGACACATTACGGTATACACTGGGGATTGTTGGCAGAGGCTGACACTTTCTGGGATACACTGGGGATTGGTGGCAGAGGCTGACACTTTAGGGGATACACTGGGGATTGGTGGCAGAGGCTGACACATTAGGGGATACACTGGGTATTGGTGGCAGAGGCTGACACATTAGTGGATATACTGTGGGGATTCCCTTTGCAGAGGCTCACACATTAGGGTAATAACTGTGAGTATTGGTGGCAGAGGCTGACGCATTAGGGGATACCCTGGGGATTGGTGGCAGAGGCTGACACATTAGGGGCTGCACTGGGGATTGGTGGCAGAGGTTGGCGCATTAGTAAACTCCCTGGGGATTTGTGGCAGCGGCTGATACATTTGGGGATACTCTGCAGATTTGTGGCCAATGCTGACACATTAGCGGATGCACTGTGGGGATTGGAGGCAGAGGCTCGCACATTAGGGGATACGCTGGGGATTGTTGGCAGAGGCTGATACATTAGGGGATACACTGGGAATTGGTGGCAGAGGCTGACACATAAGTGGACACCCTGGGAATTGGTGGCAGTTGCTGACGCATTCCGTGATACTCTGCTTATTTGTGGCCGATGCTGACACATTAGTGGATACACTGTGGGGATTGGTGGCAGAGGCTCCCACATTAGGGGACACACTGGGTATTGGTGGCAGAAGCTGTCACATTTGGGGATACTCTGGGAATTGGTGGCAGAGGCTCACACATTAGGGTAAAAACTGTGAAGATTGGTGGCAGAGGCTGACACATTAGAGGATACACTGGGGATTGGTGGCAGAGGCTGACACATTTGGGGATACACTGGGGATTGGTGGCAGAGGCTGAGTCTTTAGTGGATATACTGTGGGGATTCCCTTTGCAGAAGCTCACACATTAGGGTAAAAACTGTGAGGATTGGTGGCAGAGGCTGACGCATTAGGGGATACCCTGGGGATTGGTGGCAGAGGCTGACACATTAGCGGATACACTGTGGGGATTAGTTGCAGAGGCTGACACATTAGGGGATACTCTGGGGATTCGTGGCAGAGGCTGACACATTTGGGGATACACTGTTGGGATTGGTGACAGAGGCTGACACATTAGCGGATACACAGTGGGGATTGGTGGCAGAGGCTCGCCCATTAGGGGATAGGCTGGGAATTGGTGGCAGAGGCTGACGCGTTAGGGGTTTCGCTGGTGATTGGTGACAGAGGCTGAAACATTAGGGGATACACTGGGGATTGGTGGCAGAGGCTGACACATTAGCTGATACACTGTGGGGATTAGATGCAGAGGCTGACACATTAGGGGATACTCTGGGGATTCGTGGCAGAGGCTGACACATTTGGGGATACACTGTCGGGATTGGTGACAGAGGCTGACACATTAGCGGATACACAGTGGGGATTGGTGGCAGAGGCTCGCCCATTAGGGGATACGCTGGGAATTGGTGGCAGAGGCTGACACATTAGGGGTTTCGCTGGGGATTGGTGACAGAGGCTGACACATTAGGGGAAAAACTGTGGGGATTGGTGGCAGAGGCTGACACATTAGGGGATACAGTGGGGAATGGTTGCAGTGGCTGACACATTACTGGATACACTGTTGGGATTGGTGGCAGAGGCTTACACTTTTGAGGAAACACTGGGGATTGGGGGCAAAGATGACACATTAGGGGATAAACTGGTATTGGCCGCAGAGACTGACACATTAGGGGATACTCAGGGGATTGGTGGCAGAAGCTGACGCATGAGCGGATACACTGGGGATTGGTGGCAGAGGCTGACACATTAGTGGATAAACTGGGGATTGGTGGCAGAGGCTGACACATTAGGGGACACACTGGGGATTTGTTGCAGTGGCTGTGACATTAAGTGATACACTGGGGATTTGTGGCAGCGGCTGATACATTAGCGGATACACTGGGGATTGGTGGCAGAGTCTGACACATTAGCGGATATACCGTGGGGATTGGCGGCAGTGTCTGACGCATTTGGGGATACACTGGGAATTGGTTGCAGAGGCTGACACATTAGGGGTACACTGGGGGTTGCTGGCAGTGTCTGACGCATTAGGGAATACACTGGGAATTGGTGGCAGAGGCTGACACATTAGAGGTTACACTGGGCATTGGTGGCAGAGGCTGACACATTAGCGGATATACTGTGGGATTGGCGGCAGTGTCTGACGCATTAGGGATACTCTGGGGATTGGTGGCAGAGGCTGACACATTAGGGGTTTCACTGGTGATTCGTGGCAGAGGCTGACACATTCGGGGATACACTGTGGGGATTGGTGACAGAGGCTGACACATTAGTGGACACCCTGGTGATTGGTGTCAGTGGCTGACGCATTAGGGGATACACAGGGATTGGTGACAGAGGCTGATAGAATAGGGGATACACGGAATTCGTGGCAGTGACCGACACATTAGGGGATACACTGGGGATTGGTGGCAGAGGCTGATACATTAGCGGATACACCGATGGGTTTGGTTGTAGAGGCTCACACATTAGGGGATACACTGGGGATTAGTGGCAGTGTCTGACGCATTAGGGGATACACTGGGTATTGGTGGCAGAGGCTGACACATTATGGGATACAGTGTGGATTGGTGGCAGACGCTGACACATTAAGGGATAGAGTGTGTGGATTCGCGTCAGAGGCTCACACATTAGGGTAAAAACTTTGGGGATTGGTGGCAGAGGCTGACACATTAGGGGATACACTGGGGATTGGTGACGGAGGCTGATAGAATAGGGGATACACGGAATTCGTGGCAGTGGCCGACACATTACGGTATACACTGGGGATTGTTGGCAGAGGCTGACACTTTCTGGGATACACTGGGGATCGGTGGCAGAGGCTGACACTTTAGGGGATACACTGGGGATTGGTGGCAGAGGCTGACACATTAGGGGATACACTGGGTATTGGTGGCAGAGGCTGACACATTAGTGGATATACTGTGGGGATTCCCTTTGCAGAGGCTCACACATTAGGGTAATAACTGTGAGTATTGGTGGCAGAGGCTGACGCATTAGGGGATACCCTGGGGATTGGTGGCAGAGGCTGACACATTAGGGGCTGCACTGGGGATTGGTGGCAGAGGTTGGCGCATTAGTAAACTCCCTGGGGATTTGTGGCAGCGGCTGATACATTTGGGGATACACTGTGGGGATTGGTGTCAGAGGCTGACACATTAGCGGATACACTGGGGATTCGTGGCAGAGGCCGACACATTTGGGGATACTCTGCAGATTTGTGGCCAATGCTGACATATTAGCGGATGCACTGTGGGGATTGGAGGCAGAGGCTCGCACATTAGGGGATACGCTGGGGATTGTTGGCAGTTGCTGACGCATTCCGTGATACTCTGCTTATTTGTGGCCGATGCTGACACATTAGTGGATACACTGTGGGGATTGGTGGCAGAAGCTGTCACATTTGGGGATACTCTGGGAATTGGTGGCAGAGGCTCACACATTAGGGTAAAAACTGTGAAGATTGGTGGCAGAGGCTGACACATTAGAGGATACACTGGGGATTGGTGGCAGAGGCTGAGTCTTTAGTGGATATACTGTGGGGATTCCCTTTGCAGAAGCTCACACATTAGGGTAAAAACTGTGAGGATTGGTGGCAGAGGCTGACGCATTAGGTGATACCCTGGGGATTTGTGGCAGAGGCTGACACATTAGGGGATACCCTGGGGATTGGTGGCAGAGGCTGACACATTAGCGGATACACTGTGGGGATTAGTTGCAGAGGATGACACATTAGGGGATACTCTGGGGATTCGTGGCAGAGGCTGACACATTTGGGGATACACAGTGGGGATTGGTGGCAGAGGCTCGCCCATTAGGGGATAGGCTGGGAATTGGTGGCAGAGGCTGACACATTAGGGGTTTCGCTGGTGATTGGTGACAGAGGCTGACACATTAGGGGATACACTGGGGATTGGTGGCAGAGGCTGACACATTAGCTGATACACTGTGGGGATTCGTGGCAGAGGCTGACACATTTGGGGATACACTGTCGGGATTGGTGACAGAGGCTGACACATTAGCGGATACACAGTGGGGATTGGTGGCAGAGGCTCGCCCATTAGGGGGTACGCTGGGAATTGGTGGCAGAGGGTGACACATTATGGGATACACTGGGTATAGGTGGCAGAGGCTCACACATTAGGGTAAAATCTGTGAAGATTGGTGGCAGAGGCTGACACATTAGAGGATACACTGGGTTTGGTGGCAGAGGCTGAGTCTTTAGTGGATATACTGTGGGGATCCCCTTTGCAGAAGCTCACACATTAGGGTAAAAACTGTGAGGATTGGTGGCAGAGGCTGACGCATTAGGGGATACCCTGGGGATTTGTGGCAGAGGCTGACACATTAGCGGATACACAGTGGGGATTAGTTGCAGAGGCTGACACATTAGGGGATACTCTGGGGATTCGTGGCAGAGGCTGACACATTTGGGGATACACTGTCGGGATTGGTGACAGAGGCTGACACATTAGCGGATACACAGTGGGGATTGGTGGCAGAGGCTCGCCCATTAGGGGGTACGCTGGGAATTGGTGGCAGAGGCTGACACATTATGGGATACACTGGGTATAGGTGGCAGAGGCTCACACATTAGGGTAAAAACTGTGAAGATTGGTGGCAGAGGCTGACACATTAGAGGATACACTGGGGATTGGTGGCAGAGCCTGAGTCTTTAGTGGATATACTGTGGGGATTCCCTTTGCAGAAGCTCACACATTAGGGTAAAAACTGTGAGGATTGGTGGCAGTGTCTGACGCATTAGGGAATACACTGGGAATTGGTGGCAGAGGCTGACACATTAGAGGTTACACTGGGCATTGGTGGCAGAGGCTGACACATTAGCGGATATACTGTGGGATTGGCGGCAGTGTCTGACGCATTAGGGATACTCTGGGGATTGGTGGCAGAGGCTGACACATTAGGGGTTTCACTGGGGATTGGTGGCAGAGGCTGATACATTAGCGGATACACTGGGGATTGGTGGCAGAGTCTGACACATTAGCGGATATACCGTGGGGATTGGCGGCAGTGTCTGACGCATTTGGGGATACACTGGGAATTGGTTGCAGAGGCTGACACATTAGGGATTTCACTGTGGATTGCTGGCAGAGGCTGACACATTAGGGGTTTCACTGGGGATTGGGGACAAAGATGACACATTTGGGGATACACTGGGGATTCATGGCAGAGGCATTTACATTACATTACATTAGCGGATACACCGATGGGTTTGGTTGTAGAGGCTCACACATTAGGGGATACACTGGGGATTAGTGGCAGTGTCTGACGCATTAGGGGATACACTGGGTATTGGTGGCAGAGGCTGACACATTATGGGATACAGTGTGGATTGGTGGCAGACGCTGACACATTAAGGGATAGAGTGTGTGGATTCGCGTCAGAGGCTCACACATTAGGGTAAAAACTTTGGGGATTGGTGGCAGAGGCTGACACATTAGGGGATACACTGGGGATTGGTGACGGAGGCTGATAGAATAGGGTATACACGGAATTCGTGGCAGTGGCCGACACATTACGGTATACACTGGGGATTGTTGGCAGAGGCTGACACTTTCTGGGATACACTGGGGATCGGTGGCAGAGGCTGACACTTTAGGGGATACACTGGGGATTGGTGGCAGAGGCTGACACATTAGGGGATACACTGGGTATTGGTGGCAGAGGCTGACACATTAGTGGATATACTGTGGGGATTCCCTTTGCAGAGGCTCACACATTAGGGTAATAACTGTGAGTATTGGTGGCAGAGGCTGACGCATTAGGGGATACCCTGGGGATTGGTGGCAGAGGCTGACACATTAGGGGCTGCACTGGGGATTGGTGGCAGAGGTTGGCGCATTAGTAAACTCCCTGGGGATTTGTGGCAGCGGCTGATACATTTGGGGATACACTGTGGGGATTGGTGTCAGAGGCTGACACATTAGCGGATACACTGGGGATTCGTGGCAGAGGCCGACACATTTGGGGATACTCTGCAGATTTGTGGCCAATGCTGACATATTAGCGGATGCACTGTGGGGATTGGAGGCAGAGGCTCGCACATTAGGGGATACGCTGGGGATTGTTGGCAGTTGCTGACGCATTCCGTGATACTCTGCTTATTTGTGGCCGATGCTGACACATTAGTGGATACACTGTGGGGATTGGTGGCAGAAGCTGTCACATTTGGGGATACTCTGGGAATTGGTGGCAGAGGCTCACACATTAGGGTAAAAACTGTGAAGATTGGTGGCAGAGGCTGACACATTAGAGGATACACTGGGGATTGGTGGCAGAGGCTGAGTCTTTAGTGGATATACTGTGGGGATTCCCTTTGCAGAAGCTCACACATTAGGGTAAAAACTGTGAGGATTGGTGGCAGAGGCTGACGCATTAGGGGATACCCTGGGGATTTGTGGCAGAGGCTGACACATTAGGGGATACCCTGGGGATTGGTGGCAGAGGCTGACACATTAGCGGATACACTGTGGGGATTAGTTGCAGAGGATGACACATTAGGGGATACTCTGGGGATTCGTGGCAGAGGCTGACACATTTGGGGATACACAGTGGGGATTGGTGGCAGAGGCTCGCCCATTAGGGGATAGGCTGGGAATTGGTGGCAGAGGCTGACACATTAGGGGTTTCGCTGGTGATTGGTGACAGAGGCTGACACATTAGGGGATACACTGGGGATTGGTGGCAGAGGCTGACACATTAGCTGATACACTGTGGGGATTCGTGGCAGAGGCTGACACATTTGGGGATACACTGTCGGGATTGGTGACAGAGGCTGACACATTAGCGGATACACAGTGGGGATTGGTGGCAGAGGCTCGCCCATTAGGGGGTACGCTGGGAATTGGTGGCAGAGGGTGACACATTATGGGATACACTGGGTATAGGTGGCAGAGGCTCACACATTAGGGTAAAATCTGTGAAGATTGGTGGCAGAGGCTGACACATTAGAGGATACACTGGGTTTGGTGGCAGAGGCTGAGTCTTTAGTGGATATACTGTGGGGATCCCCTTTGCAGAAGCTCACACATTAGGGTAAAAACTGTGAGGATTGGTGGCAGAGGCTGACGCATTAGGGGATACCCTGGGGATTTGTGGCAGAGGCTGACACATTAGCGGATACACAGTGGGGATTAGTTGCAGAGGCTGACACATTAGGGGATACTCTGGGGATTCGTGGCAGAGGCTGACACATTTGGGGATACACTGTCGGGATTGGTGACAGAGGCTGACACATTAGCGGATACACAGTGGGGATTGGTGGCAGAGGCTCGCCCATTAGGGGGTACGCTGGGAATTGGTGGCAGAGGCTGACACATTATGGGATACACTGGGTATAGGTGGCAGAGGCTCACACATTAGGGTAAAAACTGTGAAGATTGGTGGCAGAGGCTGACACATTAGAGGATACACTGGGGATTGGTGGCAGAGCCTGAGTCTTTAGTGGATATACTGTGGGGATTCCCTTTGCAGAAGCTCACACATTAGGGTAAAAACTGTGAGGATTGGTGGCAGAGGCTGACGCATTAGGGGATACCCTGGGGATTTGTGGCAGAGGCTGACACATTAGCGGATACACAGTGGGGATTGGTGGCAGAGGCTCGCCCATTAGGGGATACGCTGGGAATTGGTGGCAGAGGCTGACACATTAGGGGTTTCGCTGGGGATTGGTGACAGAGGCTGACACATTAGGGGAAAAACTGTGGGGATTGGTGGCAGAGGCTGACACATTAGGGGATACAGTGGGGAATGGTTGCAGTGGCTGACACATTACTGGATACACTGTTGGGATTGGTGGCAGAGGCTTACACTTTTGAGGAAACACTGGGGATTGGGGGCAAAGATGACACATTAGGGGATAAACTGGTATTGGCCGCAGAGACTGACACATTAGGGGATACTCAGGGGATTGGTGGCAGAAGCTGACGCATGAGCGGATACACTGGGGATTGGTGGCAGAGGCTGACACATTAGGGGACACACTGGGGATTTGTTGCAGTGGCTGTGACATTAAGTGATACACTGGGGATTTGTGGCAGCGGCTGATACATTAGCGGATACACGGGGAATTGGTTGCAGAGGCTGACACATTAGGGGTACACTGGGGATTGCTGGCAGTGTCTGACGCATTAGGGAATACACTGGGAATTGGTGGCAGAGGCTGACACATTAGAGGTTACACTGGGCATTGGTGGCAGAGGCTGACACATTAGCGGATATACTGTGGGATTGGCGGCAGTGTCTGACGCATTAGGGATACTCTGGGGATTGGTGGCAGATGCTGACACATTAGGGGTTTCACTGGGGATTGGTGGCAGAGGCTGATACATTAGCGGATACACTGGGGATTGGTGGCAGAGTCTGACACATTAGCGGATATACCGTGGGGATTGGCGGCAGTGTCTGACGCATTTGGGGATACACTGGGAATTGGTTGCAGAGGCTGACACATTAGGGGTACACTGGGGATTGCTGGCAGTGTCTGACGCATTAGGGAATACACTGGGAATTGGTGGCAGAGGCTGACACATTAGAGGTTACACTGGGGATTGGTGGCAGAGGCTGACACATTTGGGGTTACACTGGGGATTGGTGGCAGATTCAGACACATTAGTGGACACCCTGGGGATTTGTGTCATTGGCTGTGGCATTAGGTGATACACTGGGGATTTGTGGCAGCGGCTGATACACTAGGGGATACACACTGGGGATTGGTGGCAGGGGCTGACACATTAGCAGATACACTGGGGATTGGTGGCAGAGGCTGACGCATTAGTGGATACACTGGGAATTGTTGGCAGAGGCTGACACATTAGGGGATACACTGGGGATTGGTAGCAGAAGCAGACTCATTTGGGGATACACTGGGGATTCGTGGCAGAGGCTGACACATTAGTGGACTCCCTGGGGATTGGTGGCAGAAGCTGTCACATTTGGGGATACACTGGGGAATCGTGGCAGAGGCTGACACATTAATGGATATACTGTGGGGATTCCCTTTGCAGAGGCTCACACATTAGGGTATAAACTGTGAGGATTGGTGACAGAGGCTGACACATTAGGGGAAAAACTGTGGGGATTGGTGGCAGAGGCTGACACATTAGGGGATACAGTGGGGAATGGTTGCAGTGGCTGACACATTACTGGATACACTGTTGGGATTGGTGGCAGAGGCTTACACTTTTGAGGAAACACTGGGGATTGGGGGCAAAGATGACACATTAGGGGATAAACTGGTATTGGCCGCAGAGACTGACACATTAGGGGATACTCAGGGGATTGGTGGCAGAAGCTGACACATGAGCGGATACACAGGATTAGTGGCAGAGGCTGACACATTAGTGGATAACCCGGGGATTGGTGGCAGAGGCTGACACATTAGGGGACACACTGGGGATTTGTTGCAGTGGCTGTGGCATTAAGTGATACACTGTGGATTTGTGGCAGCGGCCGACACATTAGGGGATACACTGGGGATTGGTGGCAGAGGCTGATACATTAGCGGATACACTGGGGATTGGTGGCAGAGTCTGACACATTAGCGGATATACCGTGGGGATTGGCAGCAGTGTCTGACGCATTTGGGGATACACTGGGAATTGGTTGCAGAGGCTGACACATTAGCGGTACACTGGGGATTGCTGGCAGTGTTTGACGCATTAGGGAATACACTGGGAATTGGTGGCAGAGGCTGACACATTAGAGGTTACACTGGGGATTGGTGTCAGAGGCTGACACATTAGTGGATAAACTGGGGATTGGTGGCAGAGGCTGACTCATGAGCGGATACACTGGGGATTGGTGGCAGAGGCTGACACATTAGTGGATAAACTGGGGATTGGTGGCAGAGGCTGACACATTAGGGGACACACTGGGGATTTGTTGCAGTGGCTGTGACATTAAGTGATACACTGGGGATTTGTGGCAGCGGCTGATACATTAGCGGATACACTGGGGATTGGTGGCAGAGTCTGACACATTAGCGGATATACCGTGGGGATTGGCGGCAGTGTCTGACGCATTTGGGGATACACTGGGAATTGGTTGCAGAGGCTGACACATTAGGGGTACACTGGGGATTGCTGGCAGTGTCTGACGCATTAGGGAATACACTGGGAATTGGTGGCAGAGGCTGACACATTAGAGGTTACACTGGGCATTGGTGGCAGAGGCTGACACATTAGCGGATATACTGTGGGATTGGCGGCAGTGTCTGACGCATTAGGGATACTCTGGGGATTGGTGGCAGAGGCTGACACATTAGGGGTTTCACTGGGGATTGGTGGCAGAGGCTGATACATTAGCGGATACACTGGGGATTGGTGGCAGAGTCTGACACATTAGCGGATATACCGTGGGGATTGGCGGCAGTGTCTGACGCATTTGGGGATACACTGGGAATTGGTTGCAGAGGCTGACACATTAGGGGTACACTGGGGATTGCTGGCAGTGTCTGACGCATTAGGGAATACACTGGGAATTGGTGGCAGAGGCTGACACATTAGTGGACTCCCTGGGGATTGGTGGCAGAAGCTGTCACATTTGGGGATACACTGGGGAATCGTGGCAGAGGCTGACACATTAATGGATATACTGTGGGGATTCCCTTTGCAGAGGCTCACACATTAGGGTATAAACTGTGAGGATTGGTGACAGAGGCTGACACATTAGGGGAAAAACTGTGGGGATTGGTGGCAGAGGCTGACACATTAGGGGATACAGTGGGGAATGGTTGCAGTGGCTGACACATTACTGGATACACTGTTGGGATTGCTGGCAGAGGCTTACACTTTTGAGGAAACACTGGGGATTGGGGGCAAAGATGACACATTAGGGGATAAACTGGTATTGGCCGCAGAGACTGACACATTAGGGGATACTCAGGGGATTGGTGGCAGAAGCTGACACATGAGCGGATACACAGGATTAGTGGCAGAGGCTGACACATTAGTGGATAACCCGGGGATTGGTGGCAGAGGCTGACACATTAGGGGACACACTGGGGATTTGTTGCAGTGGCTGTGGCATTAAGTGATACACTGTGGATTTGTGGCAGCGGCCGACACATTAGGGGATACACTGGGGATTGGTGGCAGAGGCTGATACATTAGCGGATACACTGGGGATTGGTGGCAGAGTCTGACACATTAGCGGATATACCGTGGGGATTGGCAGCAGTGTCTGACGCATTTGGGGATACACTGGGAATTGGTTGCAGAGGCTGACACATTAGCGGTACACTGGGGATTGCTGGCAGTGTTTGACGCATTAGGGAATACACTGGGAATTGGTGGCAGAGGCTGACACATTAGAGGTTACACTGGGGATTGGTGTCAGAGGCTGACACATTAGTGGATAAACTGGGGATTGGTGGCAGAGGCTGACGCATGAGCGGATACACTGGGGATTGGTGGCAGAGGCTGACACATTAGTGGATAAACTGGGGATTGGTGGCAGAGGCTGACACATTAGGGGACACACTGGGGATTTGTTGCAGTGGCTGTGACATTAAGTGATACACTGGGGATTTGTGGCAGCGGCTGATACATTAGCGGATACACTGGGGATTGGTGGCAGAGTCTGACACATTAGCGGATATACCGTGGGGATTGGCGGCAGTGTCTGACGCATTTGGGGATACACTGGGAATTGGTTGCAGAGGCTGACACATTAGGGGTACACTGGGGATTGCTGGCAGTGTCTGACGCATTAGGGAATACACTGGGAATTGGTGGCAGAGGCTGACACATTAGAGGTTACACTGGGCATTGGTGGCAGAGGCTGACACATTAGCGGATATACTGTGGGATTGGCGGCAGTGTCTGACGCATTAGGGATACTCTGGGGATTGGTGGCAGAGGCTGACACATTAGGGGTTTCACTGGGGATTGGTGGCAGAGGCTGATACATTAGCGGATACACTGGGGATTGGTGGCAGAGTCTGACACATTAGCGGATATACCGTGGGGATTGGCGGCAGTGTCTGACGCATTTGGGGATACACTGGGAATTGGTTGCAGAGGCTGACACATTAGGGGTACACTGGGGATTGCTGGCAGTGTCTGACGCATTAGGGAATACACTGGGAATTGGTGGCAGAGGCTGACACATTAGAGGTTACACTGGGGATTGGTGGCAGAGGCTGACACATTAGGGGATACACTGGGGATTGTTAGCAGAAGCAGACTCATTTGGGGATACACTGGGGATTCGTGGCAGAGGCTGACACATTAGTGGAATCCCTGGGGATTGGTGGCAGAAGCTGTCACATTTGGGAATACACTGGGGAATCGTGGCAGAGGCTGACACATTAATGGATATACTGTGGGGATTCCCTTTGCAGAGGCTCACACATTAGGGTATAAACTGTGAGGATTGGTGACAGAGGCTGACACATTAGGGGAAAAACTGTGGGGATTGGTGGCAGAGGCTGACACATTAGGGGATACAGTGGGGAATGGTGGCAGAGGCTGACACATTAGAGGATACACTGTTGGGATTGGTGGCAGAGGCTTACACTTTTGAGGAAACACTGGGGATTGGGGGCAAAGATGACACATTAGGGGATAAACTGGTATTGGCCGCAGAGACTGACACATTAGGGGATACTCAGGGGATTGGTGGCAGAAGCTGACACATGAGCGGATACACAGGATTAGTGGCAGAGGCTGACACATTAGTGGATAAACCGGGGATTGGTGGCAGAGGCTGATACATTAGCGGATACACTGGGGATTGGTGGCAGAGTCTGACACATTAGCGGATACACTGGGGATGGGTGGCAGAGTCTGACACATTAGCGGATATACCGTGGGGATTGGCGGCAGTGTCTGGCGCATTTGGGGATACACTGGGAATTGGTTGCAGAGGCTGACACATTAGGGGTACACTGGGGATTGCTGGCAGTGTCTGACGCATTAGGGAATACACTGGGAATTGGTGGCAGAGGCTGACACATTAGAGGTTACACTGGGGATTGGTGGCAGAGGCTGACACATTTGGGGATACACTGGGGATTGGTGGCAGAGGCAGACACATTAGTGGACACCCTGGGGATTTGTGTCATTGGCTGTGGCATTAGGTGATACACTGGGGATTTGTGGCAGCGGCTGACGCATTAGGGAATACACTGGGCATTGGTGGCAGAGGCTGACACATTAGCGGATATACTGTGGGGATTGGCGGCAGTGTCTGACGCATTAGGGATACTCTGGGGATTGGTGGCAGAGGCTGACACATTAGGGGTTTCACTGGGGAATCGTGGCAGAGGCTGACACATTTGGGGATACACTGGGCATTGGTGGCAGAGGCTGACACATTAGCGGATATACTGTGGGATTGGCGGCAGTGTCTGACGCATTAGGGATACTCTGGGGATTGGTGGCAGAGGCTGACACATTAGGGGTTTCACTGGGGATTCGTGGCACAGGCTGACACATTAGTGGATACACAGGGGATTGGTGGCAGAGTCTGACACATTAGCAGGTACACTGTGGGGATTGGTTGCAGAGGCTGACGCATTAGGGAATACACTGGGGATTGGTGGCAGAGGCTGACACATTAGGGAATACACTGGGGATTGGTTGCAGAGGCTGACGCATTAGGTGATACACTGGGGATTTGTGGCAGCGGCTGACGCATTAGGGAATACACTGGGGATTGGTTGCAGAGGCTGACACATTAGCAGATATACCGTGGGGATTGGCGGCAGTGTCTGACACATTTGGGGATACACTGGGAATTGGTGGCAGAGGCTGACTCATTAAGTGATACACTGGGGATTGGTGGCAGAGTCTGACACATTAGGGGTACACTGGGGATTGCTGGCAGTGTCTGACGCATTAGGGAATACACTGGGCATTGGTGGCAGAGGCTGACACATTAGCGGATATACTGTGGGGATTGGCGGCAGTGTCTGACGCATTAGGGGTACTTTGGGGATTGGTGGCAGAGGCTGACACATTAGGGGTTTCACTGGGGAATCGTGGCAGAGGCTGACACATTTGGGAATACACTGTGGGGATTGGTGACAGAGGCTGACACATTAGTGGACACCCTGGTGATTGGTGTCAGTGGCTGACGCATTAGGAGATACACTGGGGATTGGTGACAGAGGCTGATAGAATAGGGGATACACGGAATTCGTGGCAGTGGCCGACACATTAGGGGATACACTGGGGATTGGTGGCAGAGGCTGACACTTTAGGGGATACACTGGGGATTGGTGGCAGAGGCTGATAGAATAGGGGATACACGGAATTCGTGGCAGAGGCTGACACATTAGTGAACACCCTGGTGATTGGTGTCAGTGGCTGACGCATTCGGTGATACTTTGCGGATTTGTGGCCGAGGCTCACACATTAGGGGATACACTGGGGATTAGTGGCAGAGACTGACATATTATGGGATACACTGGGGATCGGTGGCAGAGTCTGACACATTTGGGGATACGCAGGGGATTGGTGTCAGTGGCTGACACATTAGGTGATACACTGGGGATTCGTGGCAGAGGCTGACACATTAGGGGATACACAGGGAATTCGTGGCAAGGCTGACACTTTAGGAGATATACTGGGGATTGTTGGCAGAGGCCGACACATTATCGGATACACTGTGTGGATTAGCGTCAGAGGCTGACACATTACGGGATACACTGGGGATTTATGGCGGAGTCTGACACATTTCGGGAAACACTGTGGGTTGTGGTGGCAGAGACTGACTGATTATTGTATACACTGGGTATTGGTTGCAGAGGCTCACACATAAAGGGATGCACTGTGGTGTGAGTTGTCAGAGGCTGACACATTAGGGGTTACACTGGGGATTGGTGGCAGAGGCTGACACATAAATGGACACCCTGGGAATTGGTGGCAGTTGCTGACGCATTCCGTGATACTCTGCTTATTTGTGGCCGATGCTGACACCTTAGTGGATACACTGTGGGGATTGGTGGCAGAGGCTCCCACATTAGGGGACACACTGGGTATTGGTGGCAGAGTCTGACACATTAGGGGTACACTGGGGATTGCTGGCAGTGTCTGACGCATTAGGGAATACACTGGGCATTGGTGGCAGAGGCTGACACATTAGCGGATATACTGTGGGGATTGGCGGCAGTGTCTGACGCATTAGGGATACTCTGGGGATTGGTGGCAGAGGCTGACACATTAGGGGTTTCACTGGGGAATCGTGGCAGAGGCTGACACATTTGGGGATACACTGTGGGGATTGGTTGCAGAGGCTGACGCATTTGGGGATACACTGGGGATTGGTGACAGAGGCTGATAGAATAGGGGATACACGGAATTCGTGGCAGTGGCCGACACATTAGGGGATACACTGGGGATTGGTGGCAGAGGCTGATAGAATAGGGGATACACGGAATTCGTGGCAGAGGCTGACACATTAGTGGACACCCTGGTGATTGGTGTCAGTGGCTGACGCATTCGGTGATACTTTGCGGATTTGTGGCCGAGGCTCACACATTAGGGGATACACTGGGGATTAGTGGCAGAGGCTGACATATTATGGGATACACTGGGGATCGGTGGCAGAGTCTGAAACATTTGGGGATATACTGTGGGGATTGGCGGCAGTGTCTGACGCATTAGGGGTACTCTGGGGAATGGTGGCAGAGGCTGACACATTAGGGGTTTCACTGGGGAATCGTGGCAGAGTCTGACACATTTGGGAATACACTGTGGGGATTGGTGACAGAGGCTGACACATTAGTGGACACCCTGGTGATTGGTGTCAGTGGCTGACGCATTAGGAGATACACTGGGGATTGGTGACAGAGGCTGATAGAATAGGGGATACACGGAATTCGTGGCAGTGGCCGACACATTAGGGGATACACTGGGGATTGGTGGCAGAGGCTGACACTTTAGGGGATACACTGGGGATTGGTGGCAGAGGCTGATAGAATAGGGGATACACGGAATTCGTGGCAGAGGCTGACACATTAGTGGACACCCTGGTGATTGGTGTCAGTGGCTGACGCATTCGGTGATACTTTGCGGATTTGTGGCCGAGGCTCACACATTAGGGGATACACTGGGGATTAGTGGCAGAGACTGACATATTATGGGATACACTGGGGATCGGTGGCAGAGTCTGACACATTTGGGGATACGCAGGGGATTGGTGTCAGTGGCTGACACATTAGGTGATACACTGGGGATTCGTGGCAGAGGCTGACACATTAGGGGATACACAGGGAATTCGTGGCAAGGCTGACACTTTAGGAGATATACTGGGGATTGTTGGCAGAGGCCGACACATTATCGGATACACTGTGTGGATTAGCGTCAGAGGCTGACACATTACGGGATACACTGGGGATTTATGGCGGAGTCTGACACATTTCGGGAAACACTGTGGGTTGTGGTGGCAGAGACTGACTGATTATTGTATACACTGGGTATTGGTTGCAGAGGCTCACACATAAAGGGATGCACTGTGGTGTGAGTTGTCAGAGGCTGACACATTAGGGGTTACACTGGGGATTGGTGGCAGAGGCTGACACATAAGTGGACACCCTGGGAATTGGTGGCAGTTGCTGACGCATTCCGTGATACTCTGCTTATTTGTGGCCGATGCTGACACATTAGTGGATACACTGTGGGGATTGGTGGCAGAGGCTCCCACATTAGGGGACACACTGGGTATTGGTGGCAGAGGCTGACACATTAGCGGATATACTGTGGGATTGATGGCAGTGTCTGACGCATTAGGGATACTCTGGGGATTGGTGGCAGATGATGACACATTAGGGGTTTCACTGGGGATTCGTGGCAGAGGCTGACACATTAGTGGATACACTGGGAATTGGTGGCAGAGGCTGACTCATTAAGTGATACACTGGGGATTGGTGGCAGAGTCTGACACATTAGGGAATACACTGGGGATTGGTGGCAGAGGCTGACACATTAGCAGATATACCGTGGGGATTGGCGGCAGTGTCTGACGCATTTGGGGATACACTGGGAATTGGTGGCAGAGGCTGACTCATTAAGTGATACACTGGGGATTGGTGGCAGAGTCTGACACATTAGGGGTACACTGGGGATTGCTGGCAGTGTCTGACGCATTAGGGAATACACTGGGCATTGGTGGCAGAGGCTGACACATTAGCGGATATACTGTGGGGATTGGCGGCAGTGTCTGACGCATTAGGGATACTCTGGGGATTGGTGGCAGAGGCTGACACATTAGGGGTTTCACTGGGGAATCGTGGCAGAGGCTGACACATTTGGGGATACACTGTGGGGATTGGTTGCAGAGGCTGACGCATTTGGGGATACACTGGGGATTGGTGACAGAGGCTGATAGAATAGGGGATACACGGAATTCGTGGCAGTGGCCGACACATTAGGGGATACACTGGGGATTGGTGGCAGAGGCTGATAGAATAGGGGATACACGGAATTCGTGGCAGAGGCTGACACATTAGTGGACACCCTGGTGATTGGTGTCAGTGGCTGACGCATTCGGTGATACTTTGCGGATTTGTGGCCGAGGCTCACACATTAGGGGATACACTGGGGATTAGTGGCAGAGGCTGACATATTATGGGATACACTGGGGATCGGTGGCAGAGTCTGACACATTTGGGGATACGCTGGGGATTGGTGTCAGTGGCTGACACATTAGGTGATACACTGGGGATTCGTGGCAGAGGCTGACACATTAGGGGATACACAGGGAATTCGTGGCAAGGCTGACACTTTAGGAGATATACTGGGGATTGTTGGCAGAGGCTGACACATTATCGGATACACTGTGTGGATTAGCGTCAGAGGCTGACACATTACGGGATACACTGGGGATTTATGGCGGAGTCTGACACATTTCGGGAAACACTGTGGGTTGTGGTGGCAGAGACTGACTGATTATTGGATACACTGGGTATTGGTTGCAGAGGCTCACACATAAAGGGATGCACTGTGGTGTGAGTTGTCAGAGGCTGACACATTAGGGGTTACACTGGGGATTGGTGGCAGAGGCTGACACATAAGTGGACACCCTGGGAATTGGTGGCAGTTGCTGACGCATTCCGTGATACTCTGCTTATTTGTGGCCGATGCTGACACATTAGTGGATACACTGTGGGGATTGGTGGCAGAGGCTCCCACATTAGGGGACACACTGGGTATGGGTGGCAGAGGCTGACACATTAGTGGATACACTGTGGGGATTGGTGGCAGAGGCTCCCACATTAGGGGATACTCTGGGAATTGGTGGCAGAGGCTGAGTCTTTAGTGGATATACTGTGGGGATTCCCTTTGCAGAAGCTCACACATTAGGGTAAAAACTGTGAGGATTGGTGGCAGAGGCTGACACATTTGGGGATACACTGGGCAATCGTGGCAGAGGCTGACACATTAGTGGATATACTGTGGGGATTGCTGACAGAGGCTCACACATTAGGGTATAAACTGTGAGGATTGGTGACAGAGGCTGACACATTAGGGGAAAAACTGTGGGGATTGGTGGCAGAGGCTGACACATTAGGGGATACAGTGGGGAATGATTGCAGTGGCTGACACATTACTGGATACACTGTTGGGATTGGTGGCAGAGGCTTACACTTTTGAGGAAACACTGGGGATTGGGGCAAAGATGACACATTAGGGGATAAACTGGTATTGGCTGCAGAGACTGACACATTAGGGGATACACTGGGGATTGGTGGCAGAGGCTGACACATTAGTGGATACACTGGGGATTGGTGGCAGAGGCTGACACATTAGGGGACACACTGGGGATTTGTTGCAGTGGCTGTGGCATTAAGTTATACACTGGGGATTTGTGGCAGCGGCTGATACATTAGCGGATACACTGGGGATTGTTGGCAGAGTCTGACACATTAGTGGATATACCGTGGGGATTGGCGGCAGTGTCTGACGCATTTGAGGATACACTGGGAATTGGTTGCAGAGGCTGACACATTAGGGGTACACTGGTGATTGCTGGCAGTGTCTGATGCATTAGGTAATACACTGGGAATTGGTGGCAGAGGCTGACACATTAGAGGTTTCACTGGGCATTGGTGGCAGAGGCTGACACATTAGCGGATATACTGTGGGATTGGCGGCAGTGTCTGACGCATTAGGGATACTCTGGGGATTGGTGGCAGAGGCTGACACATTAGGGGTTTCACTGGGGATTCGTGGCAGAGGCTGACACATTTGGGGATACACTGTGGGGATTGGTGACAGAGGCTGACACATTAGTGGATACACAGGGATTGGTGACAGAGGCTGATAGAATATGGGATACACGGAATTCGTGGCAGTGGCCGACACATTAGGGGATACACTGGGGATTGGTGGCAGAGGCTGATAGAATAGGGGATACACGGAATTCGTGGCAGAGGCTGACACATTAGTGGACACCCTGGTGATTGGTGTCTGTGGCTGACACATTAGTGGATACACTGGGGATTGGTGGCAGAGTCTGACACATTAGCAGGTACACTGTGGGGATTGGTTGCAGAGGCTGACGCATTAGGGAATACATTGGGGATTGGTGGCAGAGGCTGACACATTAGCGGATATACCGTGGGGATTGCTGGCAGTGTCTGACGCATTAGGGAATACACTGGGAATTGGTGGCAGAGGCTGACACATTAGAGGTTACACCGGGCATTGGTGGCAGAGGCTGACACATTAGCGGATATACTGTGGGGATTGGCGGCAGTGTCTGACGCATTAGGGATACTCTGGGGATTGCTGGCAGAGGCTGACACATTAGGGGTTTCACTGGGGATTCGTGGCAGAGGCTGACACATTTGGGGATACACTGTGGGGATTGGTGACAGAGGCTGATACATTAGTGGACACCCTGGTGATTGGTGTCAGTGGCTGACGCATTAGGGGATACATTGGGGATTGGTGACAGAGGCTGATAGAATAGGGGATACACGGAATTCGTGGCAGAGGCTGACACATTAGGGGATACAGTGGGGAATGGTTGCAGTGGCTGACACATTACTGGATACACTGTGGGGATTGGTGGCAGAGGCTTACACTTTTGGGGAAACACTGGGGATTGGGGGCAAAGATGACACATTAGGGGATAAACTGGTATTGGCCGCAGAGACTGACACAGTAGGGGATACTCAGGGGATTGGTGTCAGAGGCTGACACATTAGGGGCTACACTGGGGATTGGTGGCAGAGGTTGACACATTAGTGGACACCCTGGGGATTTGTGTCAGTGGCTGTGGCATTAAATGATACACTGGGGATTTGTGGCAGCGGCTGATACATTAGCGGATACACTGGGGATTGGTGGCAGAGTCTTGTGGCGACCCATTTCCTGGTACATCCGAACCGACTCACAATTAGATAGCCTACTGGGGTTTGCGAGCACAGAGCTTTGGAGCCTTTGCGCCATGGGGGGCCGGTTGAGGGAGGCTTAAAAGTGAGGCTGAAGTTTTTGAATAAAGTTTTTCCTTCGACTGCAGTTACCGACTCCGTGTCGTAATTTTAGCGCTGCGTGTAGCACACCGCTACAATTGGTGACCCCGACGGTCCAAACGATTTTTGGACCAGAAATGACCGACGCCGCTTCTGTTCATGCGGTTTCGTTGAAACTGCCGGGTTTCTGGACACAGCGCCCGAACCTATGGTTCCAGCAAGCCGAAGCCCAATTCCACATTCGCCAGATCACCTCAGAAGACACCCGCTACTACTACGTGGTGAGCTCCCTCGACCAGGACACAGCGGCCCAGGTCGCGGAGTTCGTACAGTCGCCCCCGGCAGACGGCAAGTACACGGAATTCAAAGCCCTGCTCCTCAGGACTTTCGGACTCTCACGGCGCGAGCGGGCTGCCCGTTTACTGCACCTGGATGGCTTGGGCGACAGACTTCCTTCGGCTTTAATGAATGAGATGTTGTCTCTGGCCGACGGACACACACCCTGCCTCATGTTTGAGCAGGCATTCCTGGAGCAGCTGCCCGAGGACATAGGCCTGCTGCTGTCTGATGCGGATTTCAGTGAGCCCCGGAAGGTGGCAGCCCGGGCGGACTTGCTGTGGAACGCCAAAAAGGTGAGTGGGGCGTCCATCGCTCGGATCTCCCAGCCACGCTCCCGGCAGCAAACCAGTCCAGGCCCGGCCGCAGAGCCCGCCAACCCCCGGCCCAATGAACACTGGTGCTTCTACCACCAGCGGTGGGGCGCAGAAGCCCGCCGTTGTCGCCCGCCCTGCAAGTTCCCGGGAAACGCCAGGGCCAGCCGCCGCTGATGGCTACGGCGGCTGGCCATCGGGATAGCCTCCTGTATGTGTGGGATAGAAGGTCGGGACGCTGGTTTTTGGTCGATACTGGGGCTGAGATCAGCGTTTTACCTCCGACGAGTTACGACACCCGCAGCAGGGCACCGGGTCCCCCCCTGAGGGCCGTGAACGGCAGCACAGTAAGGACCTATGGCACCCATCAGGTGCAGCTACAGTTCGGCTCCAGCCAGTTCACGTGGGACTTCACACTGGCCGCCGTAGCCCAACCGCTTCTGGGTGCGGATTTTTTGCAGGCTCACAGCCTACTGGTCGACCGGCCCAGGAAGAGACCGGTACACATTGAGACCTTTCAGACGTTCTCCCTGGGTGCAGCCCAGTTGCCAGCCCCTCACCTCGGCTCCATCACGCTGTCCGACAACGACTTCACCAGGGTCCTGGCGGAGTTCCCATCGGTTCTGGCACCGCAGTTCACAGCGGCCATGCCCAGGCACGGCGTACAGCACCACATCCCGACCCAGGGACCACCCCTCCACACCCGCACTCGGTGGCTTCCCGGGGGGGACAAGCTCCAACTGGCGAAGGAGGAGTTCCTGAGGATGGAGGAATTGGGGATCATTCGGCGGTCCGACAGCCCATGGGCCTCCCCCCTGCACATGGTGCCCAAAGCGACGGGGGGCTGGAGACCATGCGGCGACTACCGCAGGCTGAACGAGGCTACCACACCGGACCGCTACCCTGTGCCGCACATTCAGGACTTTGCAGCAAACCTGCACGGCGCACGGATCTTCTCCAAGGTAGACCTCGTCCGAGGGTACCATCAAATCCCGATGCATCCTGACGACGTCCCCAAAATGGCTCTCATCACCCCTTTCGGCCTTTTTGAGTTCCTCCGCATGCCGTTCGGCCTGAAGAATGCCGCACAGACGTTCCAGCGGTTAATGGACGCGGTGGGACGGGACCTGGACTTCGCTTTCATCTATTTGTATGACATCCTCATAGCCAGCGGCAGTCGTCAGGAGCATCTGTCCCACCTCCGTCAACTCTGCGACCGACTGAGTGAGTACGGTCTTACAATCAACCCCGCCAAATGCCAGTTCGGACTCGATACCATTGACTTCCTGGGCCACAGGATTACTAAAGACGGGGCAACCCCTCTGCCCGCTAAGGTAGATGCGGTCCGCCACTTCCCCCGACCCACCACGATCAAAGGGCTTCAGGAATTCGTAGGTATGGTCAATTTCTACCGCCACTTCCTCCCTTCAGCTGCCCGGATCATGCGCCCCCTGTTTGCCCTGATGTCGTGTCCGAGCAAGGACATTACCTGGGACGAGGAGTCCGCCGCCGCTTTCGTTCAAACGAAGGAAGCTTTGGCGGACGCCCCAATGCTAGTACATCCCAGAATGGACGCCCCTACCGCCCTCACAGTGGACGCATCAAACACGGCAGTCGGTGGGGTGCTGGAGCAACTCATCGCAGGTGCCTGGCAACCCCTGGTGTTTTTCAGCAAACACCTGCGACCACCCGAGCTTAAGTACAGTGCATTCGACCGGGAACTGTTGGCGCTCTACCTGGCAATCCAGCATTTCAGGTACTTCCTAGAAGGTCGGCCCTTCACCGCGTTCACGTTCCACAAACCGCTTACCTTTGCGTTTACGAAAGTGTCCGACCCCTGGTCGTCCCGCCAGCAACGCCACCTGTCCTACATCTCTGAATACACGACGGATGTCCAGCACGTCTCGGGTAAGGACAATGTCGTGGCGGATGCGCTCTCTCGCCCTACCGTTCATGCCCTTTCCCAAGGGGTAGACTTTGAGGCACTGGCAGAGGCGCAGCAGGCGGATGCGGAGATTCCGAGTTACAGAACCGCAGTCTCCGGTTTGCAGCTCAAGGACCTCCCCGTGGGCCCGGGTGAGAGGACCCTACTCTGTGACGTCGCCACCGGCCAGCCCCGTCCAGTCGTCCCGACAGCATGGCGGCGCCGCGTTTTCGACTCCATTCATAACTTGGCGCATCCCTCCATCTGGACAACTGTCCGGATGGTTTCCAGCAGGTTCGTTTGGCACGGACTCCGCAAACAGGTCAGTGAATGGGCCAAAAAGTGCATGCACTGCCAGACGGCCAAGGTGCAGCGGCACACCAAAGCCCCACCGCAGCAGTTCCATCCCGCCCACCGGCGTTTCGACCACGTTCATGTGGATATGCGGAGCGCGGCACCTCCTGACTATCATGGACCGGTTCACAAGATGGCCAGAGGTGGTCCCGCTCACCGACACCACCTCCGAATCTTGCGCCCGAGCCCTGATCGCCACCTGGATATCTCGTTTTGGTGTACCAGCCCACATTACCTCCGACAGAGGCGCCCAGTTCACCTCCAGCCTGTGGTCAGCTATGGCCAGCCTTTTGGGGACTCAGCTGCACCACACAACTGCCTACCACCCACAGTCGAACGGGCTAGTGGAGCGTTTCCACCGTCACCTGAAGTCGGCCCTCATGGCCCGCCTGCGAGGAGCCAACTGGGCGGACGAGCTTCCCTGGGTCCTACTCGGCATCCACACAGCGCCCAAGGACGACCTGCACGCCTCATCGGCCGAGTTGGTATACGGCGCGCCCCTGGTCGTCCCCGGGGAGTTCCTACCAGCCCCAAGGGGGCAAGAAGAAGAACCCGCAGCAGTCCTGGGCAGACTACGCGAGAAGCTCGGTAACCTGGCCCCCATACCCACTTCACAGCACGGGCGGCACCCGACCTGCGTACCCAAAGACCTACAGAACTGTAAGTTTGTGTTTGTACGAAGGGGCGGGCATCGGCCGCCGCTGCAGCTGCCATACGAGGGGCCGTTCATGGTGCTCCGGAACAACAGGTCCACGTTCGTGCTGGACGTTGGGGGGAAAGAGGAGGTTTTCACGGTGGACCGCCTCAAACCGGCCCATGTGGACCTGGCGCAACCGGCCGAGTTTCCGGCGCCTCGGCGCAGAGGCCGACCTCCCAAGCAGGTTCTGGCCCAGACTGTGGACATTGGGGGGTGTATCGCCGGTTCTGGGGGGGGGGTTATATGGCGACCCATTTCCTGGCGCATCCGAACCGACTCACAATTAGATAGCCTACGGGGGTTTGCGAGCACAGAGCTTTGGAGCCTCTGCGCCATGGGGGGCCGGTTGAGGGAGGCTTAAAAGTGAGGCTGAAGTTTTCGAATAAAGTTTTTCCTTCGACTGCAGTTACCGACTCCGTGTCGTAATTTTAGCGCTGTGTGTAGCACACCGCTACAGTCTGACACATTAGCAGATACACTGTGGGGATTGGTTGCAGTGGCTGACACATTAGGGGATACACTGGGGATTGCTGGCAGTGTCTGACGCATTAGTGGATACACTGGGGATTCGTGGCAGAGGCTGACACTTTAGGTGATATACTGCGGATTGTTGGCAGAGGCTGACACATTATCGGATAAACTGTGTGGATTAGCGTCAGAGGCTGACACATTAGGGGATACACAGGGGATTTTTGGCAGAGGCTGACAAATTTGGGGATACACTGGGGATGGGTGGCAGTGGCTGACACATTAGGAGATACTCTGGGGATTGTCAGCAGAGGCTGACACATTAGGGGATACACTGGGGATTTGTGGCAGAGGCTGACACTTTATGGGATACACCAGGGATTGGTGGCCGTGGCGGACACATTAGCGGCTGCACTAGGTATTGGTGGCAGAGGGTGATACATTGTTACATCATTTGGGTGAGAGAAACATGGAGTGTTATAGGCTGTGTTGGAGGGAAAGGTTGGTTGATAGTGGAGTATGATAAAAAGTCAGCTAAATATCATGAGCCAAATGCTGTGCAGTGGAATGTATTATTCTTTGCTTTATGTCATATGGTAGAAGTTGATCTGAATAATCAGAGTATCCCAGTGAGAAAACTCCTAATTGCCTCACTGGTGGTTTGCACTGCATCCCCCAGGTTCTGTACTCCCATAGAAATTATCCCCTTTCGTATCAACCTGTAAGTAACAAAATATTTGCACTTGGAGAGACCAACTCGCATCTGCATCTAAAATGCGTGGAATCGTTCAACAAGACAGAGCCATCAGTCGAACTAATGAAGCAATTAACTGTTGCAAAGCAGAATCTTGGTTTCATTAATAATGTACAATTAATCCTGTTTATAAATCCTATTAATACAAAACATTACCACGTAGAACAGTGTGATTGGAACCATACTTGCTTGTAACAGTACAGGCTGTACCAGTTTATCTCAAGCCAGAAACAAATTTAGATTTTGTAGCAATTAGCATATATTAGCAATCCTTGTGTTTTGTGGCTACAGTTGCAGTGTAACTTATCAGTGCATTGGGAGGGGAGACAGGGAAAATGTAACATCCAGGGACTTTTATGCATCCAATGCCTGTTCCTTGAAAAAGGTTTGGAAACAAATTACAGTGACTTTAAAGTTGAAAGAGAGCTTTGAAAGGGAATTTCTACCATTAGTGAGGAGGTACAGGAGCCTGAAGACATGCAGTCAACATTTTAGAACAACTTCTTCCCCTCTGCCATCAGCTTTCTGAATGGACATTGAATCCACAGACACAGCATCGCTATTTTTGCTCTTTTTACACTGCTTAATAAAGATGTTGCTGAGTGCATGTTCATGGTCTTCTACTGCTGTAGCCTATCCACTTCAATGTCTGACATGTGTATTCAAAGACGCTCTTCTGCATACTACTGATGCAATTTGTGGTTATTTGAATTGCTGTCTCCTTCTTTTCAGTTTAAACCAGTCTGGCCATTCTTTTCTGACTTCTCTCATGAATAAGCAATACACACAAACCCAGCAGGCCAGGCAGTATCTTTGGGAAAAAAGTAAACAGTCAATGCTTCAGGCCAAGACCATTCATTGGGACTGGAATAAAGGCAAGAAGTTAGATGGGGGAAGATGTACAAGGTGGTAGGTGGTAGGTGAAACCAGGAGAGGGAGAGGGGCAAAGTAAAGAGCTGGGAGAATGATATGTGAAAGAGGTAAAAGGGGAAATTTGATAGGAGAGGGTAGAAAATCCCAAGAGATCAGCTGAGATACTCAAACACCGTGCCTGATACCAACGATCATTCCATCGTCAAAGTCACTTAGATTACATTTCTTACTTATTCCGATGTTTGGTCTGAACAACAACTGAACCTCTTTACCATGTCTTAGTGATTTTATGCACTGAGTTGCTGCCACATGATTAGTGAATTAGATATTTTAAACTAACAAGCAGGTGGACAGGTGTACCTAATAAGGTGGCCATGGAGTATATTTCTTATTGTAATTTATAGTAATTTATCATTTTTATGCATTGTGCTGTACTGCTGCCACAAAACAACAAATTTCATGACATATTTCAGTAATAATATACCTGATTCTGATTCTGAGCTATTTGAATTAAAAATGGAAAAGGAGAGCACTGGAATTAAGTAGAACTGTTTGAAGGTAATAGTGTGGAAATTTGTTGATTAGTTCTCATTCTCTTTAGTGAGTTTTAATGAAAATATTATCATTAAATGGATCAATGCCCAAATCTTGGAAGTAGTTTGTTTTTTGAGTGCAGGTGTTTTGATATGTGGATCAGTATTAATTTGATGGAAATCAGTCAGAAATTATCCTGTCTCTTGTTATGGCACTGACCAGTAGAGGGCAGCATTGCTCTGTTGCTCAGCCACCATGTACCAGGCCCCTGAATGAAGGAATATTTTCCATTTTTGATCAAAACTACAGAAGTCTGTAGACCATGAAATCCCAAAGGATTTCAAATGCTGGGTATAGATCTGGAAAAAGCATCAATCTTTCATTATATATGTTTCATGTTTATCATTAAATTCATTTGCATCAAACGACAATACTCTAATCTCTATTTCCATTGAATTTTCTCTTGTACCTTCCTGTTGGAACTAATGTCTTGTGAAGGTTAGTTTAGTTAGGCCAGAGAGCAAGTGCTAGAAGGTCTTAAATTTGCACTCCTAGAATTGTGAAGTGCATGAGAAAGCACGTTAAATTTTCATATCAGGGGTAAATATTAGACAACATATCTACTGTCAACTGAGAGTACTCAAAGAAGAAAAACATAATTAAATTAGTCAGGAACAAAGTATTGATACACTTCTCCAAAGAAACAAATTTTGAATCCTACTTCCCAAATTGTTGTCATTGCTGCCAAAATGGGAATTCTCAAGATCGAGGTTATTTGATCTGTAATAGATAAAATATTGAGAAATATTGAGTGAAGGCTGTTGAATGCGGTAGATGAAAAGACGTTACTCAGGAGCAGGTCAAAGTGCTGAAGAATCTAATCTCGTTCCCTTGTTCTTAACATATTGTAAACAATGCGCGCAAGACTCAACATTATAATAGAATTTACTTGTGAGAATGTGAGCAATATGTATTAGTTTTACCTTGGAAATGTGATGGGACAAATAAAAATCCCAGATTCTTCAACCTAGGGGAAATGAAGACCACCCCCACTGAGTAAAATGAAATATGACTTCGTTTCTGGAAAAATAACTCACACTGCCTTTTCCATTTGATGCATTTCAAAAGTGGCATAGCTGGAGAGGCACAGGGAAGATCAAACCTGTGAAATGCTGCAGAGTTTTTCTGATTCTCAATACTTCTACATTACAATCTGTCCCTTATGTGTCCTGAATTATAAGTATGGAGTATAACATTGCAGAAACAGCAACAGTACAATGACAGGCATCTCTCATGATGTGGCATGCTTCCAGAAAGAAGGATTTTAGTGAACTATGTCAAAAAACATGTTCACTGAGATCAAATGTCATAGGTTCTGTCATTAAAAAAAGTTACTCATTGGTTAACGGGAAGATTGTAGACGCCACTCATTGACTAACAACTAAGTGTAATTAACTGACTGCTGATGAAAAAGACCTTGAGGCTGGGTTTTACAACATGGAAGGTCAAAGGCCTAATCAGTTCTGTTGGAATTATAACTTGACCTCAAGGTTGCTAGCTAATTGAGGCTGACCGGCTTGTAATTGCTGGATGCTGGTTTGTGCCGGGATATTTGTCAAGGATAATTTTGATGTTGGTTGTTGAATGGTCTGCCATTAGGTATTTCAAGAAGCAAATGATAGAAAGTGATGGAGAAAATGAATGAAGAAGGAAAGAGAAGTGAGAACAAGATTATAAGAAAATTACTATTTTTGCATCTTCAGTATCTAATAGATTTGACAAACACCATCCACACCCCCCCCCCCCTTAAAACCTGGTCAAATGAAATTGTGTTTTCCCAAGTTGTCCTGTAAAGAAAGATTATAGTTCCAATCCTCTAATCAATTGGGAACATTCCAGATTGTCAAAAATTCTGAAAGATCTGAATTAATTTGTGCACATACTTTAAATGATCTGACATTGTTCACACGTTAATCAACTCTTATTTCCATTTCCCAGTGCTTGACTTTTTTTTTGCTTAAGGGACCTACTGTATGTTTCACCTATTCCTTTATTCCTTTATCTTTTCACAGGTCATTACTTTCCACATGGATGACAGTTTGACGTGTATAGTCTAACATTGCTTAGGGGATAAAGCTAAAGAGTGAATGAACATCAATGGTACAAACTGGAGAATAACACAGATAAAACTCAGGACAGTGGAAAGGTTCATTCACTGTTTTCTAAGGAAATATGGTGAAAAGTTGAGAACAGAATGTATAGTGCTAAACAGATGTTCATAGAGGTATGGTATATAGGAATCAAATTATAGTTTTTATAGGTAGCACTTAAATCAACACGGTGGGTGCCAGAACAAGATTTCAGTACTCTCCACACCCAGTCTGTTGATCATAGAATCATAAACCTACTCCAGCACAGGAGGAAGCTATTCTACCTACAGCTGGAGTGACCTTCTGGTATTGATAACCTTTCCCTTCCCTCTTCTCTGAACTCCCCTCTCACCTCGTCTCTTCTCCTTGCTTGACCCTCCTTCCTCCTTCACTTTCTCCCTGGTCCACACTTCTCTCCTATCCAATTACTTCTTCTTCAGCCCTTTACCTTTTCCACCTATCACTTCTAGGTTTCTTACTTCTTCTCCCTTCCCCCACCCACCTGGCTTCACCTATCACCTTCTAGTTTGTTAATTCCCCTCCCCCCAACCTTCTACTGTCTTCTTTCCCCTTCCCTTCTATTTACCCAGGGAGTTCTCGTTGGTGATCCTCACTGGAGTTCACATACTACTAGCAGCTGAGCATGATCAAGTGCTTCAGATACTGCATGACGTTGTCTCCAAACAATAAATTGTCCAACCTGACACATTTCAAACCATAGTCAGGGACTTTAACCAAGCTTGTTTGAAGAAAACCCTGTCCAATTACCTTCAGCATATAACCTGCAGCATCAGAGATCCCAACACACAAAACCACTGTTGCTTTAAGATAAGGAATCTCTACGGTACCATGCCCAGACCGCATTAAGTAAATAGGATCACTTGGCTGTCCTCCTTCTCCCAGCTTTTGGGCAGAGACTAAAGAGCAGAGCTCCAGGGATGAGGACAACAAGCAGATGATTGCTGGAGGCAGAGGTGCAGCTATGGGGTTGTTTCAATTAGTGGGCTGGGCCAAGTTCAAGGACTCAGCAGTCAGAATGAATATATCATGGTTGCCACCAACTTTATAGAAACAGTCTTAGATGAACGTATCCCCACAAAATCAATCAGACTCTTCCTGAACCAGAAGCCCTGGATGAATCATGGGATCCACTACCTGCTGAGGGCCAGATCAGAGGCATTCAAGTCTGCTGACCAAAATGGTTACCAGAGGTCTTCAGAAAGCCAACTCACGGGTGAAGTGGCGATTCCAGAGTAAACGTGAGTCAACGAAGGATGTTCAACAGTTATCACTTTCAGATAAGTTCAATGTCTTCTATCATCACGTTGACTGTCAAAAAGCGGAAGAACCACTGCCCCTGATGATCCTATGTTTTCAGTCCCTGGGAGCATCCTTCAGGAGGGTGAACCCACAAAAAGTATCAGGCCCAGACAGGGTACATGGCCAAGTACCACAGACCTGTGCTGATCAACTGGCTGGAGTGTTCACTGACATCTTAAACCTCTTGCTTTGGCAGTCTGAGATATCTGACCTACTTCAGCAGACTTCAATTATACCAGTGCCAAAAAAGAATGTAGCAACCTGTATCAATGTCTACCATCCAGTAACATTTACATCCACAACAATGAAGTGTGTTGGTGAGGAAATGTATTAACTCTTGCCTGAGAAGTGTCTTCGATCCAGAACCAGAGGCCACAATTTAAGAATAAGGGGTAGGCCATTTAGAACAGAGTTCAGGAAAAACTTTTTCACCCAGAGAGTTGTGGATCTATGGAATGCTCTGCCTCAGAAGGCAGTGGAGGTCAATTCTCTGGATGCTTTCAAGAAAGAGTTAGATAGAGCTCTTAAAGATAACAGAGTCAAGGGATATGGGGAGAAGGGATGAACGGGGTACTGATTGTGGATGATCAACCAGGATCACATTGAATGGCGGTGCTGGCTTGAAGGGCCGAATGACCTACTCCTGCACCTACTGTCTATTGTCTATTAGATCCACTTCAATTTGTCTGCCTACTACAGATGCCATCTTATTTGCTGTACAAAGAACAGTAAGAACAGTAAGAACATCTGGACAGCAAAGATGCATACATAAGCATGCTTTTTTTTATCAACTACAGCTCTGAATTTAATACTATCATCCCCTCAAAACTAATCAATAAGTTTCAAGATTTTGCACAACTGGATCCTTGATTTCCTCACTTACAAACTCCAGTCAGTTCAGTTCAATATCTCCTCTGCAATCTCAACCAGCAGAGGTGCAGCTCAAGGCTGTGTTCTTGGCCCCTGCTCTACTCGCTTTACACTTATGACTGTGTGGCTAAGCACAGCTCTAGTTCCATATTCAAGTTTGCTGATGACACCACTGTCATAGGCTAAATCAAAGGTGGTGATGAATCAGCATAGGAGATGGAAAATCTGGATGAGTTGTGTCCTAACAACAACCTCTTCCTCAATGTCGTCAAAACCAAAGAGCTGATTATTGACTTCAGAAGAAGGAAACCAGTGGATCATGTGCCAGTCCTCATTGGAGGATCAGAGGTGAAGAGAGTCAGCAACTTTAAATTTCTCAGTGTTATCATTTCAGAGGAACTGTCCTGGGCCCAGCACGTAAGTACAATTATGAAGAAACCATGACAACACCTCTCCTTCCTTAGGAGTTTGCAAAGATTTGGCATGACATCTAAAACTTTTACGAATTTCTATAAATTGGTGGTGGAGAGTATATTGACTGGTTGCATCATGGTTTGCCATGAAAACACCAATGCCCTTGAATGGAAAATCCTACAAAAAGTAGGGGATATGGGATCATCATGGGTAAAGCCAACCCATCATTGAACACATCTACACAGAATGTTCTCACAGAAAAGCAGGATTCTTCATCAGGGACCCCTACCACCCAGAATATCCTCTCTTATCATTTTTGCTATCAGAAAGAAGGTACAGGGGTCTGCGGACTCACACTACCAAGTTCAGGAACAGTTATTACCCCTCAGCCATCAGGCTCTTGAAACAAAAGGAAAAACTTCACTTGCCCGTCACTGAAATGTTGCCACAGCCTATGGACTCTCTTTCAAAGACTTTACATCTCATGTTTTCACTACTTATTGCTAATTTATTCATTATTATTATTTCTTTGTCTTTGTATTTGCACAGTTTGTTGACTTTTGCACATTGGATAATGCTAGTTGGTGTGGTCTTTCATTGATTCTATTATGTACTTATTGAGTATGCCCTCAAAAAAATCCTCAGGGTTGTATATGGTGACAATTATAGATTTTGATAATAAATTTACTTTAAACTTTGACCTTTCTTAGTGTGAAGAAGAGTCTTGGCCCAAAATATTGACTGTTTATTCCTTTCCGTAAATGCTGAATGACCTGCTGAGTTCCGCCAGCATCTTTGGAAAGGAACTGTGTGTGTTTCCACCAACATCTGGTTTTGGTTTGTCATTGTTGCATGTACTGACAAGCAGTGAAATGCTTGTCTTGTATTCTGTCCATACAGAACAAGGTAGAACAATAACAATGCAGAATAAAGTGTAACAGCTGCAGAAAAAGTGCAGTGCTGGTAAACGAATAAGTAGAAGATTATAACAGGGTAGATTGTGAGGTCAAGAGTGCATCTGTTTATACTAAGAAGCTATGTAACAGTGGGTAGAAGCTAATTTTGAGCCTGATGGGTGCTGCTTTCAGGCTTTTTTGTCTTCTGCTCAATGGAAGAGTGGAGATGAGAGAATGTTCAGACTAGGTGGAGCCTTTCATTTGCTGGCTGCTTTACTGAGACAGTGAGAAGTGTAGACAGAGTTCGATAAGGGGAGGATAGTTTCCGTAACCTGCTGAGCTTTGTCTACACCTCTCTGCAGTGTCATGCAGCCTTGTGCTGAGCAGTTGTGATAGCAAGCTGTGATGCATCTGAATAAAAAAGGGACATGCCAAACCTCCCACTACTTGAAGAAAAGATGCCTTATTGTACCTTTCAGCTCATTTATAAAATATAGAATAGAAAATTGTGGTCAATGAAATGCTCTCAAAATAAAATGCATACCCAGTCAATGGACAGTCAACCTGCTTTTGAAACTTGTTGTTGATTAAAGGGGTATACAGTATATTGGCCAGGGTGACATTCCGCATTTTGTAGTGTGATTTTCATGTCCACCTGAGAGAGCAGACTTGGCCTCACAGTAGGGTGACATAATTGGGAGAAATGTACTTAAGTCATGACCATTGACAATGAGTTGGGGTTTTGCTTGAAGAGGCAGGTTTGATGTGATGACGTTATAACATGAAAGGTTTTAACATGTTTTTAGTGGTGTAGATTTTGGAGTTCAATAATGTGTTATGGGTTTTATTGAACATAAAATGCCTCACTTTGTTTAATTTGCAGCAATATGCATCAGTGACCCCCATTGCTCTAAAACGATTTTGGATTTATTGAATATGTCAACCAACACAGTCACATTGAAACCGCCAGAGTTTTGGGAGCAAGTTGTTGTCCTTTGATTCGTACAAGCCGAGGCCCAGTTCACCCTGTGAGAAATCTCCACCAACAGCATTAAATATTTCCATGCGGTAGCATCGCTCAGCAATTCCACGGCTGCAAGACAGATGAGTCTGCCTGAACACAATAAATACTGATTGCTGAAAACTCACCTTTTACAGACTTTTGGACGATTGGAGACTGAGCAGGCCAAACAGTTGCTCTCCTTACTCAGTCTCAATGATGGTAAGCCTTTAGAGCTAATGGACCAGGTGTTGTCTCTCCTGAGAAATCACCATCCTTGTTTTATTTTTTAAGAACTCTTCATGCAGCAAATGCTTGATCAAGTTCATGTAGCCCTCACTAATGCACCTGTGACGGACTATAGGGAGCTTGATAATGGCTGACAGTCTACACTCAGCCAGGCAGCGGAGCATCATTCCTCCTCCTTTCTCTACCAAAATAAGCCCAGTCAGCAAGGTCCCTGACATAAGGACAGCTATGGCTGTGAACCAGATGACACTGGGCCTGTGTTTTTACCATGCTCGATTCAGTATGAATCCTAGGACATACTGACCACCTTGCGGCTTCGACAGTGCCAGCATTGGGACACCAGACGTCTGTGAACACCGTGGATTCCAGCTGCCAGAGACGATAACTGTACATTACAGACACCTTTTCAGGGTGTCACTTCCTGTGTGACATGGGTGCTTTAAATGAGTGTGCTGCCTATTGATGAGAAGGCAAAGAGCGACTAAACCTCGCTGGAGGCCGCCAACAGCCACAGAATCCAGACTTACGGGAGATGATGGGTGATACTCTGTTTCAGTGAGCGATGTTAGACCTCTAAGTGCAGATTTCCCGTGTACCAAAGGACTATTCATTGATCTTAAAAACTACCAGTTTGTGGATGTCAAAGTCTTTGGCTCATTAATCTGCTCCCCCAGTAAGTTCCCCATAAAAACTCTGCTAAGCATATATGAGCATGTGTGTTTACTAGACTGCTGGGCAAATTCCAAACCTCACCAAGCCCACATTCTCCACTACCGTCACAAAACATGCAGTCGAGCACCACGTTCCCACAAATGACCTGCCTGTCCATGACTGCGCGCGTAGACTGGACCCAGAAAAGCTGGTAATCATCAAGGCTGAGTTTGCCAACATGAAATGATTCGGCATTGTATGCCAGTCAAATAGCTGCTGGGTTCACCCCTCCATGTGATCCCTAAGTGTGATAGTGGTTGCCACCCATGTGGTGATTACCGACATATTAACAATGCCACCTTCCCTGGTCAATACCTGGTCCCACACATTCACAACTTTTCTGCACGTTTAGCTGGAAAGCAAATTTTTTCCAAAGTGGATGTAGTTAGGGGCTACCATCAGGTGCCTGTGTGCTTGGAGGACATTCCCAAACAGCTGTGACAACGTTATTTGGCATTTTTGAATTTCTGTGCATGCCATTTGGGCTGAAAAATGCAGCATAGACTTTCCAACAGCAGATGGACTCTGTATAAAAATAGATTTTCCTTTTGTTTACCTGGATGACATACTTGCCAGTACGTCCAAATCCAAACACGTATCTCATCTCTGCACACTTTTCAAACCTTATGCCAACATGGGTTGATTATTAACCCTGCTAAATGCCTGTTTGGGTTGTCAGCCATTGACTTTCTCAGCCATCACATCTCTGCAGAGGTACAAAATCCCTCCCATAAAAGATAGTTGCTATTATGGATTTCCCACCACCACACACGACTAAAAAACTACAGGAAGTTTTAGGCCTGGTGAATTTCTATCACTGCTTCATTCCATAAGCTGCTGAACTTATGCTCCCCTGTACAGTGTGCTTAAAGAAAAAACCCCTAACCAAGTGTTTGACTGGTAAGCAGACATGACCAGGGCATTTGATGATACCAAACAAGCTCTTTCCAACGTGACCTTCCTGGTGCACCCACTCCCCAATGCCATTACCCACAGCCATTACCACTGTCGCTTCAGACCATGCTGTGGGTGCTCTGCACGAACAGTTGGCCAGAGGCGTGTGGCAGCCACTCGCTTTCTTCAGCCGGCAGTTCTGTCCCATCGAAAGGAAGGACAGCACGTTTGACTGTGTGTAGCTGACAGTCTCTAGCCGGCTGTCTGCTATTTTTGTTTTCTTCTAGAGAGCCACTATTTCACAGTGTTCATTGTTCACAAACCCCTCATGCACTCAATGGCCAAAATACCAGACAGGAACGACGCCTTGTCTACATATCCAAGTTCACAACTGATATACAACATATCAATGGGAAAAATAATGCCTTGGCTTGCCTGTCATGGCCAGCCGTTGAGGCCATACACATAGGGCTTGACAAATACCAGCATGTTACTGACCTAGAGGTCCAAGCTTACCGAGTAGCAGTCACAGGCCTGTGGTTGGCTGACATTAAGTTCAGGGAAGCTGGGGTTTCTCTCCGGTGCGATATCTCAACCAGTCACCCTTGCCTCATCATGCCTGCAAGCTGGAGATGGACTGTTTTTGACTCTATTCATGGCCTCTTGCTTCATATTCAGAAGGCTGTTTGCATTGAAGTTTGTGTGGAACGGGTTCAGAAAGGACATGCGTGATTGGACTGTAGCCTGTGTGGAGTGCCAGCAGGCAAAAATTAACCGTCACGTTCAGGTGCCATTGGCACCTTTTGAGGTCTCTCAGCAACAGTTTGATCATGTCAATGTGGACTTTGTTGGTCCTCTTCCTCCTCCTGTGGTTTCACCACCTTCATACATGGGAGACTGTACCACCAGAGCTCATCCCTCTATCATCAACGACAGCCACAGACATGGTTTGGGCTTTTGTCAGCATCGGTTTGGTACCCCATCTGATATTTCCTCTGACCGTGGTCCCCAATTCATTTCAGACCTCTGGGCTGTGATGGCTCAGAACCTCAGCATTAGGATATATCACACCACGGTGTTCAATAACCTATGTGATCGACTCCCAGGGGTCCTACTGGGGCTCAGAACTGCCGCAGAAGAGGACCTGCAGTCGTCCATGACAGAATTGGTGCATAGGCAAGTGCCAGGTGATTTTATTCCTGATATCATTTATTCCTGGTTAGCCTCTCAACCTTCCACCCTGTTTAGTAAATTCAATTCCTTTGCACCAATTCCTACCTCTCATCATGGCATACAGAACTCTTAAGTTCCTGTTGACCTCCATGCTGCCTCGTTTTTGTCCGTCATGACACACACCAACATTCCCTTAGGCCCCCTTATGATGGTTCGTTCTGCATTTTGGATTTCTATTGTAAATAAGAGGGGTAAACCTGGAAGTATTTTGATAGGTCACCTTAAATGAAGTCACCGAGATTTGTAGTATTCCACTGCCATGCCCCTGGAGTCCCAACATGACAATAAGTGTGTCAATGCACCTCTGGACAAGCCAGAGGCAACTGCAGTCCCTCCACCCAAGCTGGGTGGCTTGTCCAAGCTCCAGAGAGGCTCACAATGATAGTTTTAGTGAATTCTGGGAGGTCCTGCGTAGATTATGTAACTGGGACAAATGTACATACTTCACAACCACTGACATTGAGTTGGGTTTTTGCTTTAAGAAGCTGGTCTGATGTGAGGATGCTATTACGTTGAAGTTTCTTAGTGCACTTATGTCATGTAGGTTTTGGAATTCAATAAAATGTGTTAGAGGTTTTGTTAAACATAAAATGTCTCACTTGGTTTTATTTGTGGAAACCTGCATCAGCTTAACTGCTCATATTGGGTTGTCTGGCAGTCAATATAGGTCCAATTCCTCTAGCTCTCATTCTGCCAGCAAAAGGAAAAATCCCTCTCCCTGTACTAGGCCCAGATTTCTCATGATTTTGAACACGTATGAGAAGAAAAGACAAGAAGGAAAACAAAATCCTGGTCTGCACTAGGAATGCAAAAGAGGCCTCAGCTCAGGAGAAGACCTTTTTTACCTCTCACCATTACATTAGATATCAGCTCTGTCCTTATTGAAATCCATTTTCCATTTATGTCTAAAGTTTGTGATTCAAGTCCTGCTCCAAAGTCTAGTCTGATATTGATGTTTCTGGAGGCTTGGATGCAGTGTCCTCCACATTACAACAGCAACTGTTCTTCAAGAGGGCTTCATTGATGAAAACTTGCTTTGGGGCGGTTCCAGTGATGTCATCGTCCAGAATGGCAGCTTAAGTCAATAGCTTCTCCGGAAAAATGCATATTTTGCCCCATTAACCCATCAAATATAGGATTTTTCGGAAGTATTTGAACTGATCAGTGGGCAAGAATGGAGAACAAGAAAAGAAATTTAAAAAGCAACACTGTGGAGCCTGTGGATGAGAGGGGTGCAGCGAGTGGCTCTCCTACCCGACCGCGTGGTAATGAAGCTGATGATGGGCCTTCTTCAGGTGAAGCGGCAAATATGATCGAAATTTTGAAAGAGATAAGGGAGTTCCAGAAAGATATAAAACAGCAGCTACATGATATTAAGTCAGAGCTCACCAGCGTCAATCAAAAAATAGCGGTGGCATAGACTCGAATTGAGAAGGTGGAAGATCATGTGCAAAACGTGGAACAGATACTAAGTAAGACGATAAAAATATTAAATCAACAATAAAGTAAACTGCTTGAACTGGAGGGAAGATCACGGCAGAAAAATATCAGGATATACAACATTCCTGAAGGAGCGGAGGGCTTGTCTATGACTGAGTTTGTACGAAAGTTGCTGCAGGATGCGCTGGAGATTCCCTCGACGATGGAGCTGGAAATTGAAATCGCATCATGCGATCATCCTGCGGCCTACCGAGACAGAGAAGATAAGCCACTCTCAATAGTAATTAAATTCCTTTGATACAATACCAAGGCAGAGATTCTACAAAGAGCCTGGGGTAAGAAGAGGGTGTTTTTGGATGGCAAATTAATATATTTCAATCAAGATTACCCCCCCCCCGCAGTTCTGCAGAAACTTAAAGAATCCTCTGAAGTAAAGTGAATACTAAAGCAAGAAAGGATTAGATTTCAAACTCCGTACCCTGCTAAACTTAGAGTGTTTTATCAAGATGGGATCCAACTGTATCAGACAGTGGAAAAGGCGACTACAGACATGAAGGCCAGAGAGATGCCCGTCAGTATGATCAAACCGAGGGAAAGCCTGGCAGAGGAATTATCCCGCTCTGCTTGGGAAATAGTGTGAAAATTGAGAAAGCAGGAGACGGGAGGAGAGCGAGAGAAGTATATCAGGAATAGACTGAGTTTTCCAAAGACAGCCCTCACCCCCTCTAGAAGAGCTATAAGGTTTGGCTAACTGTAAAAATGTTGAGAAGCTAAATGGTTAATTGATTAAGTTTTATTCTGCTAATTTCAATGATACATTGACAGATAAATACAGATGGCTAAGGACAAAGTAAAATCATTTCTTTTAATGTCAAAGGGCTATTAAATCCAATCAAAGGTAATAGAATTCTATCCAAAATGAAATAAGAACAAGCCCATGTAGTATATTTACAGGAAACTCACATAAGTGATAATGAGCATAGAAAACTAAAGAGAATGGACTTCACTAATTTGTTTTTCTCCTCATATAAATCAGGATGTAGGAGAGGGGCTGCTATTCTTATTTTAAGTAAGCTAAATTTTGAAAAAGTATTTGAAATGGGAGATAAAGAGGGCAGATATATTCTGGTAAGGGGGAATATAGATGGAAATTCAGTTACAATTCAATTCAATTTTTGTTAATTCAGAATATATATGCACCCCCAGGAAATGATATTGGTTTCTTTCAAAAAATTACAGATATTATGGTAGCGGAAACAGAAGGTCTCCTGATATGTGGGGGAGACTTAAATTTACAATTACAACCAAAGTTAGACTCTTCCAATAGAAAAACCTATGAAACAAAATCCTTACATAAGAAAGTTAATACACTTTTTGAGGATGTCAGTTTAATTGATATATGGAGGGACCTTTTCCCCGACAGAAGAGATTACACTCATTATTCTGCTCCCCATTCTGAATATACAAGAATAGACTATTTCATAACATTTGGAAAAGACAAAGACAAAATAAACACCTGTGGAATTGGGACAATAGATGTAAGCGACCATGCATCTATACATTTATCTGTTGATTTTGACCCACAACCAAAGAATACTATTTGGAGACTAAATTCAAGTCTACTCAATGATCAAATTTGTTCCTTAAGGAACAAATTAGAAAAGAAATTGGTCTCTACTTAGAATTCAATGCTAATGGAGAGGTTTCACCTCCTATTCTATGGGATACTCAGAAGGCTGTCTTAAGAGGGAAAATTATAGCGCTATCTTCATATAAGAAAAAAATAAGGAATAAAACATTAGAGGAACAACAAAATAGGCTGAAGGAACTAGAGAAAAAACACAAATTGAATTTGGCACAGGATACATTAGGGGAAATTTTAAAAATTAGGAATGAAATTAATAGTTTGGCTATGCAAGAAATCAAGAAAAATTTAATGTTTCTGAAACAGAGACATTATGAATGTAGATCTAAGTCTATGAAAACACTGACGTGGAAACTGAAAATTCAGAATTCACATTTCTGAATTCTCTAGAGTTACCCACTTTAAGTGAAGAACAAAATAGAATGATGACTGCTGACATAACTGAAGTTGAATTAAAAGCTGCAATTAGTAGGCTTAAATTAAGCAAGTCACCAGGATCCGATGGGTATATGGCAGAGTGGTACAAAGAATTTAAAAATGAGTTAATTCTTGTTTTACTCCCCACACTGAACTGGGCTCTAAAAAAGGCACAAATGCCTCCCAGTTTTTAGGAAGCAATAATCTCAGCTATACCAAAAGAAGGCAAGGATAAAATGAAATGCAGGTTATTTAGACCAATATCCATTCTTAATGTAGATTATAGATTATTTACCTCCATCATGGCCAAATGATTAGAGGAGTTTCTACCCATACTGATATGTAACGATCAGACAGGTTTTATATGACAACGCCAGACACAAGACAATATACGAAGGACACTTCACATTATGGATCATATACAAAAAAATAAATTCGAAGCAATAGTGATAAGCATGGATGCTGAAATTGGAATTTTCTTTACAGAGTTTTACATAGATTTGGTTTCCAAGACACAATTATTAAAACTATACAGACACTATATGACAACCCTATTGCTAGGATTTAAATCGATGGACATTTATCAAATAGTCTTACCCTAGAAAGGGGCACGAGACAGGGTTGTGCATGGTCACCACTACTCTTCGCATTATGTCTGGAACCATTAGCTCAATACATCAGACAAAATGAAGATATCAGGGGAATTACTATTAAAGGGCCAGAGCATAAATTGGCTTGTTACGCGAATGACATTTTGATCTATCTAGGGCAACCAACATACTCTTTACCTCAATTGATGCAATCCTTTGAACAATATGGTCAATTATCAGGATACAAGATCAATGTAGATAAAACCCAATTACTTTCATATAACTATAGCCGACCAAGAGAAATTGGAAGTAGTTATCCCTGGGTCTGGCAAACAGAGTCTTTCAAATATTTGGGCATCATTATGCCAAAAGATTTGGCAAAATTATCAGAATGCAATTATCAGCCTTTACATAAAAAATTAAGGAAGATATGGCAAGATCGAACCTGATTCCTTTTTTCAGTCTCATTTCAAGGATTGAGTCTATTAACATGAATATACTGCCCAGACTGTTATATCTCTTTCAGACCCTACCAATAGAGATTAATCATAATGAATTCAATGAATGGAACAAGATGTTATCAAGGTATATTTGACAGGGTAAAAGGCCTAGAGCTCATCTCAAATCTTTGCAAATAGCAAAGGAAAAGGGGGGGGATGGGGCCTACCTTCTCTTAGAGATTATTATTTTGCAACACAGCTGTGATATGTTAATGCAACCCATCATATGACATTCAATGGAAAAACATTGAGGAGCGGGTACTTCCCATCCCCATACAAGCAATTTTGGCTGATAATAACCTGCAAAGGTACATAAATACTATTGATAACCCATGGGTGAAATTGACTCTTAAAATATGGAAAAATACTGTAAAAGAATGTAGAGGGAGATACTTCAATTCTTAAATGGTGTGCATATGACTCAGATTTTATGCTGAATAAACTGGATGCTAGATTTAAGGACTGGACAGCTAAAGGAATAACAGTTCTTTGCAACATAATGAAAAATAGGAACACCGTTCAGTTTTGAAATACTTAAAGAGAAACACTTATTAGAAAAACAAGATTTTTATCGGTATTTACAGATGTAAAGGGGGTTTCTTCTTTTTTCTTTGTTACTGTTGGGAAAGGGTTTCTTTTTGTTAACTAGCAGGAATGCTAATTTACTGATAACAAGAATGGTATTCCTTTGTAAACCAAATGGGGATTAATGTTCTTTCTTCTGAGTCTGTAAGCTTTGGTTGATGGGCTTTTGGGCAGATCGGCGCGAGGGGGTCGAGAGAGAGGACGCAATGCTCTAAGCTGGGCGAGGATCAGACCCCAAAGGGGGGTCCGAGGCTGGGAGATTCTCCGAGGGGGGGGGATGAAGCTAGATGTGCTTGGTTGACCACTCGGAGGGTCCTGAGCTGTTTGGAGAGTCGAGGAGTTCGGAGGGTCCTGAGCTGCGAGTCGAGGAGTTCGGAGGGGATCGAATGGTGGCCAGAAGACTTCAGTAATTGAGCTCCAACGGCTGTGCACGAAGTGGTTTGGACTTTGATAAGTTTGGCGCCTTTTCTTTAATTTTCTCTTCATATATACTGTATCGTTATTAATCACTTAGTTATAGTAACCTTTATAAATTGTACTCATTTAATCGCATATGGTGTACTGTCTGTTTTGGGGCGAGGCGGGGACATCACACAGCATCCACACCAGCTGATTACCCAGTTTGGAGGGGCCGAAGGCTGCTCCCCCTAGACGAGAACGAGCTGAGCGAGCCTGAGGCGACCCAGGGTGTTATATTGTGGGGTGCTCATCCGGGATTGATTTCTGTGGAAGCTGTGTGATCACCCTCTTTAAATTGTGTCTGCGGCGAAGAGCTGGTGTGCCTTTGTGGGTGTGCGATTGCTGGTTATCGCTGTGTGTGTGTTGGGTGGGGTGGCTGCTGTTGCTAGCCTGGAGGTCGTTGTTCGAGTTCCGACTAGTGCTGACGAAATGGTGGTGGGACCACGGTACTGTTTGGAGAGTGAGGAATGACAGGTTGGGATGTTTCAGCAGTGGTGAGGGAGGAGCGGACCCCTCAGTTGTTGGGTGAGTGGCAGTGCTTGGCTGAGGGAAAGCGACAGGGACGGGTTGAAAGTTTGAGTAGGCGGGCTGGTGACTTTGTTAGAACTGTCAGGCACAATTACCTCGAAGTGACCGCTGCCAGTTCTGGGAAGGTGTGGGAAAATGCGTGTGGTTCGACTGGAAGTCAAATGCCGCAGCTGGGGGGCTTATCATATCCGTGGCAGGAGATTGGTGGAAAGTTTTTAGGGTATCCCTTTTTGCCTAGGGGGGCAGATAAATTGCTTGTGGTGCCAAGGGGATCTGTCAAGGGGATCAGTTGTTCCGTTGATTCGAGAGGTGTCGGGAAACTTAGAGGAGGCCCAGTGGGGGAACGGCTTGGGGTCTCTGGGGGAGCACGTTCCCAGCAATGTACCAAGGAACTCCCGAAAGGAACAGACTCTATTCCTGAAGGCTTAGAGGGGCCACGCGCACAGGTGTTGTTACGGATGGATGGAAGTCAAGTTAAAGCCATCCTCGGCACCGGGGCGCCGGTTAAGTTGCTGTACAGTTTGTTTCATAACCGTTATTGGAAGCATTTACCCTTGACAACATTGAGGACACTGGAGATTCGGGGTACCAGTGCCGGTGATTATCCAGACAACGGTTGTTCGTCAGTGAAAATGGAGTTCTTGGAGGCAAATGTGGAGGAGACTGAGGTTCAGGAATCGTTAATGCTGATGTGTCCGGACCCTGTTGAGATGGGCAGCGTTTCTGTTCTAGAGAGAACCAATATCCTGCTGGTGCGCTTGGGGGCCTGCCCGGAGGAGGCGGGTGAGCGTTGTTTGGAGGCATTGTCGATGCACCCAGAGTTTCGAGATGCTCGTGTGGACGTGTGTAGCAGCATTGGGCTGATACTGAATTCAAACAAGAGCCAGTGGCGGTACGGCCTGGGGGAAGTATCTGAGGGTGAGACCCTCTTAGTGGATGCTGTGAAATACCACGAGGGAGCGGAGTTGACTGCTGAAGACACCTCGGAGAGAGAGAGGTTGCGGCGACTGGCCCCTGAAGCCATGGAAGACGTAGGCAGCGTGTGTGTGGATTGTATTGCGTTGAAGAGGCGCACTGTCAGTGACCAGAATATGGCCCTTAGGGCCGGAGAGGCGATGGCCTGTCTGAGTGGTGCGAAATGGTTTAAGGTGCTGGATCTGAGGAGTGGATGTTGCCAGATCCCGATGACTGGGGCCGACAAGGAGAAGACGGCCGTTATAAATTCCCTAGGAGTCTTCGGGTCTGAAAAGATGCCACAGGGCATATCTGGAGCCCTTGCAACCTTCCTGCTGGGCAGGTGGAAGACCATAGGGGATGTGGAGGTGTATGGAGTTTTGGTGTATGTGGATGATCTCTTGGTGTTTGGATTTGCCTCAGGAGAATATGAAGTGAGGTGGTTGCAGGAGCAGCTGAGAACTACCGAGTTAAAGTGTTTTCGGGACACGTGCCAGGGGTGGCGAAGGTCGCAGCTCGTGAGTGACTGTCTCTACGGAATCAAGTTTGAAATGAAGACGGAGAGACTGAAGAAAGTGATCTGGAACCATTCGGAAGATTTACAAGTTGGAGAGAATGAAGAAAGTTGTCTGACTGAGGGTAATAGCAAACTGAGAACCCGGAGAGGGGAGTTTGCGGAGGTGAAGAAATTACAGACAAATCTCAGAAGAGAGAAGCGGAAGCTTGAAGGGAACCTGAAGATGACCATCGACAGTTCAAATGAAGTGCAAAACCTGAAAGTTGATCTGGAAGAAGTCATGAGGAAGAAAAAGCTGGAGAGAAGTGCAGTGAATACTGAACTGGAGGCTGAAGAGACTGCGGGAGCAGTGCAGGCCACGGGTTTCCATTTGGAGAAGATCAAACAGCAGCTACCGATCACAGGAATGAGGAAGAATACAGATTCGATGGATGATGTGCTGGATGTGTGGTACATGCTGCCTTTTGCTGACTTTCCCTCGATTGAGGAAGAGACCTTTGGCCCTTCTCCTATTGAGTCAGGTGTAGCGGGGAGGGTTAGCTGTGTGCAGTGTGGGGCATGAGTGAGAGGTTGAGAGAGGAGTTGGTAGTGGGCCCAAGGTATCCCCAGTTGTGTCCGAGCCTGAAGGGTTTAGGTGAGGGAGTACGGAGGCCTCAGAAGGGTTAGGGAACTCCCAGATAGTTGGCCTAAGTAGCGCCTGAGGAACAGGGCGTGAGGGTTACTGTGTGGGGAGGAGATGTCACTGTTTGTGCTTGGGTTATGGTGCGTTAGCAGGAAAGGTGGCGAGTTATTTAGTAGTCATGAGGACATGACTTTTATTTGGTGGAGGGAGAGTGTAAAGGGGATTTCTTCTTTTTTCTTTGTTACTGTTGGGAAAGGGTTTCTTTTTGTTAACTAGCAGGAATGCTAATTTACTGATAACGAGAATGGTATTCCTTTGTAAACCAAATGGGGATTCATGTTCTTTCTTCTGAGTCTGTAAGTTTTGGTTGACGGGCTTTTGGGCAGATCGGCGCGAGGGGGTCGAGAGAGAGGACGCAATGCTCTAAGCTGGGCGAGGATCGGACCCCAAAGGGGGGTCCGAGGCCGGGAGGTTCTCCAAGGAGGGGGGGGGATGAAGCTAGATGTGCTTGGTTGACCACTCGGAGGGTCCTGAGCTGTTTGGAGAGTCGAGGAGTTCGGAGGGTCCTGAGCTGCGAGTCGAGGAGTTCGGAGGGGATCGAATGATGGCCAGAAGACTTCAGTAATTGAGCTCCAACGGCTGTGCACGAAGTGGTTTGGACTTTGATAAGTTTGGCGCCTTTTCTTTAATTTTCTCTTCATATATACTGTATCGTTATTAATCACTTAGTTATAGTAACCTTTATAAATTGTACTCATTTAATCGCATATAGTGTACTGTCTGTTTTGGGGCGAGGCGGGGACATCACACAGCATCCACACCAGCTGATTACCCAGTTTGGAGGGGCCGAAGGCTGCTCCCACTAGACGAGAACGAGCTGAGCGAGCCTGAGGCGACCCAGGGTGTTATACAGATGTGACAATATATTAATAGGATGCTTAAAAATGTAACCAAGGCAAGTACATGCTTGATAGAGCTATTTAGAAAAGCATATAATTCAGATAACGGTAGTAGAATCATTTCAAGCATGTATAAGGGTTTGTCAAATCTTAAAACACATTTGACTTCATACATTAAAACAAAATGGGAGAAGGAAGGAGGGATAATTGTATCTGAGGAAGAATGGACAATAATATGGAGGCATCAATGGAAGTGTACCAGTTCACAGAGATGGAGGAAGTTCAGATGGAAAAACTTGATAAGATATTTTATTACACCCTCTCAGAAATCCCATTATGATAGTAACCTCCCTGTTTGCTGGAGAAATTGTGGAAATCAAAATGCAAATCATTATCATATTTTTTGGGACTGTCCTGTTATCAAAGACTATTGGAGGGGGATACACAATGCCCTATAAGACATCTTTAAATGTGAAATACCCTTAGAGAGTAAGACCATATATTTTGGGTATATACCTCAAGAATGGTTGAAAAGAGATAAATATTTAATGAATATACTGTTGGTGACTCTTACTAGGAAATTGTTATCACAGGAGAGCCCAACTTTAAGTGCATGGATGGAAATTACAATGGACATTTACAAAATGGAGAAGATAACAGCATCTGTTAATCGTAAGCTGGAGCAATTTGATTCATACTGGGAAAAATGGTTTAAATACGTAATGCCTCATAGGCCTGATTTTATTCTCACAAATCAATGAATATGTTGTTAAAAAAAAGATCACTGCCTACTTGTACATAGTTCTTTCCTTCTGCTTTTTTTTCTTTCCACTCTTTTCTATAAGTGTATACCTCAGATAAATACTATGTGGAGATTTGTGACATATATGATTATATGATATATACATACAATGTCTGAAATACATCTATGGAAATGTTTGTTTAATGATGAACTTCAATAAAAAAATAAATTACAAAAAAAGAAAACTTGCTTTGGGATGTCTTGGAAGGCACATATAAATGCAGGAAATCCAGAAAAGGGGTGCTGGAGGAACTCAGTGAATCAGAAGCAGAATCAGATTTATTATCACTGATTTACTCCTGACATGTTTTGAAGCAACAGGTGCTGCATAAGGCATATAATTACAAATATAAATAAAAAGTACAAATAAAAAAGAACGGCATTCATTCATGGTCTATTCATAATAACAAGGTAGCATTCATTCCTGGACCATTTAAAAATCTGATGGTTGGGGGGAAAGGGAAGAGGTTGTTTATGAATGGGTCTTCAGGCCCCTGTACCTCCTCCCTGATGGAAATAGCAAGAACAGCATGTCTTCTAAAAGGGAGATGGTGGGAGTTCTCAGTGATGGACATCACCTTCTTGGGCATTAGCTCTTGACAATGTCCTTGATAGTGGGCAAGGTTATACACTTTGTGCCTAAAGAGTATTTCCAAGTCAACGTGGTGCATTACCTGTGGGGATTTGGTGAAGCTGGGATTCCCATGTACTTGTAAATTGTGGCTTTGGCTAGAGCAGGCAATGAATCTCTGGTGAGCTGATGCTCCACATTTAAAGATAGTCTGCAGTGCAGAGACCATAAGGTTTTTGGGAGGGGTGGTGGGTGGATTTTGGATTACGCAAGACACTTTAACCTTGATGCTGTTGAGATCCCTAAGAGACCTTGAAGCTGCATTCAGCTGGGCAAGTACAGAGAGTTCCACACATCCCTTGACTTATATACAATTTTATATCTACAGCAAACTAATAGCAGAATTAGAATCAGGTTTATTATCATTGACATGTTCTTAAAACAATGAGTGTGGTTCTTCAGGCTCCTGCACCTCCTCCCTCGCAGTAGTAACATAAAGAGGACATCTCCTGGACGATGAGATCTTTAATGATGAATGCCTCCTTTTGAAGATGTCCTTAGTAGTGGAGAGGACTGTACCCATGATGGGAGCTGGCTGAGTCTACAATTCCTTGCAGCCTCTTGCAACAAAGGTTCATTTCCAGGCCGTGATGCCACCAGTCAGAATGCTCTCCACTGTACATCTGTAGAAATTTGCAAGAGGGTCTGGTGATGTACCAAATCTCCTGAAAATCCTAATGAACTAGATTTGCTGGTGAGCTTTCTTTGTGATTGCATCAAAGTGTTGGACTCAGGAAAGGTCCTCTAAGGTATTGATGCCCAGGTGTTGATAGAATGAAAGGACAATATGCTGTATTTTGCTTAAACATATTATTACATTAACTTGATCGAGTACACATTCAGTTATTTCCTAATTTTCAAATCCAAAGAAAGGTGCATTCCCCCAAAACCAAAGTTGGCTGTTTCAGATTAATTTGGATATTTCTTGTGGCCCTTTTCTAATAAGATAAAGATTAGCTTTATTTATCACATATACATTGAAACATCAGTGAAATGCCTTGTTTGTGTCAATGACCAACATGGGGGACAGCCCACAGGTGTCACCACACTTACAGTGCCAACAACTTATGAACCCTTGTTAACCCAGCCATCCAGGTTAACCCTTATTCTATCGGAGCACCTGGAGGAAATTCACAGGGTCATAGAGAGAAAGTACAAACTCCTTACAGATGGCGGTGGTAATTGAAACCCAATTGCTGGAGCTGTAAGATGTTATGTTAGTTATGTTACATCCCTCATAATTTCAGAATTACATTTCCAACGAGTTTTATTTTATGTGGAAACAGGATCAGTTTCACAAATAATGCAAAATCTACTGAAGAATAGTTAAGCTGTATTCACTACCTTAGGTTTAGGTGCACTGGTAGCTGGTTCCTGGCACTCGCTGTTGAAAAATGATGCCTTCACTCCATCAGTGTACTTGCATTTGGAACTTACTGCAAACAGCACAGTTGGCTGCAATAAGAAGATTCTTCTCATTATGGGCTCCAGGAACTGGATAACAATCTGACTATAAATATGTTCTGCTGAGCACTTGAGTTTTCCTTCTCATGGCATTACAGGGACACTTGGCAGCGAATTCTACTCTTCCTACTTTACAGCAACATTTCCTTTAATGGGACAGAAAACCACCTCCGGGTATTAAAACCAATGAGTAAATATGGGCCAATTTTAAATTAGTAAACCTGTCATTGAAATTATGTGTGAAAGAGATGAGAGTACCAACTGTATCACACTAATTCCTCCAGTTCTTTATATTTAATTTATACTGGTTATGCCCATTTAGTTTTTGCAGGGAGGGCCAGGTAGAAAGTTCACTCATGTGAACAGTGAGTCCCAGAGTTCTAGAAAAATGCTTACTGGTCAATGCCAATGCACACCGCCAATGAACTCATAGATTTCAATAGCAGGGTGAAAGCGTCCAGCAGTAATGCTGGAAATCTAGATGCTGAACTTGCACCAGGTTTGAGTGGAGTGGCTTCAATTATCTCAACATCGAAGAGATGTTTGCAGGTAACCTGCAAAGCTTGAAACATGGAGTAACAAAGGTCTTTAATTGTTCAGTTTTTCTTTAACCATTTTTATAATTTAGAAGGAATATCATTTAATATGCTTAAATTTAATAGTTATTTTTATTTCTTGATTCCTTTCAAAAACACTCAAAGTCTTCAGATATTTTGACACCTAACAAGTCTCAGGTGAACCTTATCTGACAGTATTTCTCAGGCAGGACATACACTTTTCGCAGGATATCCTTCATTGACAGGGACATGATTGTTTCTTTGTCCATTTATCTGTTTCTTTGTTTATCTATCTATTTAGTTCTTTGTTTATATTTTTTCTATTTGCACAGTTTGTCTTTTTCACATTGTCAGTCTTTGTGTGTAGTTTTTCACTGATTCTATTGTATTTCATTGTTCTAATTTAAAAGCCCACAAGAAAATGAATCTTATGGTGACATATGGTAACATATACATAGGTAATGCCCTGGTTCCTGCTTCATATATTTTTACCGTTATGATTTTCTGTATTTGATTCCGTGTAAGCTTGTTTGGATTTCTGTTGAAGATAAGAGTTAGGAGAGTTGCATGCCATCCAATTACGATGGCCGGATTAAAGTGAAGTTGACAAAGAGAAGATGTAATTTATATGTCCACTGGGATTCATCCAGTTCAAGAGGATGCCCCAGGGCAAATTGGGAGTCCCTGCGACCTTTCAGCGTGTCATGGAGAAAATGGTGGAGCCTATGAACTTGCTTGAGGTATTGGGATGACCTCATAGTGCTTGGTTCACCTTGAAGGAACATGAAGTGAGACTTCTGAAGATGCTGGGCCACCTGAAGGCTGAGGGTTAAAATTTTCCATGTACAAGTGTTAGTTCTGCAAGACACCTGTCAGCTATGTTGAGCACATAGTCTCATGAGGTGGAGTAGCTACAGGATCCGTCTAAGATAGAGGTGGTGACCACATGGTCAAGGCCCCAGACTATAAGCGTTTTGCACTCATTCCTTGGGTTCTGTGGGTACTATTGGAGGTTTGTGAAGGGCTATGCGAATGTGAGTCACTCTTTAAATCAGCTTCTGTGTGGCTACTCTTCCATGGGGCAGAAAGGGAAGAGGACAAAAGGAGAGGAGGGTAAGGATTATCTTGGCCTTTTGGAGCAAGATGCGTTGCAAAATCTGAAGTGGCTTTTCAGTTGCTGAGGTCAGGCTAACTGATCTATAATTTCCTTTCTGAAATTCCTTTAAATAGCCTTTAAAGCCTTCCTCCTTTAAATAGTGAAGTAACATTTGTAATTTTCCAGTCCTCTGGCACCATGCCAGAGTCCAATGATTTTTGAAAGATCATTGCTAATGCCTCCGCAATCTCTAACGGTACCTCTTTCAGAAGCTTTGAGTGTAGTTCATCTGGTCCAGGTGACTTATGTACCCTTAGGTCCTTCAGCTTTTTGAGCACCTTCTCCCTTGTAATAGTAACTGCACCCACTTCTCTTCCTTCACACGCTACAACATTAGGCATACTGCTAGTGTCTTCCACAGTGAAGATTGATGCAGAATACTCTTTTTGTTCATCCGCCATCTCCTTGTCCCCATTATTATTTCTCCTACCTCATTTTTTAACAGTCCTATATCCACTTTCATCTCTCTTTTATTTTTTACATACTTGAAAAAGCTTTTACTGTCCACTTTGACATCGTTTGCTAGCTTGCTTTTATATTTCATTTTTTCCCAGAAACTCACACCATTGTTGCTCTGCTGTCATCACTGCCAGCAGTTCCTTCCAATTTAGTTTGGCCAACTCCTCTCTCATACCACTGTAATTTCCTTTACTCCACTAAAATACTGCTTTACTTTCTCCCTATTAAATTTCAAGTTGAACTTATTTATATTGTGATCACTGGCTCCTCAGGGCTCTTTTACCTTAAGCTCCAAAATCACCTCTGGTTTATTACATAACACCTAACCCAATCGAGTGGGCTCAATGACAAACTGCTCTAAAAAGCCATCTTGTTGACATTCTACAAACTTCACTCTCTTGTGATCCACTACCAAATGGATTTTCCCAATCGACCTGCAAGTTAAAATCTCCCATGACTATCATAACATTGACATGCCTTTTCAATTTCCTGTTGTAATCTGTGGTCCACATCCCAGCTACTGTTGGGAGGCTTGTATATAACTGTGATCAGGGTCCTTTCACCCTTGCAGTTTCTCACATGCTGGTGAGGTAGCATCTGTGCCCCCAATTTACCTCCATTTGCCTAGGGTGAACCACCGTCACCCCGCCAATAGTGCAATACTTTGGTGTAAATACGGTGTAATGCCCCCCCAGTACACACTCCAAACACAAATATCAGACAATACACCAACGGCGAGTAAATAATTACAGCTTTGTAAATATTTTCTTATTGATGGGTTAGTAGAAACAGATAACCTAAAGGCTCCAAATCAGTAAGTTTATCAGTTTGTGCACAATATTTTAATACTTTGGAGCTCACGCCTCCGGTTCCATCCACAATGACCTTCCGAGCCTTCGGCCACTGTCCGAACCGCTGACGTCCAGTATCCACCACCCTGGAACCACTGTCCACTCCCCACACGTCCATCCTCCTCGCTCGCCTTCTGAAAAAAGACCATGAACTCCCGCTCAGCTCACACATACAAGACAGCATAACAATTCTCCATTGATTAGTTCCCCCTTTATCTGCAGTTATAACCCAAATATTCCAGCTACAGAAACTCATCACAGCATTAAGTAACATTACAGAGAAGCCATTTTGTTAGCCTGAGCAGTTAACACCATAGTTAATAGTACTGAGAGCCCTACATGTGGAACTGAATAAGCAGTCAATACCTTGGGCCAAGACTCTTCATTAAGTCTTGAAAGGAAAGCAGGAGAAGCCAGAATAAGAAAGTGGGGGGTAAGGATAGGTGTACAAGCTAGCAGGTGGTAAGTGAAACCAGAAGAGGGGAAATGTGGTTGGGTGGAGGAGAGGTGATGAAGTGAGAAGCTGAGAGGAAACATCATCTGTCCATTTCACTCCACAGATGTTACTTGACTCATTGAATTCCTCCAGCATTTTGATTTTTTTGGCTGTGGATTTCAACATCTACAATCTCTTGTAGCTCCACTATTCTGATTATGCTCACAGTCCTCATTCTCTCAAACTTTTTACACTGGCAATCTCTTTAAAAGGTACAAGCTCCTTGCAAGGCTTGACTAGAGATAAGCAGAGTTGTCTTTTATCTGGGTTGGAGTGTCGAGAACCAAGGGCCATACTGTAGTTGAATAATAAGGTGTCAGTCATTCAGGATGAAGATGAGGTTTTATTTATTTATTTTATTATTGACATACACTGTGGAGCTGACCTTCCAGTCCTTTAATCCCCTGATTTAATTCCAGACTAATCAATGGGCCAAATTACAATAACCAATTAACCTACTAACCGATACGCCTTTGGACCCGAAGAAAATGCATGCGGTCACGGGGAGAACTTACAAACTCCTTACAGACAGAAGCAGGAATTGAACCTGGACTGCCTGTACTGTAAAATGTGCTGATCATTACACTACTATGCTGATTTGTCCTGCACTATTTCTGACTTGGTATGATAGGAATTCTTGACCGAGGGGGGTTCATTTCCCAAGTCTGTTTAAGACAGATCAATTAAGTTTCAGACAGTGAGGGCATCAAATGATTAACACGGGAGTATAGTTTTGAGATAATAGATCAGTATTGATCTTTCTGTATAAAGAAGAGCTGGACTCCTGCTCTTAATTCTCATGTTCTTGAGCAAAATGAGATTTGTTCAAATGCCTGTATTGTTTATGAATTTCAATTGAATTCCCTATAAAAATATTAAATGAGAAATACAATGGCAGTTTTCAAAACTAAATGAATAATGAGTAACAGCCCCCAGTTATGCACATTGCTTGTGAAACACATGGAAGTCAGCTTCACTGACTTTTTGCTTCTTTACGTGGGTGTTGAGGAAGAATGTGAAGCTGAAATATAAACCAGTGTGGAGTAAACTGCTTTGGTATTGATCCAAAGACTGAACACATAGCTTAGCAACATTGAAAGGCGCTGAAGGAGCTCAACAGATCAGCCAACATCTCTGAAGAGAAATGAACAGTCAATGCTTCAGGGTGAGTCCCATCATTGGGAATGGAAAATGATCAGTTGGCACAATTTGGATGTGTATTTATTTAAAACAATTATATAAACAATTTATTTTTTAAAAATTTATACGATCCAAAAAAAAAACACTCCTTGTAAATCTGAGATAAAATACATTTTTGGAAACATCTAGCAGCATTTTTTCAAAAAAAAACGAAACAGAAGTAAATATTTCAAGTCAGTGCCTTTCTGATAAATGGTAATTCACCTGAAATGTTGCCTCTGTTCTCCTTAGATGCTGCCTGACCTGCTGAGCATCTCTGCCCCTTTTCTGCTTTATTCACTATTGGAAGGGTGAAATTAATTTGTACCTCTGTCAATAACATAGTCCTTCAAATCCTGGAAACATCCTGATAAACCTTCTCTACACTCCAACTCAATAAATCATGTCTTTCCTGTAATAATGTGACCAAAACTGTACACTATATTTCTGGACTAAAGCAGACAAACAAAGGAAGCCATGAGCGAAGCAACAGGCACTCAAAGATGTGAAAGAACTAATGAAGTTTTTTGAGCTTTGGATCAAGTTAGCCAATATCTCCTTTGCCTTCTGGGGATTGCCCTTGCTGAATAATTCACCAACTGCAGTGAGAAGTAGTTTGCATACAGACAAGATAAAAAAAATGACTGCTTTGTCTCAGTTATACGTATAGTCTAAAAAAATCCTTTAAAATGTCAAGAAGGTAATTAATTTGAAGTAGTTTCCTTGGCAGAGAGCCTGACCCTGTCATAATAATTTTACTTACCCTGGCTGAGGGGTCCAAGGAGGGGAACAAAGGTGCAAGATGGATCAAGGTAGGGGTTGGACATGGCATTCATTTACATTAAATGTCTGTTCTATCTTGCATTTTATTTCATGCTTTACCCAGTCCCAAGAAAATAAAAATTAGAACTAATTACAGTGCTTCCCTGTGCGGTGTTTTTGGTGAATTTTAAACAGAGTACACAATAACATAAACTGTAGATTTCCACTTGAATGAGGAACAGTCCATAGAGATGGATTTAACACAACATTGGCACTTCACAAGGCAAATTCAGTCTCACATTTATTCGGGCATGGCAAATGTCAATGGCAAATGCATGCGTGCGATGAGAATGTATTAATGGTTTAAACTCATCCGTATTGTCACTTCTTAAATTTAGCAAGAATTGCATTTTGGTGAGGGAGAAATGTTGGAAGTTGGGTGGGTTCTGGATTTAAACCATCCCTTTGAATTGCAGAAGAGATTGAATCATTGCTCTATTCTCTGTGCTCAAAACTGAAACAAATTTGCACCACATTAGACACCAAACTGATCCCACTAGCGATTGATTCACAATCTATTATTTATTTATTTCTTTGTTTGTATTTGCACAATTTGTCTTCTGTTGCACATTGGGTGCTTGCCAATGTTTCTTTGCATGTAGTTTCTTATTGATTCTATTGTATGTCTTGACTGTACTGTGAATTGTTAATGTTTAAATTTATTTTAGCAATACAGGCTTTTCTGGCCTTCGAGCCACACCTCTCCAGCAACCCCTGATTAACCCTAACCAATCACAGAACAATTTACAAAGACCAGTTAACCTACCTGGTAGATCTTTGGACTGTGGGAGAAAACTGGAGGAAACCCGCACCTTCCATGGGGGTGGATGTACAGAGACTCTGAACTGCAGAACACCCCGAGCACTACCATGGCACCTGCCTGCAAGGAAAGAATCTCAGAGTGGCATCACATATACATGCTATGATAATAAATTTACTTTGAACTTTGGCTTATGGTGCAGCAAGAAGAGAATCTGTAGAAGGAGTAATTAATATTAATGATTTAAGATCATTCTGCTGTTGATATACTTTGCAACATGCTTTGGAATTTTGCAAAATTGAATTGTTGCCAAATCCACTCATACAATTTTGGATGTTTCCCTCACTAAGAGTTTACATAACAAACCAACCTATTAACTTCACTGTATTTGATGTTGTATACACTGTTCCCTCTAAGCTACGGGGGGGGGGGGGGCATGGCCTTGCAGTAACTGAAATGATTCCATGCTCATAGCCTGTGAAGCAATACAGCTGTAAAGTCATTTTATACAGTTCTGTGCAAAAGTCTTAGGCACACGTATACATAGAAAGGTTGCCAAAGACTTTTGACAGTACTGTAGCAATATTATGTATTGCACTGTACAGCTGCCACAAAAAAAACAAATTTCATGAAATATGTGAGTAATAATAATCCTGATTCTAAAATGGGTCTCTGTTGTGGATTGAGAGTGTAAGGGGGCAGGAAGGAGGCAGAGAGAGGGGAATCATGTTTGGGGAAAGGGGAAGGGAGAGGGTAGAAAGTGGGAAGCAGCAGAGAGACATTCTGTAATGATCAATAAACAATTGTTTGGAATCAAATTACCTTGCCTGGTGTCTGCACATGCACCAGCCACGAGCATTCCTTCTCTGCCACCCATACCACACTCCTCTTGCAGCGCTCCACCCTCACCATTCCCACAATCCTTTGCTTCCACCTGATTTACAAACTCACTGTACTTTGCATGTTGACAAATACAGTACTGTGCAAAAGTTAGGCACTCTAGCTATATATATGTGACTAACACTTCTGCACAGTACTGTATAAAGTTAATATACCGTATATTCTGGGGTATAAGCCGACCTGGAGTATAAGATGAATTCCCATTTTCAAGGTTAAAAAAGTGACTTTTTCATGTCACCTTTGTATAAGCTGACCCCTTTTGTAGAGGTTTTTGATTTAACCAGAGAAGATCACAAGATCTCACATGCCGGTACTCAGCTTTGCCGGATCCGGACCCTGGAAATTTTGTGAACCAGTACCTGCTAAGAAAATAGGCCTACACATTGTAGAGCGGTATAGGTGAATTGTTAATAAATAAATCATGGAGAGAAATTTTGGATTACGTTTCCAATGGAAAAGAATCCTCTGAAATGTAACCCCTGTGAAACCATTTAGCACCCATCACAATTTTGTTAAAACATGACACAGGGTGGCGGGATCAGTACGTGTACTTTCAGTATTGAGTTTGCGACCACCATGTACAAAAGATTAAAACAAATGCGATACGATGCTGGCTTCAAGCTGAAGGTTGTTGATTTTGCTAAAGGAACAAATAATTCTGCAGCTGCTAAGAAGTTTAGTGTAAACGAGAGAGAGCGACAGAGTGGAGAAAGGCAGAGGACATTCTGAGGGAAATACCAAAGACGAAATGTGCAAACCATGGGAAAACATGACAGTGGCCAGAACTGGAAGAAAAAGTTTTAGAGTGGGTGAATCACCAGCAATCGTCAGGATACATTGTTACCGGAGAAATGATTCGAGTTCAAGCGTTGAAATGGGACAAAAAAACGCCATGAGGTCAGAGAAAATTTCAAAACTACGCTAAGTTGGTGCAGCCGATTTATGCATAGATGTGATCTTGTGTTGAGACAAAAAAACAAAGATTGCTCAGAAAATTCCTGCAGAGTGTTGTTTACGTTCAAGAATGCTGCTGGATGAATGAAGCGGGTTGCTTGAAGTGGATTAAACAGGTGTGGCGTCGACGTCCCAAATGTGTCCCGCTACTTGTCTGGGACGTGTTCCAAGGGCACTTGTCAGGTGAGACAAAAGTACCACTGAAAGCTGAAAGCACGGACATTGCAGTCATCCCCGATGGTTTGATCTCCGTGCTCCAGCCACGAGATGTGAGTTTAAACAAACCAAAGAATTCATGCGTTGACAGTGGAACCAATTTGATGCAAAAACAACCAATAAATATGATCTGTCTTCCATGTATGTGTTCTTCCAAAGTTGGCACCCTCTGTATAAGCTGACCCCCTAACTTTAGGACCAAAATTTAGGGCCAAATTCCCAGCTTATACACTGGAATTTATGGTAATTTTGAAATCATGCTAAAATAATTTTGAAATCTATTTTAATATAATTGTGAAATACCCTGTAATTATGTGTTAATGAATATAATCCATAAATTTTCTAAATAATAAACGTACTGCAGCTTTTACTTTGAAATGTTTTAGATCTTCAATATACGTACTTACATTGTCAGTGTTTCAAGTTACAACACTGTTACAATTGTAACAATAAACACAGAATGGAAGCCGATAGCTCATCGTTAATAAACCTCTGGCCCTCTGAACATCAATGCTGTTTAAGTTTAAAAGTTTATGAATCGTGATTTTCTTTGTGCACTGTTTTATTATACCCTTCAATTAATAAATGAAATCAAAAGCATGTGATTTTTCAATTTTCATTCTAAATATAATAGTATGCATATTATAATAAAAAACACAAAGTGCCTCACAGTTTTCAGGCCATGTAAACATTTCCTGGCACATGCAGCTGTAAAACAAAATTAGAGAGAATGTTAGCTGTGTTTATTGGAGCTCGTTAATGCACTGCTGCCTATGGGTTCCTGGGTTTGTCCTAGAATCCGCAGGGACTTTGTGATCGGGATTCAGGTAGCCCCTTCGCCTCCATGTTAACAATTTTCATTTTTAAAAATCATAGATCTGATTAGAGACAGGAAGATAGATACGAGAAATCGGAAATCCAAAGCAACATGCTGAAGGAACTCAACAAGTCAGGCAGAATTTATGGAAATGAATAAACAGCCAATGTTTTGGATTGAGGCACTACATCAGATCTGGAAAAGAAGGGAGAAGACACCAGAATAAAATTCTTGAATTTTTGGATGGTTTTGAAATACAGTGCCAGTCAGCTTAAATATATCAGAATGTTCCATGGCTGGGCTTTTTCAAGACACCGGTTGAATCCGCTTCCTCTCATCTACCCTCCCTCTGCCTCTTGTGGGCAGAGGAATAGGTGGTGTTGCAGACATCTCAGGCGGGGATGGGTCCGCTTTCTAAATAGCTTCTTAAATGCTCCTTCCAATGGCTCTCTCACCCTGTCTCTTCCCCTCCTCACCTTCATGTCCTGCTCCTCACTTCACTCTGGTTCCCCAACTGCTTCCCTTTATTCCATGTTTCATTGCCTTCTCACATCATTTCTGTTCATGCTCCATTCCCCAGCTTTCTCCTCACTTACTACCTGCCAGCTTGTACAACTCCCCCTCCCCCCACCTTTTTATTCTGCCTTCTAACCTGTTCCTTTCCAGTCCTGATGAGGGGTCTTGGCCAGAAACCTTGACTGTTAATTCCCCTCCATAAATTCTGCCTGACTTGCTGAGCTCCTCTAGAATTTTGTGTGTGTTGCTCAAGCTTTCCCTCATCTGCAGAATATCTTGTGCATCAAATGCTTCTTACTGGAGGCCTGTCCTCTCAAACTTACATTTGTATCAGTGGCCACTTGAGCAAATAGTCAGATTGCCCTGTTCAGCAGAAGCCACCAGCCAGGGATCAAGTGGCGAACCTTTCTCTTAGGTTCTGCCCTTGAACTAAATGTATTCTATTCCCTTCCAGAACCTCTCAGCTTTGTATTCCATGGTACTTCAATAGCTTACAACAGATACTTTTCATTTCCTTGAGGTTCATGGTTCAGAGCACCGTAATGGGGGATTTTGTTAATAACTGAAGAAATACATCTTTCCTCTTTAAGCTCATCCCAATGCCAAATAAATGGTTTAACAAGCAAATGAATGGCAAGCACTCTTAATGCACTGACATGAGTTTAGCTGCATTTTAATTTTAACTCAAAATGAAGTCTAACAATTTCAAGTAAATGATAGATCTGATGAGCATCGAGCCTGAGCTGAAGGAAGAACTACATCAATTGCACTGTGTGTAGAGGCTTGGAACATGTGCATTCATGTAAGACTGCTTCAGAATGCTTGCCAAGAATTTGACATTAAATCAAAACTGCATCAATGATGATCAGAGACAACTTCATGAATATCTCCAGATCAAAATGGGCCTTTTCCCTGTTCACTCCCGATGTGAACAGCAATAGGCATCAGTTTGATTCCCACGTACTAATAGCATTTTCATAATGCTGTAGCTTTGGTGCCTGCTATCAGAAGGGTATGATTTGATGGTACGCATCTACAGAATTTTAGATTGTTAATATAAACTGTTCTTTTGCCACAACCAAAGCCACAGAAAAATACCATTGGACAAGGTTTCTTCCTAATGGAGAGGAATGCTTGTCAATCATCTTTACTAATCGATTCACATTGACCATTTGTAGCATATCAGTTAGCACGACACTATTCCAGCTCAGGGTGTCAGAGTTGAGAGCTCAGTCCCGGTATCTCTATAAGGAGTATGTAGGTTCTCCCCAGGGAATGCATGGGTCTTCTCTGAGTGCTGTGGTTTCTCCCACAGTCCAAAGATGCACCAGTTAATAAGTTAATTGGTCATTGTAAATCAAAGGTTTATTTGTTATCAAAGTATACAACTCTAAAGTTCTTCTTCTCCAGGTATCCAAGAAACTAAGAAAGAAAAGAAAAGCAGAGTGATAATCAACCCCTAAATCCTCCCTGCACATAAAAGCCAACAAAAACAGAACATAAACATTGACCCCCAAATCTACCACCCCACCTCCGCACAAAAAATGAGAAAGATCAAGTGAAAAACACAAAATCCAAAATACCTATAAGACAGAAAAAGTCTATAGTCCAAGTCTACATCCAAAACACAGGAAACCTGGGCAACATTCTACGGTCCTTCTTCAAAATTGTATCAATATGTTGAAGCCAGAACTGATCTTCAGAGATGTTGAATTTAGACCTGTTCACCCATTGTACACATGGAACCAGAATTCAGCAGAGTTCAGAGTGGATTTGTGACTATATCAGCTATTCAGCATCTTCAACAGTGGCACCTTTCTTTATCTTATGGGTAAAACTAGAAAATATGAAGCAGGAAATGAAAGCTGGACTCAAATCAATTTAGAAAGGAAAATGAGAATTTTTGATTATAGATGGAATCAAAAATAGGTGATGAATGAAAAACATAAAGTATTTGGAATTGGAATTGCGATTGGAATAGGAATTGGGATTGGAATTGGTTTATCATTGTCACGTGTATCAAGATACAGTGAACAGCTTGTGTTCATACTGTTCAGGTCATTATATAATGCATTGAAGTACAACAATGAAGTAAAATAAACCTTAATATCACCAGAGAAAGTGCAGTGCAGATAAACAATAAGGTGCAAGATAATAATGAGGTAGATTGTGAGGTCAAAAATCCAATTTATGGTATTAGGGAACTATTTATAGCAGAGTAGAAGCTGTCCTTGTGCTTGGTGGTACATGTTTAAGGCTTTTCTATCTTTTGCCTGATGGTAGAGGGGAGAAGAGAGAATGTCTAGGGTAAATAATATCCTAATATACTGGCTGCTCTACAGAGGCAGTGAAAAATGAAGACAGAATCTATGGAGAGGAAACTGGTTTCCACGATGTGCTGAGCTCTCTTCACAACTCTGCAGTTTCTCGTGTTCAAGTGCAGAGCAGTTGCCATACCAGATAGGATGCTTTCTATGGTTCATCAATGAATATTGGTAAGAGTCAATGGGGACTTGTCAAATTTAATTTAATTCTCATCTTTAAGAGAGAGAATGAAGATTTCATAGTCATTGAATCAGACAGCACAGATCAGGTCCTTTGGCACATGCGACCATGAAGTACCCATCAATAGTAACCTCATTTATCAGCACTTGGTCAACAGTCTTCCTTGCTTTAGCAACCTACATGTTCCAGAGACATAGCTTGCTTGGTGCTAATTTCCATTTATTCTGTGAATGAATCAGAATCAGAATCAGATTTATTCATTCTGTGACTGAATGGAAAACACTTCTGCAGCAGCCAATTGTAAAACCACCATCTGCTCCTGGTACTCATTGTCTGAGTTCAGTGCTCTTCTGTCTCCAGTTTAATGCAATTCTGGCTGTTCATTAGAGAATTTCATTGACTTCATCTGGGTGCTCTCGTTTTCACCCACACCCCAAAGATGTGCCAGTAGATCAATTTGAAGCTGCTGATTGTCCCTCAAGAATCCAATGGAAGTTGGTGACCATGCACAGGAAACAGCAAGGTCAAAGAGAAACAAGGAAGTGGGTGCAAATTGTAAATCCAGAAATTCTGCAGATGCTGAAATTCAGCGGGTTGACAGCATCTACGGAAATGAGTAAAAAGTTGATGTTTGGGGTCAAGACTCTTGGGAAGGAAGGGGTGAAAATGTGCCCTCTTGGGACATGGAGTAGATCTGGATTGCTGAATGACCTTTTATGTTTTATTAAATAAGATTAACAAAGCATATTAAAGCACATAGTTCCTTAACATTGTCACACCAGTGAAGGTAATGGAGACAAGCTCCCACTACCTACTAAATGCTCCCAACGGCATGCGTCTCAAATAGCCTCTGTCAACCAAACCTGTCCTTTATGTGCGGCTTAGCTACTAAGTCTGGTGGATCTGTTTCTATTGACAGGAGAAGGCGAGTTACCGGCACCTAAAAGCCAGTAGCTTGAAGCAGATAAAGCTCATCACCTGTGTTTGGCAGCTCACCTATGTATTTATTTTTTTAGTTTTTTATTGAGATGCAGTGCAGAATAAACCCTTCTGGACCTTTTATCTGAGCCACTCATCAAATCCCAATTCAAACTTAGCCTAATCGTGAGACAATTTACAATGACAAATTAGCCGATGGTAGGTCTTTGGACTGCGGGAAGAAACTGGAGAACCCAGAGAAAACCCTCACAGTCACAGAGAGAACATGCAGACTCCTTACAGGAGGTGACGGGAATTGAACCTGGGTCACTGGGACTATAAAGCATTGTGCTAACCACTACACTACTGTGCAATGGGAATTGAACCTGGGTCACTGGTACTATAAAACATTGTACTAACCATTATGCTATCATATCATCAGAAGGAAAACTAATCTCAAACTTGCTCTGCCTTGCACCTATAGTGACTCATGGGAAAGGCTTCAGGAGTAATCTTCAAATTAAAACCCTGACTGATGTCCCTAAGGCAATCCAATATTGGGTTTAACGCTGTCTGGCAGCTCCTGCAAGCCCGCTGGTGTCAAACTCTATTGGTCTCTGCCATTGCTTTGGATTCATCAGTTAGGTGGCGAGCGGTTGCCTGCTATATGGCTAACAGCTTGCTCTCCATATCGTACTGCTCTGGCTTGCCTGTCACTCAGACAGCTAGAATACAATATCTGTGGTTGACACCAACCAATGGAGGGCCTTATTAAGGTCAAAGAATTAGAGTCACTGAGCAGGGAAGCATTTTATTGTGATTATCAAGTCCACAGCAATCATCAGGTTCTCATTCATATTCATCCCATTTTATGCTCCCAGTTTCCTATTAACTCCCACTCACGTTTTATCACTCCATTACATACAGGGACACTATCCACAGCACTGCACTCATTGCCTTCGGGAAGAAACTGGGCAAGACAAAGGATTGATTTGAAGCAAGCTCAAGTAAGCTCACTGCTGTTACAAGGTAAAGCGTGTTGCACTACTAGAGCACAAACGCCACCCCACCCAGGCAACACTGCAAACGCTAAGGACAGCAAGAAGCAAGGCCCAGGAAACAGCCAGACACTGTGCAAATGACTACTAGCTGTAACTATGCGAAAGCATTCAGTCATCATTTGACACAGGTAACACCCGTGGAGTGTACGAGGGGATCAAGAAAGCCATCGTCCAACCCAGAGCAAGATAGCACCACTGAAAACCATAACATGTGAGATGATCAAAGACAAAGGTAAGCAGATGCAGAGATGGGTGGAGCATTCCTCTGAACTCTTCTCCAGAGAAAACAGTACCTCAAACAGCGCGCTAGACGCTGTGGAATGCCTGCTTGTCAAAGAGGAACTAGATGCTTTGCCGACTGCCAAAGAGCTGAGTAAAGCCATCAACAGCCTGCACACTGGGGAGGCATCAGGAGTGGATGACATTCCACCAGAGGCCGTCAAGTGCACAAAGGGTGTCCTGCTAAACCACCTGCATAAACTACTGTGCCAGAGCTGGATAGAGGGAGCAGTGCCGCAAGACATGAGAGACTGCAACATTGTCACCATTTATAAGAACAAAGGGGACAGAAGTGACTGTAACAACTACAGGGGAATCTTCGCCCGCATGGTCTTGAACAGACTGCAGAAAATAGCTGAAAGGGTATATCCCGAGTTTCAGTGCAGTTTCTGGTCAGAACCCTCCACGATCGACATGATCTGCTCCCTTCGACAGCTACAAGAGAAATGCAAAGACAACCACTCTACATCGCTTTCATTGACCTCACAAAGGCCTCCAACCTCGTGAGCAGAGGTGGCCTGTTCAAAATCTCGCCAGGACTGGTTGTTCCCCAAGCCTCCTCAGGATAGTTCAGTCATTCCACACAGACATGAAGGGCGTTGTCCAGTTCGACGGTTTTTCTTTGGAGGCCTTCTACATCTGCAGCGATGTGAATCGGGGCTGTGTGCTTGTCCCCACCCTGTTCGGCATCTTCTTTGAGTGTCATGTGGAAGCATGCCTTTGGAACATCAACTGATGGTGTCTACTCAACACCAGATTGGATGCGAGACTGTTCAGTCTGTCCTGGCTGAAGGTGAAAACCAAGGTTTGTGAAGTACCCCTCAGGGACATGTAGTTTGCAGACGACGTGGCATTGGCAACACACTCTGAAGAGTAACTGCAGTGCCTCATGGACAGCTTCTCATGAGCCTGTCAGGACTTCAGCCTGACCATCAGTCTGAAGAAGACCAATGTGTTGGGCCAAGATATTAAGCACCCCCCCACCATTACCATCAACAACTACGAGCTGAAGGTAGTTCATGAATTTACATACCTTGGATCCACCATCACGGACAGTCTCTCCCTAGACCCCGAGATCAACAGACGGATCGGACGAGCAGCCTCAACATTCACCAGGCTGACAAAGAGTCTGGGAGAACAGAAAGCTGACGACGCACACCAAGGTTGCAGTCTACAGGGCCTGCATCCTCAGCACACTGCTTTACGGCAGCGAGACCTGGAGCCTCTACTCCAGACAAGAGCAGCATCTCAACACCTTCCACCTTCACAGCCTGAGACGTATCCTTGACATCAAGTGGACTGACTGAGTCACCAACGATGAGGTCCTGGCCCACGCCCAGTTACCCAGCCTCTTCACACTGCTCCAACAATGCCGTTTCTGCTGGCTGGGCCACGTACACCATATGTCAGACGGGAGGATCCCGAAAGATCTGCTGTATGGGGAACTGGCCTCCGGCAAGAGAGCACAAGGGCAGCTCCATCTTCATTTCAAAGGTGTCTGAAAGAGAGACATGAAGTCACTGAATATGAACGTCGAGCGGTGGGAGGACATTGCAAGTGATTGCTCTCACTGGAGGCTGGAACTAAGCAGAGGTCTAAAAAGAGGAGAAGAGAAGCTGAGGCTTGTTGCTGAAGAAAAGCGCACTCGCCAAAAAAAAACAGCACCAAGACAACACCAGAGGACAGCACCTTTGGGTGCAGTCGCTGCAGCGGAGACTGTCACTCCTGTGTGGGCCTCTACAGTAACAACAGATGCTGTTCTACCAACACAGACTGAATCAAGACTTTCCAGGCGCAGATCCATGGTCTCACGAGACTAAAGCTGAAGATGAAAGGACAATGGCTTCTACAACAGGATAATGGTCCTAAACACAGCTCAAAATCCACAATGGACTACCTCAAGAAGTGCAAGCTGAAGGTTTTGCCATGGCCATCACAGTCCCCCGATCTAAACATCATCAAAAATCTGTGGATAGACCTCAAAAGATCAGTGCATGCAAGACAGCCTCCAGAACTAGAGGCTTTTGAACTAGAAACCTCATAGAACTCATAGAACTAGAAACCTTTTGCAAGGAAGAATGGGCGAAAATCTCCCAAACAAGAATCAAAAGATTCTTAGCTGGCTACAGAAAGCATTTACAAGCTGTGATACTTGCCAAAGGGGATATTACTAAGTACTGACCATGCAGGGTGAACTTTTGCTTCGGGCCCTGTTCCTTTTTTGTTATTTTGAAACTGTAAAAGATGGAAATAAAAAAGTAATCTTGCTTAAAATATTAAAGAAAGGTGTCATCTTTAACTTTATGCCTTTTGGAAATCAGGTCATCTTTGACTCACTTAGCTATTCACAGTAATAGAAATTTTGACCAGGGGCACCAAAACTTTTGCATCCCACTGCATATAGTTGAGATGCTTCTATATTGAATTGGAGTTTACAACTACACAGTGCTGTGCATTTAATATTTCAATAATATTTGAGTAAACATAGATATATTGATTGATTTAAAATTCTTGTTGATTTAAACAATTAATTACAGGACATAGGTAAAAATATGTGATAGCTGCTAAAGTAAACTGGAAATTAGACACACATTCCCAAACTCCCATGTCTTCCTTTGAATTAGTTTAATGCTTTGAAGTTTCAAAACATAACAGGTCTTAGCAAGTCAGTTGTCTGTTTGACATCCGACTTCAGTTGAAACTAAAGTTAAAGAATGAGGCAAAACTTGCTTCTAGTTACTCAGACCTATGCAGAACAAACCTTGTTAAAACTGGTGGCTCTTCACTGTAACTATGAAGATACCAGATCTAATAGAACAAATCTGCGTAAGCAGACAGCACCATTTAATAGACCATGAACATCATAATCAACATTCTGCAACAGTTGACAGCCATCTCAAGATACCAATAAACATCATAAACTTTCCCAATGAATCATGTCATCAAGATACCCATGAAGAGAGCAGAAAGTTCATTCAAGGAGAGAAAATGACAGTGTTTAATATCACAAGGCATTCCTTGACTTCATTTATCACAAAGAAAGGGTTACAAAATGTGGCTTTCTCAATCACAGTCATTGACAATATATATTCAGTGGGCTTTGTTGGTACCTCCTGTACAAAATAGAATGGCCACTGTTTGTGGTCTTCTGCTACTGTAGTCCATCCACTTCTAGGTTTGGTGTGTAGTGCATTCAGAGAAGCTCTTCTGCACAGCATTGTTGTAATCAGATTCAGTTTATTGTCATTTAAAAACCACAAATGCAATGCATTTAAAAAATGAGACAACGTTCCTCCAGAATGATATCAGCAAAGTGCATGACAAAACAAACTACACCAGAAAATCCACATAACGTTTGGCAATCCCCAAATCCAGAGTCTGGAGAGGCTGCTGCGTATTAATATCGCGCTACCGTCTTAGCGCGTTCCCCGGAAAGGAGCTCCAAATCCACCAGACAAACAAGACCAAAAACTAAAGCTACAAGACCTGCACAAAACCACATAGTTACAACATATAGTTACAGCAGTGCAAACAATACCATACTTTGATTTAAAAAAAACAGACCATGGGCACAGTAAAAATAGTCCAAAGATGTTAAAAGACTATAAGTTCGAAAGAAACCACCACACAGTTTCCACAAGTCCTCAGGGTCCCGATAGACTTGTCATCCCATACCAGCAGCAGAAGGGATTACCCCCGCTATGGACTTCCACGGCGCCGCCTGACTTGGCCTCACAGACACAGCACACACCGAAAGTGACCTGAGCGCAGCGGGCTCCAAGTCCATCGAACCTCCAAGCCTCCGACCACCCCTTCTGGCACAGCTTCTCCGAGCACCATCCTCTGCCGAGCGTATTAAGACACCTCTGCCAACGGCCATCGGCAACACGACCCCAAGGACTGGGGGCCTGTTCTTCCCAGCAGACCCGGACCTCACAGCAGCAGCAGCAATGAAAAAGGCCTTCCTGGAGATTTCCAGATGTTCCTCCATGCTCCCATGTCCGTTTTTCATCAGATTAGGATTGCGCATGGCACCCCGCTTAACAAATTTGAGTTAACAAACTTATTTGAGTTATTGTCACCTTCTTGTCAGATTGAGCCAGTCTGGGCATTCTCCTCTGCCTTACCATAATTAGAAGGCAATTTCACCCACAAAAATGCTGTTCATTGGATCTTTTATTTGGTTTTTAACACAATTTTCTATAAATTCTAGAGACTGTTGTCCTTAACAATCCCAGTAGCTTCTGAGATACTCAAACCACTCCATCTGAAACCAATAATTATCCCATGTGGTCAAAATCACTTTAATCATATTCTGATCTTTGGCCTAAACAACAACTGAATGCCTTGACCATATACGCATGTTTTTATGCATTAAGCTGCTGCCACATGATTGGCTGATTGGTTAATTTGCATTAATGAGCAGGAGTACAGGTGTCCTCTAAGTGCATGTTATGGCAATGCATTGTGTGGTTACTGAATTAATCAGAAATTTGTTGCATTGTCTGTGTGCACTACAGTTCTTAATTTTAATTTGCCATGCATGTCCAGATAATATGAGGCATTTGCATTTTGGGAGATCAAACCAGGATAGCGCTTATACAATGAAAAAGAGAGGCTTATGAAACAAGGGGACCTAGGGGAGACATGGTACAGGGGACCTAGAGCAGACATGAAACAAAGGGTCCTAGGCGAGGCAGGGAACAAGGAAACTTAGAGGACACATGGAACAAAGGGACCTGGGGCGACACGAAACAAGAGGACCTATGGGAGACATGAAACAAGAGGACTGAGGGAAGATATCAAACAAGGGGACCTAGGGGAGATATGAAACAAGGGGACCTAGAGGAGACGTGAAACAAGGGGACCTAGGGGAGACATAAAGCAAGGGGACCTAGTGGAGTCATGAAACAAGGGGACCTAGGGGAGACATGACACAAGGGGACCTAAAGGAGATATGGAACAAAGGGACCTAGGGGAGACATAAAAACAAGTGGACCTAAGGGAGTCATGAAACAAGGGGACCTAGGGGAGACATGAAACAAGGGGACCTAGGGGAGACATGACACAAGGGGACCTAGGGGAGACATGACACAAGGGGACCTAAAGGAGTTATAGAACAAAGGGACCTAGGGGAGACATAAAAACAAGTGGACCTAAGGGAGTCATGAAACAAGGGGACCTAGGGGAGACATGAAACAAGGGGACCTAGGGGAGACATGAAACAAGGGGACCTAGGGGAGACATGAAAGAAGAGGACCTAGGGAAGTCATGAAACAAGAGGACCTAGGGAAGACATCAAACACGGGGACCTGGAGGAGAAATGGGACAAAGGGACCAAGGGGAGACATGAAACAAAAGGACCTAGAGTAGACATGAAACAAGGGGACCTAGGAGAGACATGAAACGAAGGGACCTAGGGAGAAATTGATGAGGGTAGGGCAGTGGATGTGGTCTACATGGACTTCAGCAAGGCATTTGACAAGGTCCTTCATGAGAGACTCATCCAGAAAGTCATGAGGCATGGGATAAGTGGAACCTTGGCTATTTGGATAAAAAATTGGCTTAAAGGAAGAAAGCAGAGGGTAGTTGTGAGAGGAAAGTATTCTGCCTGGAGGTTGGCAACTAGTGGAGTGCCGCATTGATCTGTTCTGGGAACCCTGCCATTTGTGATTTTTTATATATGACCTGGATGTAGAGGCGGAAGGATGGGTGAGTAAGTTTGCGGATGACACGAAGATTAAAGGAGTTGTGGATGGAGCTGTAGGTTGTCAAAGGTTACAAGAGGATAAGAGGATATAGACAGGCTGCAGAGTTGGGCAGAAAAATGGCAGATGGAGTTCAATCCGGATAAGTGTGAGGTGATGCATTTTGGAAGGACAAATAAGAAGACTGAATACAGGATTAATAGTCAGTTACTTAAGAGCATGGATGAACAAAGGGACCTTGGGGTTCAAATCCATACATCCCTCAAGGTTGCTGCGCAGGTTGATAGGATAGTTAAGAAGGCCTATGGGATGCTGGGCTTCATTAACAGAGGGGTTGAGTTCAAGAATAGAGAGGTCATGTTGCAACTCTACAAATCTCTGGTGAGATTGCACTTAGAGTATTGTGTTCAATTCTGGTCACTTCAGTATAGGAAGGATGTGGAAGCTATGGAGAGGGTGCAGAGGAGAGTTACCAGGATGTTTGGAGGACAAGTCATATGAAGCAAGGTTAGCAGAGCTGGGATTTTTCTCTTTGGAACGTAGAAGAATGAGAGGGGACTCGATAGAGGTCTACAAGATTATGAGAGGCATAGATAGAGTGGATAGTCAGTACCTGTTTCCCAGGGCACCAATAGCAAACACCAGAGGGTATATGTACAAAATTAAGGGGGGGGGAGTTTAGGGGAGACATCAGGGACAAGTTTTTTACACAGAGGGTTGTGAGTGCCTGGAATGACTTGCCAGGGATGGTGGTGGCGGCTAAAACATTAGGGGTATTTAAGAACCTCTTGGACAGGCACATGTATGAAAGAAAAATAGAGGGTTATGGGGTAGTGTGGTTTTAGTACATTTTTTTTAAGGATTATATGGGTCGGCACAACATGGAGGGCTGAAGGGCCTGTACTGTGCTGTAGTGTTCTATGGTTCGATGGGACCTGCAGGACACATGGCACAAAGGAACCTAGGGGAGACATGAAACAAAGGGACCTAGGGGAGATATGGTACAGGGGGATCTAGGGGAGCCATGAAACAAGGGGACCTAGAGGAGACATGAAACAAGAGGACCTAGGGGAGACATGGAACAAGCGGTCTTAGGGGAGAGAGACATAGTACAGGGGACCTAGGGGAGTCATGAAACAAGAGGATCTACAGAAGATATGGAACAAGCAGACCCAGGGGATACATGGTACAGGGTACTGAATGGAGTTGGTACAGGAGACCTAGAGGAGACATGGAACAAGGGGTCTTACAGTAGTCCTTTACCAATTTATGTTGTCATCATACAGTACATACAAGCAGCCACATTTCAAATATTGTGCACAGTTTTGGTTGCCCTGTTATAATAAAGCAATTGTTGTCTAGGAAGATGAAGAACATATTTACTAGGATGTAAACTTGACTTGGGGAGGGTGCTTGAGTTACAAGAAAGATTGTGTAGACTAGGTCTTTATTCTCCGGAACATAGGAGATTCAGGAGTGACGTGATAAAGGTATATAAGACCATGGGGGGCATAGATGGGGTGAAAGCAGACTTCTTCCCAGAGAAGAGTATTAAAAATAAAAGGCTATAGGTTTAAAATTAGTGGCAAGAAATTTCAAAAGGACATCATTGGCAGGTCCTTCACACAAAGGATTGTTCATATTTGGAATAAGCTGCGGGATAGGTAGGCATATTAGCAACATATAAAAGCAATCTTGTTAAGTATAGGGATTGGAGAGATTTAGAGGGCTATGGGCCAAATGCAGGCATTTGGAACAAGCTGACTGGGCAACAGTGTAATTCTCTCTAATTGTATCTACTCTTCTCCCACAATTGTTAAAAATTCATTTATGATTTAACACAAGTACTTGATCATTCTTCATTTTTCAGTAAGTTTGAGAGAACTGATATTTTGTACAAAATTAATGCCATTACAAAATCCATGAGTTAAAATTCCTGCACAAAATAATAGACACGATATTTGATGTACAAGAAAAAAAAAGCAGTTCACAAAAGCAGCAAAGATTGAAATGACAACTTGAAATGGTGGTGCCTCAAAAAGGCAGCATCCACCTCCCAGGGCTTGTCCTCTTCTCATTACTACCTTCACGGAGGAGGTACAGAAGCCTGAAGTCACACACTCAATGTTTTAGAAACAGCTTCTTCCCCTCCACCATCTAGGCCAGGGGTGGGCAAACTTTTTGACTTGAGGGCCACAAAGGGTTCTAATATTTGACAGGGGGGCCGGACCAGGAGCAGATGGACGGAGTGTTTTGGTAATACACCTCATAAGAGAAAATAAAATATCATGGGATATGTAGAAAACATGTGCTTTAATTTCAATTGAAAATGAACAAATGCATTACTACAAAATATCTGTCTTTGAAGTCCCATGGTATTTAGCTATTTATTGAAATGATGTTTAAAACACTGAAAATTAAATGAATAAAATACAGCTTTTTTTAATAGTGACAGTTATTATTTTAAAGCACTGAAAATTCTGTTATCCTTCAAGATATTATAATCATCACTCTCCTCCTGACTGACTATATTTCAAAAACGGTAGGAGATGCAGGTCTACTTGTCCTGCTCCTTCTTATTCAATTGTCCCCTGTGCCAAAACTCAACAACGACCTGCACAATGACAAAACAGTGCGCCAGTATGCGAGCGCGTTATTTGATCTGGAGCGCATTTTTTATTTGGAGAACGTACGTGCACCTGCGCACTACTCATGTCCATCACTTAACAGAAAAGACATGTAACATGTAAGGCTTATTGAAAAAAATATTTTCAAATGCATTTTTTACATAACACAACGAAGAAACTTATTTTTAATTTCAGTGGGAACAGTGTTGTTGGTCTCCCTTTTTAGCCAGCACATCAAAGTCTGGATTTAGTTTTGTTGTGGCGATTCTCAGGATGGATCTGAGGTGTTGGTCAGTTAACTTGGATCTGTGGCTGACTTTGTTGATGTTCATGACGCTGAACGCCTGTTCACACAAATAGGTCGAGCCGAACAAAGAGTAAAGCGCAAATGTGGAGTAATACGCTGCACCTCAACAAAGGTCAATGTGTAGCGGTGTGCTACATGCAGCGCTAAAATTATGACACAGAGTCGGTAACTGCAGTCGAAGAAAAAAACTTTATTCGAAATCCCCAGCCTCACTTTTAAGCCTCCCTCAACCAGCCCCCCTGCGCCGAGGCTCCAAAGCTCTGTGCTCGCAAATCCCCGCAGGCTATCTCCCTTAGCCGGAACGCTGGCTAATTGTGAGCCGGTTCGGATGTGCCAGGAAATGGGTCGCCACAAATGTATATAGAGTGCGTCATCTATTGGAAAAACGACAGAATTGCGGGGTAAAAACGTTAACAAGGTTTATTAATATAATTTCATCAAGTTCTGCGGGCTGGATTAAAAAGCTTAATGGGCCGCATATGGCCCGAGGGCCGTAGTTTGCCCATGCCTGATCTAGGCAGACAATGAACACTATCTCACTATTCTTGCTCTCTTTTTGCACTAATTTATTTATATGCATATAAATCTTACTGTAATGTTTAGTATATTTATGCATTGCATTGTACTGCTACAACGAAACAACAGATTTCCTAACATATATCAGTGATAAAAAACTTGATTCTGATTCTGAATCTGATACAATGAGGATTTTGTTAATTGTTGAAAACTTGAATTTTGGGAAATGGAAGATCCTGAGACTGTGAAAGGCACTCTATGCAAGTATAATTATGCAAACTAATATTGATCTTATTTATTTATTTATTTATTGAGATGCATCATGGAATAGGCCCTTCGGGCCTTTTGTTTTGCACTGCCCAGCAACCCTCGAATTAACCCTTGCCTCATCATGGGACAATTTATAATGACTAATCAACCTACCAACTGGACTGTGGGAGGAAATTGGAGCACTCTGAGGAAACCCATAGGGACAGCATACAAACTCCTCACAGGCACCAGTGGGAATTAACCTTGGTCACTGGTACTGTAAAGCATTGTGCTAACCACGATGCTACCATGACACCCAGAGAACTGTTGAAAATCGTACCAAAGATCCTTCACAAATTGTAGCTAGACTCTAAAGCAAAATTGAATTAAGGGGGTGTCCTTATGAAGGGTCTTGGTTCAAAACATTGACTATACTCTTTTCCATAGGTGCTGCCTGGCCTGCTGAGTTCCTCCAACATTTGTGTGTGTTGCTTGGATTAAGGGGATCTTGACATGGAATTAGTTAACTGGAGCGGTATAATATTTTACAGGCCTGTAGGTGGCGGTAAAGAGCTGCCATCCATGCCGCGCCTACAGCTAACTCCTTCACCTGATTTAGCCACATTCCCAACAAGAAATCCCACTGACAGAAGAAGAAACAGTGGATTCCTTTAAATCAAATTTCAGTTTCTGCCTGAATCTCAGATGACTCAGTGGATTCTACTTGTTCACTTTTAGAAATATTTTTACAACCCTAAGATATTTTTGGAACTCTTAGGAAGATAAGACTAAACTCAGCAGGTAAAGTTCATGAAATAAAATATTTTTATTCAGTGCATTTGCTCTTGAACATACGCAATCACGTGCTATGTAACCTTTTGATATTGAATATATCACATTGCTACTCTTATTTTAAGAGCACCAGACTTCAGTTGCTGTTAACTAGCCTAATTTTAAGATTTTAACACTTCACCTTCATATCACTTTCACTCACTCCCTTCAATATAGAGGGAGCTGGAACAGAAGAATAGTCTGCTCTGTCATTCTATAATATTGTGACTGATTTGACCTTGACCTCACTTCTAATTTCCTTTATCCATTATGCCTTACATACCTATAGTCCAACCAAAATCTATTTAAAATCTCACCCTCAGGAAGCATCTATGGAATGGAATTTAAGTGGATGGAGCTTCGGAGGTGATGGCACCTAACGGTGACTCCTTTGCTTGCATCTTTGGAAGTAACTCTATTTATATCTTTAATATCTCTATTGAAGACACTGACCTGAAGCTACATACTGACCTCGGTTCTTTGCAGGAATGGGACCCGCTCTTGGGGTCTCACGACTGGCCGTTATTCGATACACCTAGGATGTGGCCTGGAAGATTAGCTGGCCTTCGGAGTTTCAGCGTGGCTCTGGAGACAGAGGGGCTCGAGGTCAGTGCCAGCGCAGGAAACTGATCTGTCGCGGGAGATGGAAGCTTGAAAGCAGCGAGCTGGCTGCTGGCTGTGTGCCCAGAGACCTGAGTTCTTTGGGCACAGAGCTCGGAAATACTGATGCAACAGATTATTAACACCATAAATCAGCGAGTTGTTTGTTATGTCTCCCCTCTCGCTGTGAAACGGGGACACCTCTTTTCCCCTTATTAGGGAGAGGGAGAGCCAATGGCATGTCGAACTGCCAGGTTAACAAGTAGTCTTTGGGGTACTGCAAGTCTGTGTCGCTATTGATGCTTTGCTGCACGCTTGAGTGCCCAGCGGTGAGTGCCAATGCTTTATTTTTGCCGGTGGGGGAGGGAGGATGGTTGCCTTGCTGCTGCTTAAGCATAGGAGGGGGGAGCTGGTGGGGGCTTGGGGTTCTAACATTTAACTGTCATTCATTCTTTGGGGCACTCCTCTGTTTTTGTGGATGGTTGCAAAGAAAAAGAATTTCAGGATCTATATTAGATACATTTCTCTGACATTAAATGTACCTTTGAAACATCTGAGGGAAGACATTTCTCTTCATCACCATCTGAAATTGACAATGTCTTATTGTGAAACAATGCCCTCAGCTCCAGACTCTCACAGTCTGGAAACCTCCCATCAGTTAACACCCCGGAAAGCACACTCTTTACTTCAGCACAAAGACCAGCCCTTATTCTTCTAAAGAATTGCCAGCTTGTAAGGAAAGTCTTCCAGTCAAATAGACTATTTTTCTTCCATTTCCAAGATCTTTACAAATAAAGCCAAAATAAATTTATTATCAAAATACATATATGATACCATATACAGCCCCGAGATTAATTTCTTTGCTGGCATTCACAGTAAATACGTAGAAACACAATAGAATTAATGCTCACAAACAAAGGCAGACAAATAATCAATGTACACAAGGCAACAAATTAGGCCAAAGTAAAAAGAAAAAAAACAAAATAATAATACATAAATTAATAAATATTGAGAACATGAGGTAAGTTGAGTTCTTGAAATTGAGTTTAGTGTTGCAGTGACAGAAGTCATCTCTCTGGTTCAGAAGCCACCTCCTGAAGTCAATAATGAGGTCCTTGGTCTTGATGACTTTGAGTGAGTGGTTGTTGCTGTGGACCACTCAGCCAGATCTGCAGTCTGCCTCCTATATGTTGATTCTTCACTGCCTTTAATTCAGCCAGTGACAAAGAAAGATAGGAGATACTGTAATTTGGAATATCATCACACCAAAGAAAATTTAAATTTATATAACTAAACAACATTTGGAATTAAAGAAATTTTTTAAAAAATTTAAACTGGTCGAGGTAATGGTAGACACAGTCCTGCTGATGATGATCAATAGTGGGAATGTTATTGGAATTATTCTAAGGAAGTGGATATCTGAGTATTTGGATAGATAGGGACTGATTAGTGATAGTCAATACAGCTTTATGCATGGTAGGTCATGTCTAACCAATTTTATTGAGTTTTTTGAGCAAATTGTCAGGAAAATTGATAAAGGTAAGGTAGTGGATGTTGTCTACATGGACTTCAGCAAGGCATTTGACAAGGTCCTGCAGAAGAGGTTGGTCAAAAAAATTGAGATAGTAAATTGGATTAGACATTGGCTTTGTGGGAGGAGCCAGAGAGTGGTAGTAGATGGTTGCCTCTCTGACTGGAGGCCTGTGACTAGTGGATCAGTGCTAGGTCCGTTGTTGTTCATCAGCTATATCAATGATATGGATAATAATGTGATTAATTGGATCAGTAAATTTGTGGAGACATGGTACAGGAGACATAACACCATGACTCCAAGATTGTGGGTGTAGTGGACAGTGAAGAAGACTACCAAAGCTGGAGCAGCTGGGAAAATGGGCTGAAAAATGCAAATGGAATTGAATGCAGACAAGAGTAGGGTGTTGTACTTTGGGAGGACAAACCAGGGTAGGTCTTACACAGTGAGCAGTAGGGCACTAAAGAATGCAGCAGAACAAAGGGGTCTGGGAATACAGGGCCATAATTCATTGAAAGTGGTGTCATAGGTAGATAATGTTGAAAAGAAAGCTTTTAGCATATTGGCCTTCACAAGTCAAAGGAGTGAGTACAGGAGATTAGATGTTATGTTGAAATTGGATAAGATGTCAGTGAGGTCTAATTTGGAGTATTATGTACAGTTTTGGTTATCTGCCTACAGGAAATAAATAAATAAGACTGAAAGAGTACAAAGAAAATTTGCAAGAATATTGCTGGGACTGGAGGACTTGAGTTATAGGGAAAGATTGAATAGAACTTTACTCATGAGAAGGTTAAAGGTTCAGGGGAGATTTGAGGGAAGCATACAACATTATGGGGGACATAGTTAGGCAAATGCAAGTAGGCTTTTTCCACTGTGGTTGGTTGGGACTACAACTAGAGGTCATGCTTAAGGGTGAAAGGTGAAATGTTTAAGGAACTAGAGGTCATGTTTAAGGGTGAAAGGTGAAATGTTTAAGGGAACATGAGGGAAAACTTCTTCACTCAGAGAGTGGTGAGTGTATGCAATGAGCTGCCAGTGCAAGTGGTGGATGCGATTTCATTTTCACCATTTAAGAGCAGTTTGAATAGGTTCATGGATGGGAGGGGTATGGAGGGCTATGGTCCAGGAGCAGGTCAATGAGACTAGGCAGTTTAAATGGTTTGGCACAGACTGGATGGGCTGAAGGTCTTGTTTCTGTGCTTTAATTTTCTATGACTAATAATAAGATGGAATTATTGAAGAATTAATGCAAACCAATAGTTGATGGACAGCATCAACATTTTGGACAAAGGGTCTTTTTTCTATGTTATATCTCTCTATTACTCTGGGAGCAAAATGAAGTGTTTACATTTATATAGCATCTGTCAAATCCCTTTCAGTTCTACTCAAAGCACTTTACAGCCAATGAAGTATCTTGAACAAAAGTCATAGGAACATAGAAAACATACAGCACAATACAGGCCCTTCAGTCCACAAAGCTGTGCTGAACATGTCCCTACCTTAGAACTATCTAAGCTTTACACATAGCCCTCTATTTTTTTAAGATCCATGTAGGCTTCCAGGAATTTCTTAAAAGACCCTATCATTTTTGCCTCCACCACCATCACCAGCAGCCCATTCCACACACTAACCGCCCTCTGCTTAAAAAATTTACCCTTGATATCTCCTCTGTACCTGCTTCCAAGCACCTTAAAACTATGTCCTCTCATGCTAGCCATTTCAGCAATGGGGAAAAGTCTCTGACTATCCAAACGATAAATACCTCTCATTATCTTGTACACCTCTGTCAGATCACCTCTCATCCTCCGTCAATCCAAGGAGAAAAGGCCAAGTTCACGCAACCTATTCTCATAAGGCATGCTCCCCAATCCAGGCAGCATCCTTGTAAATCTCCTCCGCACCCTTTCTATGGTTTCCACATATTTTCTGTAGAGAGACAACCAGAATTGAGCACAGTACACCAAGTGGGTGTCTGACCAGGGTCCTATAGAGCTGCAACATTACCTCTTGGCTCTTATAATTAATCCCACAATTGATGAAGGCCAATGCACCGTATGCCTTCTTAACCACAGAGTCAACCTGCGTAGTTGCTTTGAGTGTCCTATGGACTTGGACCCTAAGATTCCTCTGATCCTCCACACTGCCAAGAGTCTTACCATTAATGCTATATTCTGCCATCATATTTGACCTACCAAAATGAACCACTTCACACTTATCTGGGTTGAACTAGTTTTGCATCCTATCAATGTCCCTCTGTAACCTCTGACAGCCCTCCACACTATCCCAAACTTTGTGTCATCAGCAAATTTACTAACCCTTCCTTCCACTTCCTCATCCAGTCCTCCTTACTGATATAGAACCATAGAACATTACAGCACAGAAACAGGCCTTTTGGCCCTTCTTGGCTGTGCTGAACCATTTTTTTTTCCTAGTTCCACTGACCTGCACCTGGTCCATGTCCCTCCATACACCTCTCATCCATGTACCTGTCCAAGTTTCTCTTATATGTTAAAAGTGAGCCTGCAGTTACAACTTCATCTGGCAGCTCATCCCACACTCCCACCACTGTGTGAAGAAGCACCCCCTTACATTCCCTTTAAACTTTTTCCCCTTCATCCTTAACCCATGTCCTCCGTTTTTTTCCCTCCCCTAGCCTCAGTGGAAAAAGCCTGCTTGCTTTCACTCTATCTATACCCATCATAATTTTTTTTATATACCTCTATCATCTCCCCTCATTCTTCAACGCTCCAGGGAATGAACCCCTAACCTTTCTCTGTAACTCAGTTTCTCTAGTCCCAGCAACATCCTTGTAAAACTTCTCTGCACTCTTTCAACATTATTAATATCCTTCCTTAATTCAGTGACCAAAACGGCACACAATACTCCAAATTTGACCTCACCAATGCCTTATACAACCTCACCATAACATTCCAACTCTTATACTCAATACTTTGATTTATAAAGGTCAATGAACCAAAAGCTCTCTTTACTTAAATGATCTGGATGAACATAAATGATCTGGATGATGGGGTGGTAAATTGGATTAGTAAGTATGCCGATGATACTAAGGTAGGAGGTGTTGTGGATAATGAGGTCAAAGCTTGCAGGGAGATTTATGCCAGTTAGAAGAATGGGCTGAACGTTGGCAGATGGAGTTTAATGCTGAGAAGTGTGAGGTTCTACATTTTGGCAGGAATAATCCAAATAGAACATACAGAGTAAATGGTAGGGCATTGAGGAATGCAGAGAAACAGAGAGATCTAGGAATAACAGTGCATAGTTCCCTGAAGGTGGAGTCTCATGTAGATAGGGTGGTGAAGAAGGCTTTTGGAACACTGGCCTTTATAAATCAAAGCATTGAGTACAGAAGTTGGGATGTAATGTTAAAATTGTACAAGGCATTGGTAAGGCCAAATTTGGAATATTGTGTACAGTACTGGTCACCGAATTATAGGAAAGATATCAATAAATTAGAGAGAGTGCAGAGACGATTTACTAGGATGTTACCTGGGTTTCAGCACTTAAGTTACAGAGAAAGGTTGAACAAGTTAGGTCTCTATTCATTGGAGCGTAGAAGGTTGAGGGGGGATTTGATCGAGGTATTTAAAATTTTGAGAGGGATAGATAGTTGACGTGAATAGGCTGTTTCCATTGAGAGTAGGGGAGATTCAAACGAGAGGACATGATTTGAGAGTTAGGGGGCAGAAGTTTAAGGGAAACACGAGGGGGTATTTCTTTACTCAGAGAGTGATAGCTGTGTGGAATGAGCTTCCTGTAGAAGTAGTAGAGGCCAGTTCAGTTGTGTCATTTAAGGTAAAATTGGATAGGTATATGGACAGGAAAGGAGTGGAGGGTTATGGGCTGAGTGCGGGTAGGTGGGACTAGGTGAGATTAAGAGTTTGGCACGGACTAGGAGGGCCGAGATGGCCTGTTTCCGTGCTGTGATTGTTATATGGTTACTACCCTATCTACCTGTGACACCACATTTAGGGAATTTTGTATCTGTATTCCCAGATCCCTCTGTTCTACTGCACTCCTCAGTGCCCTATCATTTACCTTATATGTTCTACCTTGGTTTTTCCTTCCAAAGTGCGATACCTCACACTTGTCTGTATTAAACTCCATCTGCCATTTTTCAGCCCATTTTTCCAGCTGGTCCAAATCCCTCTGCAAGCTTTCAAAACCTTACTCACTGTCCACTACACCTCCAATCTTTGTATCATCAGCAAAGTTGCTGATCCAATTTACCATATTATCATCTAGATCGTTGATATAGATAACAAATAACACTGTACCCAGCACTGATCCCTGTGGCACACCACTAGTCACTGGCCTCCACTCAGAGAAGCAATCCTCCACTACCACTCTCTGACTTCTCCCATTGAGCCAATGTCTAATCCAATTTACTACCTCACCATGTATACCTAGCAACTGAATCTTCTTAACTAACCTCCCATGCGGGACCTTGTCAAAGGCCTGACTGAAGTGCATGTAAACAACATCCACTGCCTTCCCTTCATCCACTTTCCTTGCAACCTCCTCAAAAAATTCTAATGGATTTGTTAAACATGACCTACCATGCACGAAGCCACGTTGACTCTCCCTAATAAGTCCCTGACAATCTAAATACTTGTAGATCCTATCTCTTAGTAATCCTTTCAATAATTTACCTACTACTGATGTCAAATTTATCAGCCTATAATTTCCTGGAATACTTTTAGAGCCTTTTTTAAACAACGGAACAATATGAGCTATCCTCCAATCCTCCAGCAAAATCACCCGTAGGTACCGACATTTTAAATATAACCATATATAACCATATAACAATCACAGCATGGAAACAGGCCATCTCGGCCCTTCTAGTCCATGCCGAACGCTTATTCTCACCTCTGACCACTGACCCGCACTCAGCCCATAACCCTGCATTCCTTTCCTGTCCATATACCTATTCAATTTTACTTTAAATGACAATACCAAGCCTGTCTCTACCACTTCTACTGGAAGCTCGTTCCACACAGCTACCACTCTCTGAGTAAAGAAATTCCCCATCATGTTACCCTTAAACTTTTGCCCCCTAACTCTCATATAACATATAACCATATAACAATCACAGCACAGAAACAGGCTATCTCGGCCCTCCTAGTCCGTGCCGAACTCTTAATCTCACCTAGTCCCACCTACCCGCACTCAGCCCATAACCCTCCACTCCTTTCCTGTCCATATACCTATCCAATTTTACCTTAAATGACACAACTGAACTGGCCTCTACTACTTCTACAGGAAGCTCAATCCACACAGCTATCACTCTCTGAGTAAAGAAATACCCCCTTGTGTTTCCCTTAAACTTCTGCCCTCTAACTCTCAAATCATGTCCACTCATTTGAATCTCCCCTACTCTCAATGGAAACAGTCTATTCACGTCAACTCTATCTATCCCTCTCAAAATTTTAAATACCTCGATCAAATCCCCCCTCAACCTTCTACGCTCCAGTGAATAAAGACCTAACTTGTTCAACCTTTCTCTGTAACTTAAGTGCTGAAACCCAGGTAACATCCTAGTAAATCGTCTCTGCACTCTCTCTAATTTATTGATATCTTTCCTATAATTCGGTGACCAGAACTGTACACAATATTCCAAATTTGGCCTTACCAATGCCTTGTACAATTTTAACATTACATCCCAACTTCTGTATTCAATGCTTTGATTTATAAAGGCCAGCATTCCAAAAGCCTTCTTCACCACCCTATCTACATGAGACTCCACCTTCAGGGAACTATGCACTGTTATTCCTAGATCTCTCTGTTCCTCTGCATTCCTCAATTCCCTACCATTTACCCTGTATGTTCAATTTGGATTATTCCTGCCAAAATGTAGAACCTCACACTTCTCAGCATTAAACGCCATCTGCCAACGTTCAGCCCATTCTTCTAACTGGCATAAATCTCCCTGCAAGCTTTGAAAACCCACCTCATTATCCACAACACCTCCTACCTTAGTATCATCGGCATATTTACTAATCCAATTTACCACCCCATCATCCAGATCATTTATGTATATTACAAACAACATTGGGCCCAAAACAAATCCCTGAGGCACCCCGCTAGTCACCGACCTCCATCCCGATAAACAATTATCCACCACTACTCTCTGGCATCTCCCAGCTAGCCACTGTTGAATCCATTTTATTACTCCAGCATTAATACCTAACGACTGAACCTTCTTAACTAACCTTCCATGTGGAACTTTGTCAAAGGCTTTGCTGAAGTCCATATAGACTACATCCACTGCCTTACCCTCGTCAACATTCCTCTTAACTTCTTCAAAAAATTCAATAAGGTTTGTCAAACATGACCTTCCACGCACAAATCCATGCTGGCTACTCCTAATCAGATCCTGTCTATCCAGATAATTATTAATACTATCTCTAAGAATACTTTCCATTAATTTACCCACCACTGATGTCAAACTGACAGGTCTATAATTGCTAGGCTTACTTCTAGAACCCATTTTAAACAATGGAACCACATGAGCAATACGCCAATCCTCCGGCACAATCCCCGTTTCTAATGACATCTTAAAGATCTCCGTCAGAGCTCCTGCTATTTCTACACAAACTTCCCTCAAGGTCCTGGGGAATATCCAGTCAGGACCCGGAGATTTATCCACTTTTAAATTTCTTAAAAGCGCCAGTACTTCCACCTCTTTAACTGTCATAGTGTGGCGACCCATTTCCTGGCGCATCCGAACCGACTCACAATTAGATAGTCTACGGGGGTTTGCGAGCACAGAGCTTTGGAGCCTCTGCGCTATGGGGGGCTGGTTGAGGGAGGCTTAAAAGTGAGGCTGAAGTTTTCGAATAAAGTTTTTTCCTTCGACTGCAGTTACCGACTCCGTGTCATAATTTTAGCGCTGCGTGTAGCACACCGCTACAATTGGTGACCCCGACGGTCCAAACGATTTTTGGACCAGAAATGACCGACGCCGCCTCTGTTCATGCGGTTTCGTTGAATCTGCCGGGTTTCTGGACACAGCGCCCGAACCTATGGTTCCAGCAAGCCGAAGCCCAATTCCACGTTCGCCAGATCACCTCAGAAGACACCCGCTACTACTACGTGGTGAGCTCCCTCGACCAGGACACAGCGGCCCAGGTGGCGGAGTTCGTACAGTCGCCCCCGGCAGACGGCAAGTACACGGAATTCAAAGCCCTGCTCCTCAGGACTTTCGGACTCGCACAGCGCGAGCGGGCTGCCCGTTTACTGCACCTGGATGGCTTGGGCGACAGACCTCCTTCGGCTTTAATGAATGAGATGTTGTCTCTGGCCGACGGACACACATGCCTCATGTTTGAGCAGGCATTCCTGGAGCAGCTGCCCGAGGACATACGCCTGCTGCTGTCCGACGCGGATTTCAGTGACCCCCGGAAGGTGGCAGCCCGGGCGGACTTGCTGTGGAACGCCAAAAAGGTGAGCAGGGCATCCATCGCACAGATCTCCCAGCCACGCTCCCGGCAGCAAACCAGTCCAGGCCCGGCCGCAGAGCCCGCCAACCCCCGGCCCAATGAACACTGGTGCTTCTACCACCAGCGGTGGGGCGCAGAAGCCCGCCGTTGTCGCCCGCCCTGCAAGTTCCCGGGAAACACCAGGGCCAGCCGCCGCTGATGGCTACGGCGGCTGGCCATCGGGATAGCCTCCTGTATGTGTGGGATAGAAGGTCGGGACGCCAGTTTTTGGTCGATACTGGGGCTGAGATCAGCATTTTACCTCCGACGAGTTACGACACCCGCAGCAGGGCACCGGGTCCCCCCCTGAGGGCCATGAATGGCAGCACAGTAAGGACCTATGGCACCCGTCAGGTGCAGCTACAGTTCGGCTCCAGCCAGTTCACGTGGGACTTCACACTGGCCGCCGTAGCCCAACCGCTTCTGGGTGCGGATTTTTTGCGGGCTCACAGCCTACTGGTCGACCTGCCCAGGAAGAGACTGGTACACGCCGAGACCTTTCAGACGTTCTCCCTGGGTGCAGCCCAGTTGCCGGCCCCTCACCTCGGCTCCATCATGCTGTCCGACAACGACTTCACCAGGGTCCTGGCGGAGTTCCCATCGGTTCTGGCACCGCAGTTCACAGCGGCCATGCCCAGACACGGCGTACAGCACCACATCCCGACCCAGGGACCACCCCTCCACGCCCGCGCTCGGTGGCTTCCCCCGGACAAGCTCCGACTGGCGAAGGAGGAGTTCCAGAGGATGGAGGAATTGGGGATCATCCGGCGGTCCGACAGCCCATGGGCCTCCCCCCTGCACATGGTGCCCAAAGCGACGGGGGGCTGGAGACCATGCAGCGACTACCGCAGGCTGAACAAGGCTACAACACCGGACCGCTACCCTGTGCCGCACATTCAGGACTTTGCAGCAAACCTGCACGGTGCACGGATCTTCTCCAAGGTAGATCTCGTCCGAGGGTACCATCAAATCCCGATGCATCCTGACGACGTCCCCAAAACGGCTCTCATCACCCCTTTCGGCCTTTTCGAGTTACCCCGCATGCCGTTCGGCCTGAAGAATGCTGCACAGACGTTCCAGCGGTTAATGGACGCGGTGGGACGGGACCTGGACTTCGCGTTCATCTATTTGGATGACATCCTCATAGCCAGCAGCAGTCGTCAGGAGCATCTGTCCCACCTCCGTCAACTCTGCGCCCGACTGAGTGAGTACGGTCTTACAATCAACCCCGCCAAATGCCAGTTCGGACTCGATACCATTGACTTCCTGGGCCACAGGATTTCTAAAGACGGGGCAACCCCTCTGCCCGCTAAGGTAGATGCGGTCCGCCTCTTTCCCCGACCCACCACGATCAAAGGCCTTCAGGAATTCGTAGGTCTGGTCAATTTCTACCGCCGCTTCCTCCCTTCAGCTGCCCGGATCATGCACCCCCTGTTCGCCCTGATGTCGGGTCCGAGCAAGAACATTTCCTGGGACGAGGAGTCCGCCGCCGCTTTCGTTCAAACGAAGGAAGCTTTGGCGGACGCCGCAATGCTAGTACATCCCAGAATGGACACCCCTACCGCCCTCACAGTGGACGCATCAAACACGGCAGTCGGTGGGGTGCTGGAGCAACTCATCGCAGGTCGCTGGCAACCCCTGGCGTTTTTCAGCAAACACCTGCGACCACCTGAGCTTAAGTACAGTGCTTTCGACCGAGAACTGTTGGTGCTCTACCTGGCAATCCGGCATTTCAGGTACTTCCTAGAAGGTCGGCCCTTCACCGCGTTCACGGACCACAAACCGCTTACCTTTGCGTTTATGAAAGCGTCCGACCCCTGGTCGTCCCGCCAGCAACGCCACCTGTCCTACATCTCTGAATACACAACGGATGTCCGGCACGTCTCGGGTAAGGACAATGTCGTGGCGGATGCGCTCTCTCGCCCTACCGTTCATGCCCTTTCCCAATGGGTAGACTTTGAGGCACTGGCAGAGGCGCAGCAGGCGGATGCGGAGATTCCGAGTTACAGAACCGCAGTCTCCGGTTTGCAGCTCCAGGACCTCCCCGTGGGCCCAGGTGAGAGGACCCTACTCTGTGACGTCGCCACCGGCCAGCCCCGTCCAGTCGTCCCGACAGCATGGCGGCGCCGCGTTTTCGACTCCATTCATAACTTGGCGCATCCCTCCATCCGGATAACTGTCCGGATGGTTTCCAGTAGGTTCGTTTGGCACGGACTCCGCAAACAGGTCAGTGAATGGGCCAAAATGTGCATGCACTGCCAGACGGCCAAGGTGCAGCGGCACACCAAAGCCCCACCGCAGCAGTTCCATCCCGCCCACCGGCGTTTCGACCACATTCATGTGGATATCGTGGGCCCCCTGCCAGTGTCGCACGGAGCGCGGCACCTCCTGACTATCGTGGACCGGTTCACAAGATGGCCAGAGGCGGTCCCGCTCACCGACACCACCTCCGAATCTTGCGCCCGAGCCCTGATCGCCACCTGGATATCTCGCTTTGGTGTACCAGCCCACATTACCTCCGACAGAGGCGCCCAGTTCACCTCCAGCCTGTGGTCAGCTATGGCCAGCCTTTTGGGGACTCAGCTGCACCACACAACTGCCTACCACCCACAGTCGAACGGGCTAGTGGAGCGTTTCCACCGTCACCTGAAGTCGGCCCTCATGGCCCGCCTGCGAGGAGCCAACTGGGCGGACGAGCTTCCCTGGGTCCTACTCGGCATCCGCACAGCGCCCAAGGACGACCTGCACGCCTCGTCGGCCGAGTTGGTATACGGCGCGCCCCTGGTCGTCCCCGGGGAGTTCCTACCAGCCCCAAGGGGGCAAGAGGAAGAACCCGCAGCAGTCCTGGGCAGACTACGCGAGAAGCTCGGTAACCTGGCCCCCATACCCACTTCACAGCACGGGCGGCACCCGACCTGTGTACCCAAAGACCTACAGAACTGTAAGTTTGTGTTTGTACGAAGGGGTGGGCATCGGCCGCCGTTGCAGCGGCCATACGAGGGGCCGTTTATGGTGCTCCGGAACAACGAGTCCACGTTCGTGCTGGACGTTGGGGGGAAAGAGGAGGTTTTCACGGTGGACCGCCTCAAACCGGCCCATGTGGACCTGGCGCAACCGGCCGAGTTTCCGGCGCCTCGGCGCAGAGGCCGACCTCCCAAGCAGGTTCTGGCCCAGTCTGTGGACATTGGGGGGGTGTATCGCCGGTTCTGGGGGGGGGGGTTATGTGGTGACCCATTTCCTGGCGCATCCGAACCGACTCACAATTAGATAGCCTACGGGGGTTTGCGAGCACAGAGCTTTGGAGCCTCTGCGCCATGGGGGGCCGGTTGAGGGAGGCTTAAAAGTGAGGCTGAAGTTTTCGAATAAAGTTTTTTCCTTCGACTGCAGTTACCGACTCCGTGTCGTAATTTTAGCGCTGCGTGTAGCACACCGCTACAATAGGTTCCATAACTTCCTTACATGTTTCCCACACCTTACACAATTCAATATCCTTCTCCTTAGTGAATACCGAAGAGAAGAAATCGTTCAAAATCTCTCCCATCTCCCTCGGCTCCACACATAGCTGACCACTCTGATTCTCTAAGGGGCCAATTTTATCCCTCACTATCCTCTTGCTTTTAATATAACTGTAGAAACCTTTCGGATTTACTTTCACCTTATTTGCCAAACCAACCTTGTATCTTCTTTTAGCTTTTCTAATCTCTTTCTTAAGATTCCTTTTACATTCTTTATATTCCTCGAGCAATTCCTTTACTCCATGCTGCCTATATCTATTGTAGACATCCCTCTTTTTCCGAACCAAATTTCTAATATCCCTTGAAAACCATGGTGCTTTCAAACCTTTAACCTTTCCTTTCAACCTAACAGGAACATAAAGATTCTGTACCCTCATAATTTCACCCTTAAATGACCTCTATTTCTTTATTACATCCTTCCCATAAAACAACTTGACCCAATCCACTCTCTCTAAATCCCTTCGCATCTCCTCAAAGTTAGCCTTTCTCCAATCAAAAATCTCAACTCTAGGTCCTGTCCTGTCCTTCTCCATAATTATATTGAAGCTAATGCTATTGTGATCACTGGACCTGAAGTGCTCCCCAACACATACATCTGTCAGCTGACCTATCGCATTCCCTAACAGGAGATCCAACACTGCCCCATCTCTAGTCGGTACTTCTATGTATTGTTGCAAAAAACTATCCTGCACACATTTCACAAACTCTAAACCATCCAGCCCTTTTACAGAATGAGCTTCCCAGTCTACGTGTGGAAAATTAAAATCTCCCACAATCACCACCTTGTGTTTACTACAAATATCTGCTATCTCCTTACACATTTGCTCTTCCAACTCACGCTCCCCATTAGGTGGCCTATAATACACTCCTATCAGTGTTACTACACCTTTCCCATTCCTCAATTCCACCCAAATAGCCTCCCTAGAGGAGCTCTCTAATCTATCCTTCCAAAGCACCGCCATAAGATTTTCTCCGACAAGCAATGCAACACCTCCTCCTCTGGCCCCTCCTACTCTATCACACCTGAAGCAACTAAATCCAGGAGTATTTAGTTGCCAATCACACCCTTCCTGCAACCATGTTTCACTAATAACTACAACATCATAATTCCAGGTATCAATCCACGCTTTAAGCTCATCCACCTTTCTTACAATGCTCCTAGCATTAAAATAGATACATTTAAGATACTCTCCACCTCTCCTCTCTTTTCATACCTAACAATGCATTCAAATTTATTATCCTTTTCTTTCTTCTCCCCTACATCTTTGGGCTGAGCGCATCCCTTCTCCATCACCTGCCTTTCCTCAACTCATGTCCTCTTGTTTGAATCTCCCCTACTCTCAATGGAAAAAGCCTATCCATGTCAACTCTACCTATCCCCCTCATAATTTTAAATACCTCTATCAAGTCCCCCCTCAACCTTCTATGCTCCAAAGAATAAAGACCTAACTTGTTCAACCTTTCCCTGTAACTTAGGTGCTGAAACCCCGTTAACGTTCTAGTAAATATTCTCTGTACTCTCTCTATTTTGTTGACATCTTTCCTATAATTTGGTGACCAGAACTGTACACAATACTCCAAATTCAGCCTTACCAATGCCTTGTACAATTTTAACATTACATCCCAACTCCTATACTCAATGCACTGATTTATAAAGGCCAACATACCAAAAGTTTTCTTCACCACCCTATCCACATGAGATTCCACCTTCAGGGAACTATGCATCATTATTCCTAGATCACTCTGTTCTACTGCATTCCTCAATGCACTACCATTTACCATGTATGTCCTATTTTGATTAGTCCTACCAAAATGTAGCACCTCACACTTATCGGCATTAAACTCCATCTGCCATCTTTCAGCCCACTCTTCTAACTGACCTAAATCTCTCTGCAAGCTTTGAAAACCTACTTCATTATCCACAACACCACCTATCTTAATATCATCTGCATACTTACTAATCCAATTTACTACCCCATCATCCAGATCATTAATGTATATGACAAATAACATTGGACACAGTACAGATCCCTGAGGCACACCACTAGTCACCGGCCTCCAACCTGACAAGCAGTTATCCACCACTACTCTCTGGCATCTCCCATCCAGCCACTGTTGAATCCATTTTACTACTTCAATATTAATACCTAACGATTAAAGCTTCCTAACTAACTTTCTATGTGGAACCTTGTCAAAGGCCTTACTGAAGTCCATATAGACAACATCCACTGCTTTATCCTTGTCAACTTTCCTCGTAACCTCTTCAAAAAATTCAATAAGATTCGTCAAACATGACCTTTCACGCACAAATCCATGTTGACTGTTCCTAATCAGACCCTGTCTATCCAGATAATTATATATACCATCTCTAAGCATACTTTCCATTAATTTACTTACCACTGATGTCAAACTGACAGGTCTATAATTGCTAGGTTTACTCTTAGAACCCTTTGTAAACAATAGAACCACATGAGCAATATGCCAATCCTCCGGCACCATCCCCGTTTCCAATGACATTTGAAATATTTCTGTCAGAGCCCCTGCTATTTCTACACTAACCTCCCTCAAGGTCCTAGGGAATATCCTGTCAGGACCTGGTGATTTATCCACTTTTATATTCCTTAAAAGCGCCAGTACCTCCTCCTCTTTAATCATCATAGTTTCCATAACTTCCCTACTTGTTTCCCTTACCTTACATAATTCAATATGTAGGTGAACCTGCATAAATCACATGCAGGTGAACTGGGAGAATCAGGTTGGTGCTGGACCCCAGGATAGGGAGTTTGTAGAGTGCCTACGGGATGCATTCTTGGAACAGCTTGTACGAGAGCCGACCAGGGACAAGGCTATTCTGGATTTAGTCTTGTGTAATGAACAGGATTTGATAAGTGATCTTGAAGTAAAGTAGCCATTAGGAGGTAGTGACCATAATATAAGTTTTTATCTGCAATTTGAGAAGATAAGGGCAGCTCGGAGGTGTCAGTGTTGCAGATGAACAGGGGAAACTATGGAGCCATGAGGGAGGAGCTGACCAAAGTTAACTGGATGGATATCCTAGCAGAAAAGACAGTGGAACAGCAATGGCAGGTATTCTTGGGAATAATGCACAAGGTGCAACATCAGTTCATCCCCTGGAGAAGGAAGGATTCAAAGGGGGGAAAGGGGCCACAGTGTTGACAAAGGAAGTCAGAGATTGCATAGCATTAAAAAAAAGGAAATATGACAGAGCTAAGGTGAGTGGGAGGACAGATGATTGGGAAATTTTTAAGGAACAACAGAACTTAACTAAAAAGGCAATACAGGGAGAAAAAATGAGGTACAAACACAAGCTAGCCAGGAATATAAAGGAGGATAGCAAAAGTTTTTTTAGGTATGCGAAGAGAAAGAAGATAGTTAAGAACAATGTTGGGCCCTTGAAGAATGAATTGGGTGAAATTGTTATGGGAAACAAAGAAATGGCAGAAGAATTTAATAAGTACTTTAGATCTGTCTTCACTAGGGAAGACACAAGCAATCTCCCAGATGTATGGATGGGCCAAGGACATAGGGTAACAGAGGAAATGAAACAGATTGACATAAGGAAGGAAACGGTGATGAGTAGACTGATGGGACTGAAGGCTGACAAATCCCCAGGTCCCCAAATCCCCAGGTCCAGATGGTCTACATCCTAGGGTACTAAAGGAAATTGTGGATGCATTGGTAATCATTTTCCAATGTTCCTTAGATTTAGGATCAGTTCCTGAGGATTGGAGAATGGCTAATGTTATCCCACTTTTTAAGAAAGGAGGGAGGGAGAAAACAGAAAACTATCATCCTGTCAGCCTAACATCAGTAGTGGGGAAGATACTAGAGTCCATTATTAAAGATGAAATAGTGGCATATCCAGATAGCAGTGATAGGATTGGGCTGAGCCAGCATGGATTTACCAAGGGCAAATCATGCTTGACTAATCTATTGGAGTTTTTTGAAGATGTAACCAGGAAGTTAGACAAGGGAGATCGAGTGGATGTAGTGTACCTCGATTTTCAGAAGGCATTTGATAAGGTCCCACATAGGAGATTGGTGGGTAAAATCAGAGCTCATGGCATTGGGGGAAGATATTGACATGGATAGAAAACTGGTTGGCAGATAGAAAGCAAAGGGTAATGGTGAATGGGTGTTTCTCGGAATGGCAGGTGGTGACTAGTGGGGTGCCACAGGGTTCAGTATTGGGACCACAGCTGTTTATGATTTACATCAACGATTTAGATGAAGGCATTGAGAATAACATCAGCAAGTTTGCTGATGATATTAAGCTGGGTGGCAGTGTGACATGTGATGAGGATGTTAGGAGAATTCAGGGTGACTTGGATAGGCTGGGTGAGTGGGCAGATACTTGGCAGATGACGTTTAATGTGAATAAGTGTGAGGTTATCCACTTTGGGTATAAGAACAGGAAGGCAGATTATTATCTGAACATTGTAAAGTTAGGTAAGGGAGAAATACAAAGAGATCTAGGAGTCCTTGTTCAACAGTCACTGAAGGTGAATGAGCAAGTGCAGCAGGCAGTGAAGAAGGCTAATGGAATGTTGGTCTTAATTACAAAGGGAATTGAGTACAAGACCAAGGAAATCCTTTTGCATTTGTACAGGGCCCTGGTGAGACCACACCTGGAGTATTGTGTACAGTTTTGGTCTCCAGGGTTAAGGAAGGACATCCTGGCAAAAGAGGAAGTGCAGCGTAGATTCTTGAGGTTAATTCCTGGGATGTCCAGACTGTCTTACGCAGAGAGGTTAGAGAGACTGGGCTTGTACATGCTGGAATTAAGGAGATTGAGAGGGGATCTGATTGAAACATATAAGAAGATTAAGGGATTGGACAAGATAGAGACAGGAAATATGTTCCAGATGCTGGGAGAGTCCAGTACCAGAGGGCATGGTTTGAGAATAAGGGGTAGGTCATTTAGGACAGAGTTAAGGAAAAACTTCTTCTCCCAGAGAGTTGTGGGGGTCTGGAATGCACTGCCTCGGAAGGCAGTGAAGGCCAAGTCTCTGGATGCTTTCAAGAAGGAGCTAGATAGGTATCTTATGGATAGGGGAATCAAGGGATATGGGGACAAGACAGGAACTGGGTATTGATAGTAGATGATCAGCCATGATCTCAGAATGGCGGTGCAGGCTTGAAGGGCCGAATGGTCTACTTCTGCACCTGTTGTCTATTGTATATAACCCCAAAAATGAGTGTGGGGCACTCACCTTTGGGGTCTTGGCCAGGTGGTCACTGCGTCTATCTTAGCCAGATCAGTAGCCACTCCCTCTCGCGAAATTGTGTGGCCAACATAGCCTACCGACAGCTTACAGAACTGGCATTTGTCCAGGGAAAGTTTCAACCCTTCCTCCTTAAGCCAGCTTAACACCTTCAGCAGCCTCTCCTCATGTTCCTCCAAAGTAGATCCAAACACTATCAGATCACCCAGATACACCAGCACCTCGAGCAGGTTCATATCCCCCACAGCTTTCTCCATGAGCCTCTGGATGGTGGCTGGGGCCCCCAATATGCCTTGGGGCATTTGTTCAAACTGAAAGAACCCCAGTGGGCAGATAAAGGCCGTCTTCTCTTTATCAGCCTCACTCATCGGGATCTGGTAATATCCACTCCTCAAGTCCAGCACACTGAACCACTTCGCTCCACTCAGACAGGCCAGCATGTCTTCAACCCTTGGGATGGTATACTGGTCAGGGACAGTGCACCAGTTCCAAGTCCTATAGTCCACACACGTGTGTTCCTTCCAGTTCTTCTTCCGGACCACTACTATTGGGGACGCATAGGTGCTTTGGGACTCAGCGATGATTCCAGCTTCCTTCAACTTGCACAAGTGCTGCCACGTGTCTTCCATGTCTGCAGGGGCCAGTTGCCATGACCTCTCTCTGAACGGGGTGTCCTCAGTCACTCGGATGATATGGCGGGTGCTCTTGGAGCAACCCACATCAAACTCACCAAGAGAAACGACATCTTCCAGTTTCAACATCTTCTCCACCAGCCTGCATTTCCATGCCGGCAGCACAGGAGAGTCCTCAAAGTTAAAGACCTCGGCGGTCAGATTTCCTCTGTTTTCCAATCCTTCCCCCTTGGTGGGCCTCACAGGGGTGCTAGACATTACCGTCACCGGGAACAAATGTGCCAGCCACATCCCTCTCTTAAAGGTGATTTCTCTTCGTCTCCTGACACTCACGACTATCCGCCTCGCATGTACCACCGCTGGCCTCTGCACTTCTGATCTCACCAGCACCCCCGCTGGATCGTGTCTCCCCCTCGAGATCTTCCTACAAACAACGCTTCACCTGCCGGCACTCCGGGGACACTAGGGATCCCCATCACTAGAGCCACCTCCCCTGGCCGTATCACTTTAGGCCTCACCTACGTACACCACACTGTCCCTTGTTTGCACTCAGGATCCAGCCCTTGGGTCACCCACTTCTTCGAACACTGCCTGAAACACTGTGTGTACCAAGAGGATCTCCAGAAAGTTCTCCCCTGCCTTCTCCTTACAGGCTCCCAGGAGCCGTCGCACAAGGGGGGAGTTAGTCCCCACCAGAAGGGCAGTGCCACCTGTTTCCACTGGGTCCGGACAAACCAACACCAACGTCTCAATAGCTTCAGACACTCCCACATCTCACTCCGAGAATTCCAAACTCACTGACAGGTACCTATCATACGGATAATCACCCTCACTCACACCCCAAATCTCCAGTGCGTCAAATGGGGTTACTGGCAAGTGCTTTAGATATTTAAACACAAAGTACACTGCAGATGCTGTGGTCAAATAAACACGTACAAACAAGCTGGATGAACTCAGCAGGTCGGGCAGCATCCGTTGAAAGGAGCAGTCAATGTTTCAGGCTGAGACCCTTCATCAGGACTAAAGAAGGAGGGAGCAGGGGCCCTATAAAGAAGGTGGGAGGAGGGTGAAAAACCAATCAGAGGACAGATCAAGGGGTGGGGGGGGAGCAGGGAGGGGATAGGCAGGAAAGGTGAAGAAGGAATGTAAGGGGAAAGCACAATGGGTAGCAGAAGAAGGCAGAATCATGAGATAGATAGCTGGAAGAGGAGGCAGAGAGAAAGTGGGATGGGGGAAGGGAGAGGGAGGGAATTACTGGAAGTTGGAGAATTTGATGTTCATACACAGGATCTGGAGACTACCCAGATGGTATATGAGGTTTTCTCCTCCAACCGGAGATTGGCCTCATCAAGGCAGAAGAGGAGGCAATGTATGGACATATCCGAACGGGAAGTGAGTGGCAACTGGGAGATCCTGTCTGTTGTGGCGGGTGCTCGACGAAGCAGACCCCCAATCTGCGTCGGGTCTTGACGAAAGCTCTCAGCCCGAAACGTTGACTGCTCCTTTCAATGGATGTTGCCTGACCTGCTGAGTTCATCCAGTTTGTTTGTACGTGCTTTAGATATTTGTTGTAGAACAACCGGTAAAATAAGGCAACCTGCAATCCTGTGTCAAGGATGGCTTTTGCGTAAACTCCGTCTATCCATAGGCACATGCTGGAACAGGGTCCCACCAGCCCAGCCAGAATAAAGACTTGGGCTTTCGGTGGTCCCCTGGCTGATTTCTGGGAATGTGTTCCTCCAGAGGCTCCAGTCCGTTCCCTCACTGAATCTCTCCTAAGTTTCCCGACACCTCTCCCTTCTTAGTCGCCCGGGGGCTTGCCCTCCATGGGACGCCTTGTCTCTCACAATCCCACTGAAAGTGTCCCTCTTCCCCACAGCTGTAGCACACCCTTGGCCACTCACATTCTCACCGGAAATGCCCCTCTTTCCCATAGTTATAGCACACGCTACCCGCTGCCCCTCCTCTCCCGGGATGCCCACCACTCCCAGCCCACTGCGTGGGTCGTCCCCCAGAGGGGTTACTCTCACTGTACATCCCCTCAAACCAGGGGTCCCTACTCCCCTGGGACCCCTTGTGTTTCTCAGTCCTCCACCCGGCCACCACTTTCTGTACTGCTAAGGATCATTCCCAGTAGCCCGAGCCACTTTTTCGTCCCAATGCGCTCTCTTCCTCCAGCACCTCTCTAATCAGCTGCCCGAATGATGGAGGGAGGCTCTTTTTATAGGACTGCCAGAGACTCCACGCCACCTTGTCCAGGAAACCACTAAATATCTGACTCATCCTCAACCTCGCCACTTCATCTGCCTTCACTACCCCCCGGCACCGCAACCTGGTAAACATTCTTTCCAGCCGAAATACATATTCTGAGAGCTTCCCCCCCCCCCCCTTGCTCCAAGTGGTGAAACTTTGCTAAAAGCAGACAGGGATCCCCGACAACCCAAACACTCCCTCCAAAGCTTCTAAATAATCCTCCAATGAAGCCGAGGGTTGTTCAGCTGTCAGCTCCCAGACTACTTTGGCCACCGCACCCCTCAAACTTCCCATCAATCACTGTCTCTTCTCCTCATCCGAGCCTGGCCATACCTCTAACAACAGGGATGTGTTTTCAATCCAGGTATCATAGCTAACCTCCCCGTGGCTCCTGAGAAAACCCCCAGCTTCAACCATGGCCTCTCAGCCACACCCAACAGGGAGTTAAGGGCGGCTGCCAGCTCGGAGGCCTCCCCTCTAGCTGGGGGGCGGGGCCTGGGCCAAGCCTTCCCACTCCAACCCCCTCTTACCAGTTACTGGCACCTCCTCTGGTGTCTCTTCACCTTCATCCTCCAGAGGGTGTGGAGGCCCCACGGCCCTGCCTCCCCCGGGACGCTGACCATCATTGACAGTTCCAACATCATGACGTCAGCACTCATAAAATCAACACCCAGCTAGCCTCCACCTCTTTACCACACCTTCTTGCCACCAGTTCTATCTGCTCCATACCTTTGACCAAACTCAAACTCAAACCCAACCCCCGCACTAACGCACCTTCTGAAATGCTGAAATCCACCCCGCTTACCACACATGCATAAATCACCGGTACATCCTCTAACTCACACCAGTTTACAATCTTATCTCTATCAATATCCGCACTACTGAACGTACACAATTTACACAGCTTACCGAAAATTCAATCCCGGACGAGCCCCCACAAATGTAACGCTTACGCGTTGGTATATGTCAGGGGAAAATTCGTCCACCCACCAAACCGTGCCTCCTGTATATGTGGATGCTGTGAAATGTACACTAATACAAACTCACACACACAATATCAAACCACACACCATGTACGCTTACAGAAAACACTATAAATCTTACTAGAACTGAGTGATTAATAGCAATACAATATATATGAAAGAAAAGAAAGGGAAAAAAAGGCACCAGAACTTATCAGGGTTCAGTCAATTAGTGCACATCGTTGGAGCTCAACCATCAAGTCTTCGGTCCACTTCAGTCCACCTGGGACCACGCTCGGTGATTGACCAGCAGCACCTTCAGCACTGTCCACCTTCCTCGCGATCTCCTCCTCGACTCCCCAAATGTTTGCACAACAACAGCTCACAGACCCACAAGAAAGAATAACATCTATCCCAACTGGTTAAGAAATGAATACAATTCTTATTATCAGTAATTATAACAAGCTGCGAGAGTGCTCTGAGAGAGAAAGAGCATTCGGTGCAGGCCGAATGGTCTACTTCTGCACCTATTGTCTAGTGTTTATAATATCCTTCTCCTTAGTGAATACCAAAGAAAAGAAATTGTTCAAAATCTCCCCCATCTCTTTCGGCTCCACACATAGCTGTCCACTCTGATTCTCTGAGGGACCAATTTTATCCCTCACTATACTTTTTCGATTAATATAACTGTAGAAAACCTTCGGATTTATTTTCACCTTACTTGCCAAAGCAACCTCGTATCTTCTTTTAGCTTTTCTAATTTCTTTCTTAAGATTCTTTTTACATTCTTTATCTTCCTTGAGCACCTCATTTACTCCATGCTGCCTATATTTATTGTAGATATCTCTCTTTTTCCTAATCAAGTTTCGAATATCCCTTGAAAACCATGGCTCTCTCAAACTTTTAACCTTTCCTTTCAACCTTACAGGAACATAAAGATTCTGTATCTTCAAAATTTCACCTTTAAATGACCACCATTTTCTCTATTACATCCTTCCCATAAAACAAATTGTCCCAATCCACTCCTTCTGAATCCTTTCACATCTCCTCAAAGTTAGACTTTCTCCAATCAATAATCTCAACCCTGGGTCTAGTCCTATCCTTCTCCATAATTATATCAAAACTAATGGCATTGTGATCACTGGACCCGAAGTGCTCCCCAACACATACCTCTGTCACCTGACCTATTTCATTCCCTAATAGAAGATCCAACACTGCCCCTTCTCTAGTTGGTACCTCTATGTATTGCTGCAAAAAACTATCATGCACACATTTTACAAACTCCATACCATCCATCCCTTTTACAGTATGGGCTTCCCAGTCTATGTGTGGAAAATTAAAATCTCCCACAATCACAACCCTATGCTTATTACAAATATTTGCTATCTCCTTGCAAATTTGCTCCTCCAATCCTCGCTCCCCATTAGGTTGTCTATAATACACCCCTATAAGTGTTACTACACCTTTCCCATTCCTCAATTCCACCCAAATAGGCTCCCTAGACAAACCCTCTAATTGATCGTGCCAGAGCACTACTGTAATATTTTCTCTGACAAGCAACACAACACCTCCCCCTCTTGTCCCTCCGATTCTATCACACCTGAAGCAACAAAATCCAGGAATATTTAGTTGCCAATCACACCCCTCCTGCAACCATGTTTCACTAATAGCTACAACATCATATTTCCAGGTATCAATCCATGCTTTAAGCTCATCCACCTTTCTTACAATGCTCCTAGCATTAAAATAAATGCATTTAAGAAATTCTCCACCTCTTCCTGTCTGTTTATCTCTAACAGTACAAAGAACTTTACTGTCTTCTTTTTCTTCCTTCTCCTATATATCTGTTCCTACACTCTGATTCCCCTCCCCCCTCGTATCTAGTTTAAATCCACTGGAGCCTCTCTAGCAAACCTAACTGCAAGAATATTTGTCCCCCTCCAGTTCAGATGTAAACCGTCCCACCAGAACAGGTCCCACCTTCCCTGGAAAACTGCCCAATTATCTATAAATCTGAAGCCTTGCCTCCTGCAACATGTCATCAGCCATGTGTTGATCTGCACTATCTTACTATTTCTAAACCCACCTGCACGTTCCACTGGTAGCAATCCTGAGATTGCTATCCTGGATTTCCTGTCCTTTAACTTGGCACCTAGCTCCCTAAACTCACCTTTCAGGACCTCCTCACTCTTCCTACCCACGTCATTGGTCCCTACATGGACCACGACATCCGGCTTCTCACTCTTCCTCTTAAGAATACTGAGAACTTGATCCGAGATATCGCGGACCCTGGCACCAGGGAGGCAACAGACCATCTGGGATTCTTGGTCTCTTCCACAGAACCTCCTATCTGTCCCCCTAACCATCAAATCCCCTATCACTACTGCTCTCCTCTTTTCCCTCCTTCCCTTCTGAGCTGAGGGTCCAGTCTTGGTGCCAGAGACACAACCACTGCAACTTGTCCCTGGTAGATCGTCCCCACCAACAGTATCCAAAACAGTATACTTATTGTTGATGGGAACGGCCACAGGGGTGCTCTGCTCTTTGTGTCTATTCCCCTTCCCTCTCCTGACAGCCACCCAACTACCTGTCTCCTGACCCCTAGGGGTGACTATCTCCCTGAAACTCCTGTCTATTTCTGTCTCTGCACTGTTTCTGTCCCGAATGATCCAAAGTTCATCCAGCTCCAGCTCCAGTTCCCTAACACGGTTTGTCAGGAGCTGCAGCTGGATGCACCTTTCTCAGGTGTAGTCATCAGGGACAACAGTGCTTGCCCTGACTTCCCACATACTGCAAACGGAGCACTCAACTGCCCTAACTGCTGCCTCCATTACCTACACCTAAGCTAATTAGATTAATTAAAGGAGCTTACCCGGCCTTACCTCACCTGGAGTGAAGCTCATACTCAGCCTCTGCTCGTTATTTAAATTCTCCTGCTGCCTCACGGGCCGACTTTCACGCTGTTGTGCAGTTGTGCCCCGTTCAAACCTTGCCTCTGCCTGTTCTCGCCGAAGCCTGTTTGAGCCAAAGCCGTCCCACTCTGCCTCAGTCCACTCCAACGACAGCCACTACACCGATGGCCCCTGTATATGGCTGTCTTTCTTTTAAACCTTTGGCGTGCTATGTCACGCGCCTGCAGTCTAGCCTCTTTGCTGTGATCAGTTAAAAAAGAACTGCTTCTCTCCGAGCTTCTTTTACCTCTTCCCTCTCCACCTCTTGCTGTGATTTAAATCTGCCAGGGCCCCTGCAATTTTAACACTAGTCTCCTTTAAGGTCCGCGGGAATACCCTGTCAGGTCCTGGGGATTTATCTACTCTGATTTGCCTCAAGATAGCAAGCACCTCCTCCTCTTCAATCTGTATAGGTTCCATGACCTCACTACCTGTTTGTTTGCCTTATTTCTATTGACTTCATGCCAGTTTCATTAGTAAATACAGATGCAAAAACCATTTAAGATCTCCCCCATTTCTTTTGGTTCCATACATAGCCAACCACTCTGATTTTCAAGAGGGCCAACTTTATCCCTTACTATCCTTTTCCTTTAGAAACTCTTTGGGCTATCCTTCACCTTGACTGTCAAAGCTACCTCGTGTCTTCTTTTATCCCTTCTGATTTCTTTCTTAATTTTTTTTTGCACTTTTTATACTCAAGAACCTTATTTGCTCCCTGTTTCCTACACATGTCATACATCTCTCTCTTCTTCATCAGAGTTCCAATATCCCTAGAGAACCATAGCTCCTTATCCATATTGCCTTTAATCCTGACAGGAACATACAAACTCTGCACTCTCAACATTTCTCCTTTGAAGGCCTCCCACTTACCAACAACATCCTTGCCAGAGAACAACCTGTCCCAATCTATGCTTTTTAGATCCTTTCTCATTTCTTCAAAATTGGCCTTTTTTCCAGTTTAGAACCTCAGCCTGAGGACCAGATCTATCTTTATCCATGGTCAAGTTGAGAGGCATAGATAGAGTGGATAGTCAGTACCTGTTTCCCAGGGCACAAAAAGCAAACACCAGAGGGCATATGTACAAAATTAAGGGAGGGAAGTTTAGGGGAGACAACAGGGGTATGTTTTTTTTACACAGAGGGTTGTGAGTGCCTGGAATGACTTGCCAGGGATGGTGGTGGAGGCTAAAACATTAGGGGTATTTAAGATCCTCTTGGACAGGCACATGGATGAATGAAAAATGGAGGGTTATGGGGTAGTGTGGGCTTAGTACTTTTTTTAAGGATTATATGGGTCAGCACAACATGGAAGACTGAAGGGACTGTACTGTGCTGTAGTGTTCTATGGTTCTAATGGTGTTATGATCACTGGAACCAAAGTGTTCCCCTACACACACTTCCGTCACCTGTCCTAACTCGTTTCCTAATATTGCATCCTCCCTAGACAGTACCTTTATATATTGATTTAGAAAGCTTTCCTGAACATATTTTACAAACTCTAACTCATCTAGATCTTTAACAGTATGAGAGTCCCAATCAATATGTGAAAAATTAAAATCTCCTACTATCATAACTTTATTCTTCCTACAGTTGTCTGCTATCTCTCTGCAGATTTGCTCCTCCAATTCTCACTGACTATTGTGTGGTCTATAATACAACCCTATTAATGTGGTCATATATATCCTGTTTCTCATCTCCATCCATATGGCCTCAGTAGACAAGCCGTCTAATCTGTCCTGCCTGAGCACTGCTGTAACATTTTCCCTGCCTAGCAATGCCACCCCACCCACACCCTTCATCCCTCTGCCTCTATCACATCTGAAACATCGGAACCCTGGAACATTAAGCTGCCAGTCCTGCCCCTCCTGTAGCCAAGCTTCACTAATGGCCACAATGTCACAATTCCACATGTCAATCCGCACCCTCCGCTCATCAGCCTTCCTCACAATACTCCTCACATTGAAGTAGACACACCTCCAAAGATTATTACCACCACACACAACCCTTCTATTTGTGACTGCATGAAACTTTAATATCATTTATTTTTACCCCCACTTATTTCCACTTGGCATGATTAACATCATTATTTAATTATTTATGGTTTTATATTGTTATATTTCTTCACTATTCTTGGTTGGTGCGACTGTAATGAAACCCAATTTCCCTCGGGATCAATAAAGTCTGTCTGTCTGTCTGTCCACTATCTACTCTGGCACTCTGGTTCCCATCCCCTTCAAATCTAGTTTAAACCCCCTCCCCCTAATAGCAGCGTACAGGTAACTGGGTCATATATATCAGGCAAGGGAAGAGGAAAGGCCAGGCAGAGCAGGGCTCCTGTGTGCTGCTCCTTTGGCGTAACTACCTCCCTGAAACTACTATCTATAAACTCCTCATTCTCCTGAGTGATCCGGAGGTCATCCAGCTCCTGCTCCAGTTCCCTTCGTGATTTGTTAGGAGCTGCAGCTGGATGCACTTCTTGCAGGTGTCATTGTCAGGGACACCAGAGGTCTCCCTGACTTCTCACATCTTGCAAGAGGAGCATTCCAACATCCTGCCTGGCATTCTCTCTACTCTAAACAAACAAAACAAAACTTACCAGAACCTACCCTCATCTCTGCCTGTTCACACCAAAGCCTGTTGAGACAAATCTGTCCCACTCTAACTCAGCCCACTCCAACTATGGCCGCTACAACGTTGGTCACTGTATATGGCGGTCTTGTTTTTAAACCTTCGGCATGCTAGGTCACACGCCTGCGCAGTCTAGCCTCTTTTCCCTGATCAGTTAAAAAAAATGGCTTTCTCCGAGATGCCTTTACTTCTTCACTCTCTGCCTCTTGCTTCGATATAGCAAAGGATGCTTCAGTCACCTTAGAATCTACAGAAGTGAAAACAAGTGATCCCAAGCATCTTCTTAATGGAGGATTGACATACAACTGTACCTCATTAAAGCTTTTTAAAAGCACCATATAATCTGAGTCTTTTGTGATGTAATGTGAGAGGTGCAGCCCAGACACCAGGTTAGTGGTGTTATGTGGGAAATAGACTGAATGCAAGCAGGCTTTTTCCACTGAGGCTAGAGGAGAAAAAAAACAGAGGATATGGGTTAAGGGTGAAGGGGGAAAAGTTTAAAGGGAACATTGGGGCTTCTTCACACAGAGAGTGGTGGGAGTGTGGAATGAGCTGCCAGATGAAGTGGTAAATGCGGGCTCACTTTTAACATTTAAAAAAAACTTGGACAGGTACATGGATGAGAGGTGTATGAAGAGATATGGGCCAGGTGCAGGTCAGTGGGACTAGGCAGAAAAATGGTTCGACACAGCCAAGAAGGGCCAAAAGGCCAGTTTCTGTGCTGTAATGTTCTATGGTTCTATACTGGCCTGGACACCAGATTAGTGATGTTATGTGGGAAATATCAGCCCAAACACCAGGTTAGTGGGAGATAACAATGGTCTAATCAGTGGCAGGAGCAGGCCACAGTGTAGAAGTTTCTTACAGGTCGGTGACATTTGTTTAGAGAAGGGTCAAGCATGGCAGCCATTGTTGAGAGTAGGACTGTCCGGCTTTGGCTCAAAAGAGAGATGAGAGTGGATATAGGACGCTGAAAATGAGGCCAGAGAACTACAGCAGAGGACAAGGAGATGGCAGATGAATTAAATGAGTATTTTGCATCAGTCTTTACTGTGAAAGACACTAGCAGTATACCAGATGTTAAAGGGTGTGAGGGAAGAGATGTACCCTGGTGCTCAAAAAGCTGCAAGACGCAAGGGTACATAAGTCACCTGGACCAGATGAACTGCACTCTAGGGTTCTGAAAGAGGTTGCAGTGGAGACTGTGGAGGCTTTAGAAATGATCTTTTGAAAATTATTGGACACTGGCATTGGTGGCAGAGGACTGGAAAATTACAAATGTCACTCCACTCTTTAAGAAAGGAGGAAGGCAGCAGAAAGGAAATTATAGACCAGTTAGCCTAACCTCAGTGGTTGGGAAGATGTTGGAGTCAATTGTTAAGGATGAGTTTATGGATTACTTGGTGACACAGAGCAAGATAAGACAAAGTCAGCATGGTTTTCTTAAGAGAAAATCTTGCCTGATGAACCTGTTGGAATTCTTTGAGAAGATTACAAGTAGGATAGATAAAAGGGATGCAGTGGATGTTGTATATTTGGACTTTCAGAAGGCCTTTGACAAGGTGCCACACATGAGGCTGCTTACCAAGTTAAGAACCCATGGTATTAAAGAGAAGTTACTGGCATTAGCTGATTGGTAGGAGGCAGCCAGTGGGGATAAAGGATCCTTTTCTGTTTGGCTACCTGTAACCACTTGTGTTCCACCAGGGTCAGTTTTGGGACCACTTCTCTTTATTCTGTTATCAATAATATAGACGATGGAATGGATAGCTTTGTTGCCAAGTCTGCAGATGATATGAAGATTAGTGAAGGAGCAGGTAGTGTTGAGGAAACAGGGAGGCTGCAGAAGGACTTAGACAGATTAGAAGAATGGACAAAGGTGTCCCAAATGAAATACAATGTTGGAAAATGCATGGTCATTCACTTTAGTAGCAGAAATAAATGTGCAGACTATTTTCGAAGTGGTGAAAAAATCCAAAAATCTGAAATGCCAAGGGACTTGGAAATCCTGGTGCAGAACGCCCTAAAGGCTGAGTCAGTGGTGAGGAAGGTAAATACAATGATAGCATTCATTTCAAGAGGTCGAGAATACAAGAGCTGGGATGTCATGCTAATACTTTATAAGGCACTGGTGAGGCCTTACCTTAAGTATTGTGAACAGTTTTGTTCTCCACATCTAAGAAAAGATGTGCTGGCATTGGAGAGGTTCACAAGGATGATTCCAGGAATGAAAGGGTTATCATACAAAGAACGTTTAATGGCTCTGGGCCAGTACTCGCTGGAGTTTAGAGTTTGTAGAAAATGGTGTGAAAAACAAAAAAATATCCAGTGAGGGGCAGTTCTGTGGACAAAAACATCTTGTTAATGAGAAAGGTCAGAAGGGAATGGCCAGACTAGTTCAAGTAGATGAGAAGACAACAGTAACTCAAATAACCACGTGCTCCAACAGTGGTGTGCAGAAGAGCATCTCTGAACACATAACACATTGAATCTTGAAGTAGACGGGCTACAGCAGCTGAAGATCACACCGGGTTCCACTCTTGTACCTAATAAAGAGGCTACAGAGTGTAATTGTTCAGCGCTCTTTTTGCTCAGCTGGCATGGATGTGATGGGCTGAATAGATTCATAACTTTCAATAGTTCCAGGAAACACATCCAGTGAACATCAGAACAGCACAACTGTAGTAACAATGGTGTAGACATTGCAGACTATTTGATGGCTACATAAAAATTTGTTGCACTTTCTGATCTGGTATCTTGATTTAAGGGATCTCTTCTTCAACCTGTTTAACCATGTTAAAACCTTGTTGATGAAAATAATGGAAAAACATGAAATAGTAAAGGGAGATTATCATCAAATTAGAAAAGATAGTCATTGCTTACATAACAACAACTTATCGGTCTGCAAAGACTAATTCACTGAATGAAATGCATCAGGATGCTTTGACATGCTGCAGTGCTATGTAAATGCAAATATCATGATAGTGAAAATTGTAGCATCAGTGGATGGGTGCATGGATAGGGGCATTTCCAAGATTTGGAAAAGGGAAAACAGGCATTGAGCCATAAGGAGCGGCATAGGGAGTGGCAGGAAGATAGGAGTTGATTCCTTGCCATCAGTTTACACATGGCACCAGAAACAGAATTTACTGTAATAACAGTAGAGAATGAAATTGCCCCAAGCATTCCAAACCAATCAAGGTATGGAAGCAGAATGTTTTTTTTGGTTCCTTTCAGCAAGAGGACAGTACAAAAGACATAACTGAGCCAAAAGATGAACAAGACTCTTAGGTAGGTACAGGAGTGAAAGAAAACTTGGAGGGAAGGGTTCGATTGATCTTAGAGTAAAAGTCCAGCACAACATCATGAGCTGAAGGGACTGTACTGGGCTGTAATTCTATGTTGGAGGGAACAGTCTCCAGTGTTGTTGAGTAATGCACTGGACTGGGTGGAGAAAAGGGGAGATAGCCTGTATCGGCAGAGGAACAGAAAACCCTGTGGGGGGGAGGAGTGGAAGAGGCTGATATGTTAGAGACATTTGAGACTGTTAGATGGGCACCTGGATGAAAGAAAATGGAAATGGAAGGTTATGGGCTATATAGGAGGGAAGGAGTAGATTGATTTGGAAGTAGTTTAAAAGGTCAGCACAGCATGAGGGCCTGTACTGTGCGATACTGTTCCATGTTCAGTGAAGATTACAAGGGTGGCTGCATGAGAACATATAAATGCAGGATGTGGTGCTAGACACAGCATGGAATTAACTGATCAAATAATCAAGGCCGTAATCAGCTGCTTACATGGAGTTTTTTTTACCCTAGTACCTCTGGGCATGGTAGGAGATCCAAATCACTTCAAAGGGGTGGACAGAAACTGAACGTACAGAGACCATTCATGTTGAACCGTGCTGATGAGATTTCATTTCACAGAGTGGATTTCAAATCTTAGGAATTCTTGGGGTGAATTCGCCACTGGAATTTGAGGATTACACAAATTCAAGGAATATGATAAAGGAGCGAGAAATGTTAATTTAGAAGACCTGATCTAAATGAGTGGTGAAGAAGCTCATTGGATTCTGTGTTCTAGTCCAGATCCTGGGGTGAGGAAACTGTGGAATTTCACTCTGCAGGAGGAGATCATGTAGCCCAACATGACCGTGAGGTCATTTTGTCTGCTCTTTATCGTTCTACTCCAGGAAGTTGTAGACACAGCTCGGCACTTCACATGGAAACCAGCCTCTCAATCATTGACTCTGTCTGTACTTCTCATTCCCTCAGTAAAGGCAACATCATAATCAAAGACCCAACCCAGCCCGGACATTCCCTCATCTCCTCCCTCCCACTGGACAGAAGATACAAAAGCCTAAAAGCACATACACCAGGCTCATCTACCCCACTGTTATAGACTATTGAATGGTCCCCTAGTTCAATAAGATGGAATCTCGACCTCGTATTCTACTTCAACATGAATTTGCACATTATTATCTGCCTATACTGCACTTTGCAACCATAACACATGATCCCACATTCAGTGATTGTTTCCCCTTGTACTCAATGCACAGTCGCAATGAAATTATCTGTAAGGATGGCATGAAAAATAAGGTCTTTTATGGTACCTCAGTACACGTGACAATAATATGAAAGCCAATGTACCAAAAGGTTTCTTTATGATCCTTTCTACATGTGGCATCACTTTCAATGAGTTATGTACCTGTACTCCCAGATCCCTTTGTTCTACCACTCTCCTCAGTGCTCTAATATTCACTGTGTCAGACCTACTTTGGTTAGTCCTACCCAATTGCAAAACCTCACACTTGTCTGTATTAAATTCCATCTGCCATTTTTCATCCCATTTTTGCAGCTGATGCAGATCCCTTTGCAAACCATGATAGCCTTCCTCACTGTCCACTACGTTCCCAATCTTAGTGTCATCTGCAAATTGGATTATCCAGTTAACCACATTATCATCCAGATCATTGATATAGATGACAAACAACAAAGAACCCAGCACAGATCGTTGTGGCACACCACTGGTCACAGGCCTTAATCAGAGAGGCAACCCTCTACTGGATTCTCCCACAACACCATTGTCTAATCCAATTTACTACCTCATCCTGAATGCCGAGTGACTGAAACTTCTTGACCAGCCTCCCATATGGAACCGTGTCAAATGCCTTACCAAACTCCATGCAGACAATATCCACCCTGCCTTGCCTTCATCCAGTTTCCTGGTAGCTTCCTCAAAATACCCTTTTTCTGGCTCTGGGGACTTATCCACCCTGATTTGCCTCAGGGTAGCAAACACCTCCTCCTCAGTAATCAGGGTCCATGAAGTTGATGCCACTTTGCCTCACTTCTGTAGACTTTGTGTCCATCCCCTGAGTAAGTACAGATACAAAATTATTTAAGATCTCCCCCATCTGTTTGGCTCCACACATGGGTTACTGTTCTGATCTTCCACAGTACTGATTTTGTCCAATGGAATCATTTTCATCTTAAAATACCTGTAGAATCCCTTAGGGTTCTTCTTCACCTTGTCTGCTAGAGCAACTTCATGCCTTCTATTAATTTTTCTGATCTTTTGCTTATGTGTTCCTTTGCATTTCTTGTACTCCATAAGTACCTCATTTGTTCCTGCCATGCACCTTTTGTTTTCTCTTCACCAGGGCCCTCACATCTCTTGAAAACCAATCTTTCCTTTGCTTGTTACCTTTACCTTTTTTCTCTGATAGCCACATTCAAGCTTTGTACTCTCAAAATTTCGTCTTTGAAAGTCTCCCACTTTCCAATACACCTTTACCAAAAGACAGGCTGTCCCAATCCACACTTGCCAGATCATTTCTGAAACCATCAAAATTGACCTATCTTTTTTGCATATTTACTTTGAAACTAATGGCATGAATGCAAAGTGTTCCCCTGCACAAACATTTGTCACCTGCCCTGTCTCATTCCCTATTAGCAGATCCAGTATTGCACACTCTGTCATTGGGACTTCGATATACTGACAAGGGAACTTTCCTGAACACTTCTGACAAACTCTGTCCCATCTAGCCCTTTTACAGTATGGGATTCCCAGTCAGTAAGTGGAAAGATAAAATCACCTACTATAACAACCTTAAGTTTCTTGCAACAGTCTGTGATCTCTTTACCAACATGTTCCTCTGAATCCCTAGGACAGCTGGGTGATCTGTAATATAGCCCCATAAATGTGGTCATACCTTCCTTATTTCTCAATTACACCCATAACACCTCTCTAGTTGAGGTCCCCAGTCTGTCCTGATGGAGCACTGCTGTGACATTTTCCCTTACTAGTTGTGCCACCCATCCCCCTTTAACATCTCCTGCTCTGTCAGGTGTAAAACAGAGGAACCTGGAATACTGAGCTGCTAGTCCTGCCCCTCCTGCAACTGAGCCTCAGTAATGGCAACAACTTCATAATTCCAGGTATTGATCCATGTCCTGAGCTTATCTGCCTTTCCTATGAAATATACACGGCTCAGGACACTAGTCGCACCATGTTCAGCCTTTTGATTCCTGACTTTGTCTGAGGTCTTACCAACATCTACCTCCACAACCTCTCCACTAACTGCCCTCGAACTCTGGTTCTCATCCCCCAGCGACTCTAGTTCAAACCCCACTGTGCAGCATTAATGAACATTCCCACAGATTTTAGTCACCCTCCAGTTCAAATACAAACTGTCTATTCTGTACAGGTCCCACATTCCCTGGAAGAGAGCTGAATGATCCAAAAACCTTACGTCCTCTCTCCTACACCAACTCCTTAGCCACATATTTAACTGTATAATCTTCTGTGTTCAGGCTTCATCACATATGGAATGGGTAGCAATCCTGAGGTCACCATTCTGAAGGTTTTGCCCTTTAACACAGCAGCTAATTCCCTGAACTCCCTCTACAGAAAGAACCTCATCACTCATCCTACCCTTGTCATTGGTACCTAAATGGACCACAACTTCTGGCTATTCACCCTCCCACTTAAGAAAGCTGAGGACTCAATCGGAGATGTCCCAGGCCCTGGCACCCAGGAAACTACATACCATCTGGGAATCTCGTTCTCGCCCACAGAGCCTCCTGTCTGTTCCCCTAACAAATGCTGCAATGATGGTTGCTGTGCTTGCCCCTGACTTCCTTTAATTTGCTCTTGCTAATCAATCTCAAACACGAATTGGCTGCTGGTCAAAGCTCTATTACACTGCTGCAAGCCACTGCTCCATTTTTCTACTCGGCAGTGGACCTGAATGAAATCACCGCCTTTCAAATTCCAATGTCACAGCTCTGCGGCCTCTCAGTGGCCACTTTATTAGGTACAGTAGTTATGTCATAAGTTGGCCACAGAGTGTATATTTCTTATTGTAAATTATCGTTAATTTGTATATTGCTCTGTACTGCTGCTGCAAAACAACAGAATTCATGCCATATGTCAGTAATATTAAAGCTGATTCTGATTTTCTCTGTTAATTACTCTTTTCACATTTCCATCAAATCTCCCCCCCAATTCTACTCCTCATCCACACTCTGTGTATTTAACCTCCCAACTTGAATACCTTTGGGATGTGGAAGAAACTCGGAGCAGCTGGGGAAAACTGGGACTTCAACCCATCTCATCAATGTTGACCAGGATCCCTATCTGCTCCCATTTGCCCACATAACCGTTCCTGTCCTTGTACCTGTCCAAATGTCTTTTAAATGCTGTTAATATACTTGCCTCAACCATTTGCTCTGGCAGCCTGTTCCATATATATGAACACCCTCTGCATGAAGAAGATTTCTCTTTTTTAAAACTTTTCCTTGTCACTTTATATCTATGCCCTCCAGAGTTTCATGGAGAGAATTGCAAACTCCACACAGATAGAAATGGAAATCAAGTTTGAACCTGGGTCAAAAAGTTCAAAGTTCTAAGTAAATGTATTATCAAAGTATGTATATGTTTTGTGGTGTAATATATAATTTATGTAAAAAATTACATTGCACTAATCTTAACCAGACATTTATTGCATTTGTCATACTGTCAAAACATAGTCTTGACCAACTTGCTTCTTCAATTTTAATATTCAAATCAGTTTCCCATTTTTGTCTTGACTTATGAATTCCTTGTTTAATTGCCTGTTTTTGAATCAAACTATACTACAAGAAATAAATTTTCTCTGAAGATAAAATTATTGGTTATCTGGGGAAAGAAATAAATATATATACTGAAGCTATTATGAACTCCATGGAGCATGTGGGGATCTTCCCATATCCAGGCATTCTTTCTTTCTTTCTTTTTTCTTCTCTCTTTTCTTTCTCTTTCTACAGGGATATGTTAGGGGGAGGAGTTAAGGGTTAGGGGGGAAGGGTTGATAATTTTTTTTAATAATTTTTTTTCCTTCTGTAACCTATTTGAAAATTCAATTAAAAAAATTTATTTAAAAAAAGCATGTATATGTTACCATATACTACCTTGAGATTCATTTCCTTGCAGGAATTCACAGGGAAAAAAATAATGTACACAACAAATAAAATATATATGTAAACAAATAAAAGCTCTCAAGCAACCAATATACAAAAGAAGACACTTTGCAAAGAAAAAAATAATTCTGAGAAGATGAGTTGTGAAGATTCCTTGAATGTGAGTCTGTGAGTCTGATGCACCATCAATAACTCTCTCTGAGACGTGAAGTTGAGATATCGGCTTTTATTGACTGGAAGAAAGAACAAGCAGTGAGTGACCACCATACTACATCCTGGAGACTGAGGGGCCGGGCTCAGGCCTCAATCGCTTTTATACCGGGGTCTGTGGAAGGAGCCACAGGAGCAGTCAGCAGGGGGCGTGTCCACACAGGTATATGTAGTTCACCACAGAGTCATAGAATCAATTCAGAGTAGTGGTGATTGAAATTATCCATGCTGGATCAGGAACCTGATGGTTGTTGGGTAATTGTTCCTGAACCTGGTGGTGCAGGACCTAAGGCCTTTGCCCTCCTGCTCGATCGTAGTAGCAAGAATAGAGCATGGGAGTCCTTGCTGGTGAATGCTGCTTTCTTGTGGCAACGCTCCATGTAAATGTTGGGTAGATTCAATGGTGGGTAGGGCTTTGCCTTTGATGGACTGGGCTGTGTCCATCAATATCTGTGGCCTTTTCTGTTCCTGGCTATTGGTGTTTCCATACTGGGCCATGATGCAACCAGACTGGATACTCTCCATTGTGGATCTATAGAAGTTTGTCTACATTTTTGGTGACATGCCAAACACAGACTTCTAAGAGAGTAGAGGTGCTGCCGTGCCTTCTTTGTGATGACACTTGTATGTGCTGGTCCCAGGACAGATTCTCTAATATGTTAGCACCAGGGAATTTAAAGTTCTCACTGGAGCTGTGGAGCAACAACTCTATCAGCTGCACTGCTGTGCCACTCAAATTGCTGTTTTACCTCACACTAACTAAATAAAATTCACCCTTTATAATCCTTGTCAAAAAGGGCTTGAGTTCCTGGCTCTTTTCCAGCTTGAGTTCTGTATATGGCACATTGAGTATTTGAGTGGTGACATTCTTTGCTAGTTACCTAACCCAGGTTGCAGTTAATCTATAAAGCCGCACATGCAAGCCTTTTTCACACAGACACATCCACTTACAGTAACTGCTTTTGTCTTGCACAGACTGGAAAACAGCTCCAGCCTGCCAAGCAACTCCCCAAAAAGAAAGAAGAGACTTTCCAAACCGCAGACAGAATTCTGTTTGCTGAAGGTATGGCAGTAACTTTTAAACCAGGCACTGTGCCAGGTAAATGAGAAGGAATAAACTGTATTAAATTTCACCCCCTGAAAGAGTTGGCTGTTTTCACTGAGAAATACTACGGCAGCCTAGCCTAAGGAAGAGGTGCTGTGGGGGGTATGGAGCGAACAGGTTTCTTTCTTTCATTATTCAGTTACCAGCATAGCTGGCCTTGCCCTGCCCTAAAATTGCTTCTGAGAAGGTGATCGACATGGACTGTTTGGGTGAGGGGCCTTCTGGCCGTGCTAAATTGCTCTATGACGCCACAAGTTTGCACCCTGCTGCACTAAAGTCAAAGAATCAGAATAAGGTTTATTATCACTGACACACTCCAATTACTGCAGGAACTCAGCAGCTCAGACAGCATCTATTTGTTCATTATGTACCGTGTTGATGATGATCATGGTCTTTCCATGACTATGATTGTTCTTGGTAAGTGGTTTGCCATTGCCTTCTTCTGGGTAGCGTCTTTACATGATTGGTAACCCTAGCCATTATAAATGCTCTTCAGAGATTGTCTGCCTGGCATCAGTGATCACATAACCAGGATGTGATATGATCCAAGTGCTCACACGACTATCCACCACCTGCTCCCATGGCTTCACATGACCCTTATTGGGGGTCTAAGCAGGTGCTACATCTTGCCCAAGGGTGGCCTGCAGGTAGAGATGCTTCTCCACCCTGCCATCCAAAGGAAAGGAATAAAGTATCAACATTTTAGATGGAGACCTCTCAACAGGACTTTATTCTTTTCCATAGATCCTGCCTGACCTGCCGAGGTCTTCCAGCAACTTGTATGTGTTACATCTGCATCTGCATCATGTGTTTATAAAACTTACTCATTTGTGGTTTTATGTAAGACATAAAAAATACAAAGATTATAAACAAAGATTAGCTTTATAATGGTTAAGATATAGATTATTGTTATTTGTTGCATGTATGATCATTGACTAAAATGTTAAGTCTGTTGCTCTCTCAGCAGATGCTGCCTGACAGGTTGAGTCTCCTGCTCCTATTTTAATTTATATTAAATGGGAAATCCTTGAAGTTAGCAAATATGCCGACATGCACATTTTTCATTGATTTTGTTTGGTTCATTTCAAAAAGGTACCAATCAGTAACAACAGTGTTTAGCTCACTAGATTCTAAAGGAAAGAGCCTGTAATAACAGTATATAGCTTACCAGGGTCTAAAGGAGAGAGACTGTAATAACAGTATATAGCTTACTAGGGTCTAAAGGAGAGAGCCTGTAGCAGGAGTGTTTAGCTCATTTGGTTCTAAAGCAGGGGTGGGCAAACTTTTTGACTTGTGGGCCACAAAGGGTTCTAAAATTTGACAGGGAGGCCGGACCAGGAGCAGATGGACAGAGTGTTTTGGTAATACACCTCATAAGAGAAAATAAAATATCATGGGATATGTAGAAAACATGTGCTTTAATTTCAATTGAAAATGAACAAATGCATTACAACAAAATATCTGTCTTTGAAGTCCCATGGTATTTAGCTATTTATTGAAATGACTTTTAAAACACTGAAAATTAAATGAATAAAATACAGCTTTTTTTAATAGTAACAGTTATTATTTTAAAGCACTGAAAATTCTGTTATCCTTCAAGATATTATCATCATCACTCTCCTCCTGTCTGTCTTTATTTCAAAAACAGTAGGAGATGCAGGTCTACTTGTCCTGCTCCTTCTTATTCAATTGTCCCCTGTGCCAAAACTCAACAACGACCAGCACAAAGACAGAACACTGACAGCGCGCCAGTATGCGGAGCGCGTTATTTGATCTGGGGTGCATTTTTTATTTTGAGAATGTACGTGCACCTGCGCACTACTCATGTCCATCACTTAACAGAAATGACATGTAACATGTAAGGCTTATTGAAAAAAATATTTTCAAATGCATTTTTTACATAACACAATGAAGAAACTTATTTTTAATTTCAGTGGGAACAGTGTTGTTGGTCTCCCTTTTTAGCCAGCGCATCAAAGTCTGGATTTAGTTTTGTTGTGGCGATTCTCAGGATGGATCTGAGGTGTTGGTCAGTTAACTTGGATCTGTGGCTGGCTTTGTTGATGTTCATGACGCTGAACGCCTGTTCACACAAATAGGTCGAGCCGAACAAAGAGTAAATCGCAAATGTGGAGTAATACGCTGCACCTCAACAAAGGTCAATGTGTAGCGGTGTGCTACATGTAGCGCTAAAATTATGACACGGAGTCGGTAACTGCAGTCGAAGAAAAAAACTTTATTCGAAATCCCCAGCCTCACTTTTAAGCCTCCCTCAACCCGCCCCCCGTGGTGCAGAGGCTCCAAAGCTCTGTGCTCGCAAACCCCCACAGGCTATCTCCCTTAGCCAGAACGCTGGCAAATTGTGAGCCGGTTCGGATGTGCCAGGAAATGGGTCGCCACAAATGTATATAGAGTGCGTCATCTATTGGGAAAACGCCAGAATTGCGGGGAAAAAACGTTAACAAGGTTTATTAATATAATTTCATCAAGTTCTGCGGGCCGGATTAAAAAGCGGGCCGTAGTTTGCCCATGCCTGTTCTAAAGGAGGGAGCCTGTATTGCATCTCTGGCTGTGTTCAGAAACTCCTTCATCATGTCAGTAGCTTCCTCTTGGTTTTCACTCCTGCTGGTCATGCAAGTCCTGGGTGAAGATGCAGGAATACCATCACACTCAGGTGTAGAAGATTTTTTTTATTGCTGTTTCCATAACAATTTTGTTTTGCCAGTCATGGTTGTTAACCTTGAGATAAATCCCTGAACCTGGACACACTTAGTCTGGCTGGTTTGGCATGGGTGACCCTACCAAGAGCCAAAACATAAAGTCCTGACTCTTGCCAACAAAGCTCACTGGGTCATTGGGACACACAAGCCTCCAAATCACAAGGTTGTTGTCATAGAAAACCACAGTTTAGTAACAGGCCCTTTGGCCCATCTAGTCCGTGCTAAGCTATTTAACCTACAACTCCCATCGAGCTGCACCTGAGCATAGCCCTCCATACCCTTTCCATCCCTGGCTAGACCTATTCAAATTTCTCTTAAATGTTGAAATCAAATCATATCCACCAGTTGCTCAGGCTGCTCATTCCACATTCTCACCACCCTCTGTGTAAAGAAGTTTCCACGTGTTCCCCTCAAACATTTCATCTTTTACCCTTAACCCATGACCTCTACTTGTAGTCTCACCCAGCTTCAGTGTACCCTATCTATGCCCCTCATCATTTTGTATACCTTTACGGTGGTGGGCGGTCCTTTCGGAAAAACTGACAAAATCCACAGGAGTAATTGGAAAATATTCACCCCTGTATTACAAACTTCCCTCTCAAGAGTTTGTAAGAAATAGCTAGCACTATTCTTTTCATTTCAGTAATATTGAAGCTTTGTTAATCTGAACCAGCGGTCAAAGAACAACTGAGAAAGGGTCATATAATGGAAGGTGTATTGAACTAACTTATATCTCCCTGTAGCTAGTCAATTAATAATAATGCAGATTTTATTCATCTTCCACACATACATCAGCAAGACCAAACAGACTTAGAACCAAATCCTTTTTCAGGACCAGCAAAATAACAGTAACAACTATCAACTGTGTCTAGATTTTTCCCTTTAAAGCACATTTATACAAGCACACTAATTACTGTCTAGCACTGGTAAAGGCCAGGATTTAGATCTTCTAGCTAATCTTCCACATTATGGGTTGGTTGCAGAAGAGCAGAGACAATTTAATCAGAAAGTGTAAACATTTGCTTATTCACTACCATTCTGTGGCTTAAACTCTCCAACACCTTGAATCTATCAACCAATGTACAGTAATGTGCAAAAGTCCTAGGGAGACGAGATTTTTTTTTATCTGGTTTCAGATGGTATGGTTTCCATAGAGCACTGATCTCCACATCACCAAAGCTGTCTGGGATTACCTGGAGAGACAGAAGCAAGCAAAACAGCCAAAGTCTGCAGAAGAACTGTGGCAAGTTCTCCAAGATGCTTGAATCAATTTTCTTATAAAACTGCACAACAGAGAGAATTGATGCAGTTTTAAAGGCAAAGGGCATTTACACTAAATGTTGGTTTGATTTAGGTTTTTACTGCTTACTACTCCTTATTGCAACTTTTTTATTATTTAGAAAACATTCATTTCATTATTTTTCAAAATGTCCCATGATTAGGTTAGGTTTGTCAGGGCTTGTTGGGGCAACATGGCTCACAGGGCCAGAGAGGACTGTTCTGTACTGTACCACTAAATAAATACAAAAAAATAAAATATAATGAAGTATGGTGAAACATTGCAGCATTTGTGTCACATCTGATCAGTGAGGATTGTGCTGGAAGCAACCACAAGTGTCTGAGCATCAGCAGATCATGCCCACAACTTGCTAAACCTTATTAACCCACACGTCTTTGGAATGTGGAGGAAGCTGGAGCTGCTGGGAAAACCCATATGGTCATGGGGAGAAAATGCAAACTTCCTCCAGACAGTGGCAGGAATTGAACCCCAATCAGTGATGGTAAAGTGATTGTGCTAACCCCTACACTACCGTGCCACCATAAAATTACTGCGAGTTACAATAAAAATAAATAATAATGAATAATGTAAACGTGGAATAGTGTTCATGGACCATTCAGAAATCTGATGGAAGAGGGGTAAAAGCTGTTCCTAAAACATTGAGTATAGGCCTTCGCACTTCCATAACTCGTCCCTAATGGTAGTAATGAGAAGGGAGCATGTCCCGGCTGAGGGGTGGGGGGGGGGGGGCGGGTACTTAAATTGCGATAAATGATAGATCCTGCCTTCTTGAGTCACTGCCATTTGAAGATGTCCCGGTGGTGCAGAGGGTAGTGCCCATGATGTAGCTGGCTGAGCCTACAGACTGGGAAGTGCTGTTTATATAGACTTAGTGAGTACCTGCAGTGAATCTTGTCGACAGCGCATCCTCTAACCTAGTATAGTGGAGAGAATGGAAGCTCATTGTGGTAAATGGGCACTAACAAAAAAGGCTTGCTTGCCTTTTGTATGTGAGCAAGTCATGTTTGAAACTTTATGTATTAAACAGCAGGGAAAAGCCATCATTGTACATCAGCACTAAGTTTTAATCTGAAGCAACTTTCATACCTTTCCCCATTGCAGATAAGTCTAAACATGTGTTATCTAAGTGTCTCGGCTGTCCATTTCTACACCACCAGCCGAAAAGCACACAAACTGTAATAATGAAGGGTAGTTATATGCTAGCTGGAAGGTTTGTCATCACTGTTCCCGCTAACCTGTGTGAGTGTACGGCCACGCACAAACTGAAATACTCCAGCACATGTAGCCTTTGTTGCCAGGCAGATAGAATAAAGACAGATGAGAAAAAAGGTATTCATTATACCTTTCAATTAATAAATAACATCAAAAATACATGATTTTTCAATTTTCATTCTAAATATTATAGTATGCATATTACGAAAAAACATTTAATGTGCCACAGTTTTCAGGACAGGTGAAAATTTCCTGCTCGGAGCAATGATTGGTCTGCTTAGCTGTAAAACAAATTAGATGGAACATTGTTTGCGTGACACAGATCCAGGCAATGAATGCCACCCAAGTGGTCGAGTTTTAAAGGAAATGGAGAGGGTTACACACACAAGCCTTTGAAATGTTAAGCCTGTGAAAGAGGAAATCTAATCCTTGGTTTAAGTTATAAAGGCACAGAGAACAAAAGCGAGAAAGCTACGATAAACCTTTATACATCACACATCATGCTTCAGCTGCAGGCTTGTGTCTAATTCTCAACACCAAACTTTAATAAATGATGCCAAGCCTTGGAGGGAATGCAGTGGAAATTTACTAAATTGGGCTCATGGTTGGGACTCCTCAGTAATGTGGGCAACAGAAGTTGGGATGGTCCTTCTTAGAATGTAGAAGATGAGGAGGTGATTTAATAAAGTGGTTCAAAACTGGTGAGGTTTTTTGGGTAAGGAAGGAAGAATGATTCTAGTGGACACCAATTTAATACATATGGCAAAAAAATTTGAAAGGCAGATAGAATGAATTTAACATGGTGAATTGTGTTCTGGTTATGTTTCTGCAAAACACAATTCAACAGCAAGGCAATACAACCATAAGACACTAGAGCAGAATTAGGCCATTCAGCCCATCACTGCTAGTACATCATGGCTGATTTATTTTCCCTGTCAACCCTATTCTCCTCCCTTCTCAAAGTCTTCAAAAGAAAGCTATTGAAAAGCTAAAGGAGTGAGTGGGAAAGTGAAACTATTTATTTAGTATAAATAGATTAATTTAGTATACTTTTTTACTAATTGTATAGGTCCATGCTGGATGAGATTGATGGACTGAATAGTTGCTATGTTTAATTCTGTACAAACATTATAGTGCAGTTCTGTTATGGTGTAGCTATGCCTTTCAAGAATACAGTCTATATTTTCTCTATAAGATTGTGTATAGGTCCAAATATGTCCAGTTTCTCCAGGGATGAACACAGAGGAATCAGCCATTGGTTTACATCACATTTAGTAATAAGTCCATGTAATTTATCATACGGTGGTAAATATAGTTTAACATTAGACAGATGGCCACGGTACATGTTTTTCATTCCTTATATTTCTATGGGATGTCAGCTTCACTTGAAAGGCCACCATTTATTAAGTGCCTATGAGAAAGTGATGCTGAGCTGCCTACCTGGATTTCTGAAGTCTGTGGGTGAAAGATATTCACACATTGATAATAGGTTTTCAGAACTTGAGCATATTGCACCTTGTACCTTGCATTACAATGGACTTGGTTTTATTTGTTCTAATCTTGTTGGATTTCCTAATCAACCAGACCTCAGATAGTCAGAATGTACAAATGTTTCTCCATCTCCAACCATCCACGACTTTATCCTGTCAGTCACCTTATGCACAGACACTCCCGTGTCTAGCGTCACTTTATGGACATGTGATCAATCTACTGAATGCATATAAACTATCTTATGGATTTATATTTTTTATTATTGTGTTTTTATTGCATTTTTTGGCAAAGTTCGAAGTACATTTATTATTAAAGAAGATATATATCATACATTTTGTGCTGCATCGATCTGAAGTAACAATTATTTTGTTCTCCTTTACATTTATGTACTGGAAATAACTTTAAACATTCTTTTATCTTGAATCTTGAATCTTTCCTGTAAAAAACGTGTATAACTTATGATTTTTTGTGAACAGACATTTTACGTCTGTGATGTTGCTGCAGGCAATTTTTTCATTATACCTGTGTACACATATATTTGTGTACTATATATAGTAATAGTCTGACTATAGAGAGTTAAAAACAGAGGCTGACAATGTAGGTCATGTAGCAAGTGCATCAATGGCACCAAAATTAGTGGCACAGTGGACTATGGAAATGGGTAGTTCTGATTACAACTGGGTCTAGATCAGTTAGAAACATGAACCAAGGATTGCTGATGGAATTTAAATCAGGTAAGTGTGAAGAGTTGGATTTTAAACCAGGCAGGGAGGACCTACACAATAAATAGTATGGCCCGGAAGAGTGCTGTAGAACAGAGAGGTCTAGGGATACAGGTAGATAGCTTGTAATTTTATAGTACAGATAGGTGAAGGTGGTGACGCAGACAATGTGTTGAAGAAGGTGTATCAGTCAGGGTGAATTGCAAATGAGTTGGGATCTTGTGTTACAACTGTACAAGATGTTGGTGTATTGTGTGCCATTCCTGCCATGTACTATAGGGGGGACATCATTAAGTTAGAAAGGATATAGAAAAGATGCACCACAGAGAGCATTGACTGGGCCCACACCCTGGAGTAAAGGAGACAGGGAGATGTCTTTGTTGAGGTATATAAAATCATGAGAGGAATAGATAGGGTGAATGTTCACAGTCTTTTTCCCAGGCCAAAGCCTCTAAAGTGAGAGGGCAAAGGCTGGTGAAAGGCGAAAGAAATCTCGAGGAACTGAGAGGCAAGTTTTTTTGCATAGATGGTGGTGAGTATATGAAACAAATTGCCAAAGGAAATGGTAAAAAGAAGTACAATTATAATATAGATAGTAGATAGCCGTCGATCTGAGGGGATCATGGGTTTGTGCCTCTGGTCAACTGTGTCCTTTCCAGGGTGCAAGCCTGGGAGGGGAGAGTTGAAGAACCAGCTCTTGTCCATGCGGTGGGATCCCCCTCTCCATATCACCAATGTTGTCCAAGGGAAGGGCAAGCACCAATACAGCTTGGCACCAGTGTCATCGCAAAGGTTGCCAGAGTGAAGTTGCAAACATCAAACTGCCTTAGGGACCCCAGCTCTGTATTTCTTCCTCGGGGTTTACTCCTGAAGTCTTTCTCATGGGTGGGAATGGCCGCAAGGCAGCGGAGGTTTAAAATCAGAGTTCTCCTTCTCTAGGCTGCCATCCGAGGCTGACGAGCCCCACCTGCCCAAAACAATATAGATACTTGCATAGAAAAGGATACGGGCCATGCCTTGGTTGGCATAGAAGGGCCTATTCCCATGTTATATATTCTATGACCAAACATCTTTACTCTAAACTGCTTCTGGTGTTTGTGAAGGTTTGTGTAAAGAAAGAAAAGCAAGAACAGCAACCACAATCATCTGGTTTACCAAATCTTTCGGGATCAGGGCCAGGAATGCTCAGTGATTTGCAAACCAAGATAGTGTCATCAGTCTCGCAGTCCAGCAACATCATAGAGTTGTGAAGAGCTTCATCACAAGCGCATGGAGTAGATAGGCTCTTTCAGATTGCAAATAATAATCATACATATAGATCGTAAAATGAGAAAATACAGCAATAATGGGGGTTGAACCACATTTTAAATTATAGATTATTGGTGTAAGTTAGTAATAAGTAATAAGAAAAATAAGTTATCCATTGTCTGTCCTGAATGCCATGCTCTGCTTTCATCAAGGACTATTTCTTTTTGCATTCCTTTACTCTAAAAATCAGAAAGCTTTACTCTGTTCCTGGCCTGCCTGACCGTTTGTAACAGCTAAAATATGTTTTCACCTAAAACGACAAACCTGGTCTCTATCCCAAACCGTGAAAATCTTGAATAATAAACACAAGAGAGTCTGCAGGTGCTGGCAGTCTGGAGCAGCACAACATAATCTGCCCCTTTCCTTTCCAGTTCCGATTAATCATTTCCATTGATGCCGCCTGACCTGCTGAGTTCCTCCAGCATTTTGTGTGCGTTGTATTGTTTAATACAGATTAATACTGTTTTAACTTGTACAAATTACTTTCTTTGGAAGTTTGGGTGGAGCTTCATGTTGATAAAAGTGATACAGAATCCATAATAAAAGGGAATCTTCTCAGAACCAGAATCAGATTTATTAATCACTAACATAGGGCATGAAATTTGTTGCTTTGTAGCAGCATTACAGTAAAAAGACATAAAAATAGATGAATTATAAAATAAATAATTGGTACAGAGGTGAATAATGAAGTTCATGGCCTTTTGAACCGTTTTGAGGTCTGATGACACACAGGAAGAAGCTATTCCTACATCTCTGACAGTGACTCTTCTAGCACTTTTACTTTCCCTTCAATGGTAGTAATGAGAAAAGGGCAAGTTCTGGATGGTGAAGACCATAGACCGGGGGTCGGCAACCTGCCGCTCCCGAGCCATTTGTGGCTCTTTCACCTCTGTGCTGCGGCTCCCTGTGGCTTTGGGAAATAATTGGTCAGTATTTAATTAAAATGTATTTTATGTTAGTTTGTTAGCTTTTGAAATGTAATTATGGTGATCTTGTACAACCTAAGTGTAGCGACACATTTCCTGCCACATCATAAAACGGCTCACAATTAGCCAGCATTCCGGCTAAGGGAGATAGCCTACGGGGGTTTGTGAGTACGCGTCTTTTGCAGCATCTGCGTCCATGGGGGCTGGGTTGAGGGAAGCTGAAAAGCAAGGCTGTTTAGTTCGAATAAAGCTATCTTTGACTGCAGTTTACTGACACCGCTACAACGTGTTTTTATCGCTGGCTGTCCAGACGGAAGGTGCTGAAACGCTTTGTCGCGTGTCTGGAAGAAGTGAAAACTTTCCTGGGCAGCAAAGGGCTCACCTTTCCTGAGCTGGAACAGCCAGAGTGGCTGGAAAAGCTACACTTCATGGTAGACATGACAGCGCACCTGAACACGCTGAACACAGCTCTTCAGGGGAAAGGACGTACAGCCCTGCACATGTTGGAGGATGTTTTGGCATTCGAGCGCAAGTTGACAGTGCTTGCCAGAGATTTACAGAAAGGCACTTTGTCTCACTTCCCCAATTTGAGAGAGTTCAAACAAGGTCACGACATGATAATTTCGGAGTATTTACATTCTGCAATCATCGCAATGCAAACATCGTTTGGGAAACGCTTCTGTGAGTTCAGAGAGGAAAAAAACACATTATCCTTCCCGGTCACTCCCTTAAGCATCGATCCTTCCCTACTGAATACGACTGCATTGGCAGGTGTGAGTCAACCTGATCTTGAGATGGAACTGGCCGACATAGCCGACAAAGACATATGGGTGTCCAAGTTTAGACGCTTGACAGCAGACCTTGAAGATGTTGCCCGTCAGAAGGCCGTTCTTGCTCAGAAACACAAATGGAGTGATATTGAAAACCTCACAGATGACAGCTTGCGATCCTGTGTAAAGATGAAGGTGACATCATACAGCCCTGATGTGCAGACGCTGTGCGCTGAGGTCCAGGAGCAGAAATCCCATTAACCAAGTATGATAAATATTTTAATTGCCTATTATTTTACTTATATTCATATTTTTTCATTGTTCAGTGAAATAGTCCTTTCATTTTTCAGGATGACAGCTGGCTGACGTTATTTTTGGTTTGCTGCTGGCGGAAAATTTAAGTTCGGCGTTTTTCATAAATACAAGAAGGACTCAAATAGACATTGAATATTTTACTTAAAAGTAACTTTCAACCCAACGTCTTTTTTTCGGAGTTCAAAATGTTTTTGTTGCATGCAGAAATGTAATTTCGTTTTCTCTGCAGGAGTTCATCAATTTCATAAATGCAACACATTATAGTTTGTTTATACATAGCATAAAGGCAAAAAAAACATTGTATGCAGTGTTATTTCATTTTAAATGTCAAACGGGTTTTGCGGCTCCCAGTGTTTTCTTTTCTGTGGGAAACGGGTCCAAGTGGCTCTTTCAGTGGTAAAGGTTGCTGACCCCTGCCATAGACCATAAGACCATAAGTCATATGAGCAGAATTAGGCCATTCAGCCCATTGCATCTGCTCCACCATTCCCTTATTGCTGATTTATTATCCCTTTCAACACCGTTCTCCTGCCTTCTCCTCATAACTTTTGGTGCGCTTACTAACCAGCAAACTATCAACATCCACTTTAAGCATACCTAATAACTTGGCCTCCATAGTCATCTGTGGCAATGAATTCCACAGATGTACCACCATCTAGCTAAAGAACTTCCTCCTCAACTCTGTTCTAAACAAATGTCCTTGTATTCTGAGGCTGTGCCATCTGGTCCTAGACTCCCCCACTATAGGAAACAACCTCTCCACCTGCACTCTATCTAGGCCTCTATGAGGATGGATTCTCCCTTCTTGAGGCACTTCTTCTTGAAGGTGTCATCAACGAGGAGGAGGGCTGTGGCCATGCTGAAGCTGGCTGGATTTATAATCCTCTGCAGCCTCTTATAATCCTTATGTTGGTAAATACATTGATGGCACAAAGGTTGGAGGTGTTGTGGATAGTGTGAAGGGCTGTCAGAGGTTACAGCGGAACATTGATAGGATGCAAAACTGGGCTGAGAAATGGCAGATGGTGTTCAACCCAGATAAGTGTGAAGTGGTTCATTTTGGAAGGTCAAATATGATGGCAGAATATAGTATTAATGGTAAGAGTCTTGACAGTGTGGAGGATCAGAGGGATCTTGGGGTCCAAGACCATAGGACAAAGCTGATGCGCAGGTTAACTCTTGTGGTTAAGAAGGCATACGGTGCATTGGCCTTCATCAATTGTGGAATTGAATTTAGGAGCCGAGAGGTAATGTTGCAGCTATATAGGACCCTGGTCAGACTCCACTTGGAGTACTGTGCTCAGTTCTGATCGCCTCACTACAGGAAGGATGTGGAAACTATAGAAAGGGTGCAGAGGAGATCTACAAGGATGTTGCCTGGATTGGAGAACATGCCTGATGAGAATAGGTTGAGTGAACTCGGCCTTTTCTCCTTGAAGCAACAGAGGATGAGAAGTGACCTGCTAGAGGTGTATAAGATGATGAGAGTAATTGAACGTGTGGATAGTCAGAGGCTTTTTCCCAGGGCTGAAATGTCTAAAATGAGAAGACACAGTTTTAAGATGTATGGAAGTAGGTACAGAGGGGATGTCAGGTACATCTTTTACTCAGAGAGCAGTGAGTGCATGGAATAAGCTGCTGGCAATGGTGGTGGAGGCGGAAATAATAGGGTCTTTTAAAAGACTCCTGGATAAGTATATGGAGCTTAGTAAAATAGAGGGCTATGGGTAACTCTAGGTAATTTCTAAAGTAAGCACATGTTCGGCACAGCATCATGGGCCGAAAGGCCTGTATTGTGCTGTAGGTTTTCTAATGTTTCAGAGTATCTATTTTGATGAATCTTTAGTCTGAGGAAGCAAACAATGGGTCAGACATGGAAGAGAAAGGCAGGTGACCGGGTAACGGTCAGGAGAAGGAAGGGAAATGAGCAGCCAGTACAGACTACCCCTTTGGCTGTTCCCCTCAATAATAAATATGGCATTTTGGATAATGTTGCTGAGACGAACCACCAGGAGTAAGGTGAGAGTCACAGTAACTGGTTCTCTTGCACTGAGTCTGGAGCTGTGGCTCTCAAGAGAGGAGAGGTGAAGACTGCAGTTGTGATAGGAGATTCCATAGTCAGAGGAACAGAGACGAGATTCTGTGGGTATGATGGAGACACCAGGATGGTATGTTGCCTCCCAGGTGCTGGGGTCAGGGATGGCTTGGAATGGGCTCACAGCATTCTAAATGGGGAGGGGGAACAGCCAGAAGTCTTGGTACATATTGGTACCAATGACATTGGTAGGAAAAGGGAGGAGATTCTGAAGAGAGGATTTAGGGAGCTAGGTAGAAAACTATAAAGCAGTACCTCCAGGGTAATTTTCTCTGAATTTCTGACAGAGCCATGTGCTATTGATGGTAAGAATAAGATAAATTAGCAGATGAATGTATGGCTGATGAACTGATGTGGAGGGCCAGGGTTTCACATTTCTGGATCATTGGGATCTCATTTGGGGAAGGTATGACCTGTATGAAAGGAACGGGTTACAACCTAAGGGGGATCAATATCCTCGCAGGCAAGTTTGCTACAGCTGTTGGGAGGGTTTCAGCTAATTTGCTGGGGTGGGGGGGAAGCTGCGTGATAGGGCTTAGGGTAGGGTGTTGCTTCACAAGCAGAGGCAATATGTAGTGAGACTGTGGGGATGGACAAGCAGATGATAGGACAAAATTACAGTCAGTGGGGTAAGCTGCAGTGTAAAAGGGGGATAAAATTGAAAAGAGTGACAGATACAGGACTGAAGGTGATATATTTGAATGCTCGCGGTCTATGGAAGAAAGTAAATGATCTAGTAGCGTAGTTAGAGATTGGCAGGTATGATGTTGTTGACATCACCGAATTGTGGCTGAAAGAAGATCATAATTGGGAGCTTAACATCCAAGGATACACATTGTATCAAAAGGACAGGCAGGGACCAGGTAGGCACAAGGGGTGGGGTGTCTCTGTTGGTAAAAATATGAAATCAAATCTTTAGAAAGAGATGACATAGCATCGGAAGATGTAGAATGATTATGGACAGAGTTAAGAAACTGCAAAGGTAAAATGACCCTGATGTGAGTTATATACAGGCCTCTAAACAGTAGCCAGGATGTTGGTTACAAATTACAATGGGAGGCAGAAAAGGCATGTCAAAACACAATGTTACGATAGTCATGGAAGGATTTCAATATGCAGACAGATAGAAACATAGAAAACCTACAACACAATACAGGCCCTTCGGCCCACAAAGTTGTGCCGAACATGTCCCTACCTTAGAAATTACTAGGCTTACCTATAGTTCTCTATTTTACTAAGCTCCATGTACCTATCTGAAAGTCCCTTAAAAGACCCTATCATATCCGCCTCCAGCACCATTGCTAGCAGCCCATTCCACGCACTCACCACTCTCTGAGTAAACAACATATGCCTGATATCTCCTCTGTACCTACTCCCCAGCACCTTAAACCTCTGTCCTCTTGTGGCAACCATTTCAGCCCTGGGAAAAAGCCTCTGTCTATCTACACGATCAATGCCCCTCATCATCTTATACACCTCTATCAGGTCAACTCTCATCCTCTGTCGCTCCAAGGAGAAAAGGCTGAGTTCACTCAACCTATTCTCATAAGGCATGCTCCCCAATCCAGGCAACATCCTTGTAAATCTCTTCTGCATCCTTTCTATAGCTTCCACATCCTTCCTGTAGTGAGGCGATCAGAACTGAGCACAGTACTCCAAGTGAGATCTAACCAGGGTCCTATATAGCTGTAGCATTATCTCTTGTCTCCTAAATTCAATTCCACAATTGATGAAAGCCAATACATCATATGCCTTCTTAACCACAGAGTCAACTTGCGCAGCTGCTTTGAGCATCTTATGGACTCGGACCCCAAGATCCCTCTGATCCTCCACAAAGCCAATAGTCTTACCATTAATACTATATTCTGCCATCATATTTGACCTACCTAAATGAACCACTTCACACTTATCTGGGTTGAACTCCATCTGCCACTTCTCAGCCCAGTTTTGCATCCTATCAATGTCCCGCTGTAACTTCTGACAGCCCTCTACACTATCCACAACACCTCCAACCTTTGTGTCATCTCCAAACTTACTAAGCCATCCCTCCACTTCCTCATTCAGGTCATTTATAAAAATCACCAAGAGTAAGATTGGGAAAATCAGGTTGGAAACCATAAGACCATAAGACATGGGAGCCCATTCCACCATTCCATCATGGCTGATTCTGGATACCACTCAACTCCATACAGTAGTTCTCGCCATCTCCTTTGATGCCCTGACCTATCAGGAAAAAGATTTGCTACTCTCTGCTAATAGCAAATCCTCCTTACCTCTGTTCTAAAAGGTAGCCCTTAAATTTAAGGCCGTGTCCTCTAGTTCTGGACACAACCACCATAAGAAACATCTTCTCTACATCCACCTTATCAGGTCCTTTCAAATTTCAGTAGGTTTCAATGAGAACCCCCCACCCCCCGCCCTGCATTTTTCTAAATTCCAGTGAGTACATACCAAAAGCTGCCAAACACTCCTCATATGTTAACCACTTCATTCCCAGAATCACCTTCGTGAAATTCCTCCGGACTGTCTACAATGACAACACATCCTGTCTGAGATATGGGGCCCAAAGCTGTTGACAATACTCTAAGTGTGGCCTGACTAGTGTCTTATAAAGCCTCAGCCTTATCTCCTTGCTTTTATATTCTATTCCTTGTGAAATAAATGCCAACATTGCATTTGCCTTCTTTACCACAGATTCAACCTGTAAATTAACCTTCTGGGAGTCTTACACAAGGACCTCCAAGTCCCTCTGCATTTCTGAAGTTTGAATCTTCTCCCCATTTAGATAATAATCCACGCTATTGTTCCTTTTACCAAACTGCAATATCATACATTTCCCACACTTTTTCAGCTGCCATTTTTTGCCATTCTTCCAATTTGTCTAAGTCCTGCTGCAACTACATTTCTTCCTCAGCACTTTCTACCCTCCACCTATTTTTGTATCATCTGCAAACGTTGCCACAAAATCAACAATTCCAATATCTAAATCTTTGACAAGCAACGTGAAAAGTAGTAATCCCAATAGTTGACCCCTAAGGACCAAGAGAAAGCATTTGTAAAATATCTATGAAATGGTTTTTTAGAACAATTTGTGGCTGAGCCCACTAGGAGGATCAATTATTAAAAACAATTAAAAACTAGGTCTTTATTCTTTGGAGTGTAGAAGGTTGATGGGGGACTTGATAGATGTATTTAAAATTATGAGGAGGATAGATAGAGTTGACGTGGATAGGCTTTTTCCATTGAGAGTAGGGGAGATTCAAACAAGAGGACATGAGTTGAGAGTTAGAGGGCAAAAGTTTAAGGGTAACACGAGGGGGAATTTCTTTACTCAGAGAGTGGTAGCTGTGTGGAACGAACTTCCAGTAGAAGTGGTAGAGGCAGGTTCAATACTGTCATTTAAAGTAAAATTGGATAGGTATATGGATAGGAAAGGAATGGAGGGTTATGGGCTGAGTGCGGGCCAGTGGGACTAGGTGAGAGTAAGTGTTCGGCACGGACCAGAAGGGCCGAGATGGCCTGTTTCCGTGCTGTAATTGTTATATGGTTATAGGGTTATTCTGGATTGGGTGTTATTGCAATGAACTAGATTTGATTAAGGAGCGTAAGTCAATGGAACCCTTAGGAGACAGTGATCATAATATGATAGAATTCTCCCTGCAATTAGAGAAGGAGAGGCTAAAGTCATGTGTATTAGTATTACAGTGGAATAAAGGGAATTACAGAGGCAGGAGAGAAAAACTCACCAAAATTGATTGGAAGGAAATACTAGCAGGAGTGATGGCAGAGCAACAATGGCTGGAGTTACCGGGAGCAATTTGGAAGGTGCCAGATAGATGAATCCCAAAGAGGAAGTATTCTAAATGCAGGGTGACACAACTGTGGCTAATGAGAATTCAAAGCTAACGTAAATGCTGTAGTGTGAGCATATAATAGAGAAAATATTAGTGATTGAGACAATTTTTAAAAATCAATAGAAAATTAAAAAAGTCATAAAGAAGGAAAAGATAGAATATGAAGGTAAACAGCCAATATATTAAAGAGGATACTAAATTTTATTTCATATACATATATATATAAAGTATAAAAGATAGACAAAGGTTGGTATTGCAAAAATATTGGGAAATTAGAGGATTAGGAAACTTTTAAAAACCAACAAAGGACAACTAAAAAAGCCATGGGGGTGATTAAATATGAAGGTAAATGTCATATATACTCAATAATAATAAAGAAGATGCTAAAAAAAATTTCTCAGACATATAAAGAATAAAAGAGATTTGAGAGTAGAAATTGGACAGCTGAAAAATGCTGCTAGAGAGATAGTAATGAAGCACAAGGGAATGGTGGACAAACTGAATAATTAGTTTGCATTAGTCTTCAGTGTGGAAGATACTAGTAGTATGCTGGAAGTTCGAGAGTGTTGGGGGCAGAAGGGAGTGTAGTTGCTATTACTAGGGAGAAGGTGCTTGAGAAACTGAAAGGTCGGAAGTTAGATAAGTCACCTGGATCAGATGAACTACACCCCAAGGTTCGGAAAGAGGTTGCTAAAGAGATTGTGGAGGCATTATCAAAATCAATAGTTTCTGGCATGGTTCTGGAGGACCGGAGCACTGCAAATGTCACACCACTGTAAGAAGGAGGTAGAAGAAAGTAAGTTATAGGCCAGTTAATCTGACCTCAATGGTTGAGAAGATGTTGATATGGATGTGGTTTTCGGGTATTTGGAAACTCTTGATAAAATAGGCTAAAATCAACTTTTTTTATTTGTTAAAATCTTAGCTGAAAAATCTGTTGGAATTCTTTGAGAAAATAACAAGCAGGAAAGACAAAGGAGAATCAGTAGATGTTGTATATTTGGATTTTCAGAAGGCCTCAGGTGTTACTGTCAGGAGCGGGGACAGGAATGGACCCAAGTGCAGGACGCAGGCACTGAAGTACTAGGGGTAGGACAGGAAGGGGATGCCATGGCATGCAAGGGGTAATGCTGGGGTTCAGGCAGACAGAGAGTCTTAGTCGGGCAGGCAGAGCAGGATCCCAGAGTTCAGGCAGGCAGAGCAGGATTCCAGATTTCCAGCAAGGCAGGCGGAGCAGGATTCCAGAGTCAGGTGAGGCAGAAGGATCCCAGAGGTCGGGCAGGCAGAGCAGGATCCCAGAGTTCAGGCAGGCAGAGCAGGATTCCAGATTTCCAGCAAGGCAGGCGGAGCAGGATTCCAGAGTCAGTTGAGGCAGAAGGATCCCAGAGGTCGGGCAGGCAGAGCAGGATCCCAGAGTTCAGGAAGGCAGAGCAGGATTCCAGAGTTCAGGAAGGCAGAGCAGGATCCCAGAGTTCAGGCAGGCAGAGCAGGATCCCAGATTTCTGGCAAGGCAGGTGGGAAAGGCAGGCAGAGCAGGATTCCAGAGTTCAGGCAGGCAGAGCAGGATCCCAGAGTTCAGGTAGGCAGAGCAGGATCCCAGAGTTCAGGCAGGCAGAGCAGGATCCCAGATTTCTGGCAAGGCAGGTGGGAAAGGCAGGCAGAGCAGGATCCCAGAGTTCAGGCAGGCAGAGCAGGATCCCAGAGTTCAGGCAGGCAGAGCAGGATTCCAGAGTCAGGTGAGGCAGAAGGATCCCAGAGTTCAGGCAGAAGGCGGGGTCTAGAGGTACATGACTTAGCTGGAGGAGAGCCCCCCCCCCCGGGTGGGCCACATATGTCCCGGGTAGGGCCGCCTCCCAGGCGGAGACACGGAGGCGAAGGACCCCTAGGTAGTTGAAGGACCCCTAGGTAGTTGCAGGGCACAATCCCAGAGGAAACGGGGGGGTGGGGGGGAAAGGAGCAGAACACACCGCCGGGTGGCGGCAGGCCGGCCGGGCCTGCTCGACAGAGGCAACAGATAGGAAAGGACAATTGTTGAATTTGTGACCAAGTTTGCTGCTGATACAAAGAAAGGTGGAGGGACAGGTAGTGTTAAGGAAGCAGAGGGGCTATAGTACGTAAATAGATCAGGAGAATGGGCAAAGAAGTGGCAGATGGAAAGCAGTGTTGAAAAGTGTATGGTCATGCACTTTGGTAGAAGTAATAAAAGCTTAGACCATTTTCTAACTGCAGAAAATTCAAACTTCCAAGGTGCAAAGGGCCTTGGGAATCCTCATGCAGGATTCCTTGAAGGCTAATAGGTTGAGTCGGTGGTGAGGAAGTCAAATACAATGTTAGCATTCATTTCGAGAGGACTAGAATACAAAAGCAAGAATGTAATGCTGAGGCCTTATAAGGCATTTGTGATGCCTCACTTGGAGTATTGTATACAGTTTTCCATCCCTTATTTAAGAAAGGATGTGCTGACATTGGAGAAGGATTAGAAGAGGTTCAGGATTATGATTCCAGGAATGAAAGGCTTATCATATGAGGAGCAATTGATGGCTCTGAACCTTTACTCTCTGGAATTTAGCAGAACAAAGCAGATCTTATTGAAGCCTAACAAATTTTGAAAGACCTTGATAGAGTGGATGTGGACATGACGTTCAATGGTAAAGGAGTCTGGGACCAAAGGGCACAGCTTCTAACTAGAGGGACATCCATTTAGAATGGAGATGAGGAGGAATTTCTTTAGCCAGAGGCTGGTGAAGTTGAGGAATTCATTGCCAGAAACAATTGTGTAGGGCCAAGTTATTGGGTATATTTAAGGCGATGGTTGATACGTTCTTGATTAGTCAGGGCATGAAGGGTTATGGGGAGAAGGCAAGAAGAGTGGCTTGAGAGGGAAATGGATCAGCCATGATGAAATGGCAGAGCAGACTTGATGGGCTGAATGGCCTAATTCTGATCTTATGACCATAGACTGCATCCAGCATTAAAAACCCCATTGCACAAGGCATGCTCTCTTCTCATTGCTACCTTCTGATCAAGATGGCACCAGTGAACAAAGGTTGCTTGGACAACATCTTTCAGATAGTCAATGATTTCAATGTCTTCTTCTTATTCATTTCATCTTAAATTTTGTTTTAGAAACTGTTGGAGCCTGTGACTTACTGTCTGTAGTTCGAAAGAGTGAGCTAGCGCTGTACTGTCCCCGAGAAAACTCCATGAGAGGAATGAGAACACAAGCTGCCACAAGGAGAAGCTCAGCGATGTGATGAGGGGCCACGATGACTACATTGCCTGCTGATAAAGATTGAGACATCGAGGCAAATGTGGAGGAGGGTGAGCAGATCTCAGAGAGGCCCTCTTGAAAGCACTATTTTGAGTCACTTCCCTCCGAGGAGGTGCTGCCTCATGTCACTTCCCTTGGAGGAGGTGCTGCCTCATGTCACTTCCCTCGGAGGAGGTGCTGCCTCATGTCACTTCCCTTGGAGGAGGTGCTGCCTCATGTCACTTCCCTCCGAGGAGGTGCTGCCTCATGTCACTTCCCTCGGAGGAGGTGCTGCCTCATGTCACTTCCCTCGGAGGAGGTGCTGCCTCATGTCACTTCCCTTGGAGGAGGTGCTGCCTCATGTCACTTCCCTCCGAGGAGGTGCTGCCTCATGTCACTTCCCTCGGAGGAGGTGCTGCCTCATGTCACTTCCCTCGGAGTTCCGACGCTCTCAGAAATATTATTCAAATTCTGTGATTTATGGGTTGAACTGTAGTTCATATTGGCCTCTTTCAGTTCTATGTCTTTTTTTTGTGTTCTTGCCCTTTCTTTCTTGTTGCCAATTGGCAGGCTGGGTGCTTGGGGTTTGGTGCTTTGATCTGTTAGTTTTTGTGGGGAGGGGTTGAGGGGATTTGGGGCTTGTGAGGATTTGTTTCTTTTTCATTTCATGTGGGGGAATTACAACTAGAAGGTGAGGGGAGATTGATGCCTTTCTTTCAACAACTCTATGGTTTCCTGTGTTTTATGACTATCAAGAGAAGACAAATCTCAGAGTTGGATTCCGCATACGTATTTTGATAATTAAATGAATCTTTGAACCTTTTAAACATTTGAGCCTTTGAGCCATCAAGGAGGAGGTACACAATGTTTCAGGAATGGACAATGATCCCATTATACAACCTCACTACTTCGTCCTTTTTTTTTGCTATCTTTTTACACTAATTTAATAAAAAATTTTAAAGATATACGTATTTCTTCTTGTAAGTTATAGTTTTTTTACTATGTATTGCAGTCTATTGCTGCCATAAAACAACAAATTTCATGACAATTATCAGTGATATAAAACCTGATTCTTCTAAAGACCAACTTGTCTAAATTAATCTTCCTCAATTCTTTTCATATGAGAGGCTCTCATCCCAGGAATTAGTCTTGGCTGCTTTGTTTCCAAGGCAAAAATCTTGCTTCAATATACGAAGATCAAAACTGCATAAAATACTTCAAGTGAGAACTTAGCAGACCACTGTATAACCTCAAGAAGACTTGCCTGCTTTAATGTACCAATCCTCTTCTAAAGCTTAATTGCTTGGCACATGTCCCCTTGTGCAATTTGATCCTTGATTTTCTCACTTGCTGACCCCAGTTAATTCAGATTTGCAACATCTCCTCTACAAATCTTCATCAGCATAGGTGCACCACAGGGCTGTGAGCTTAGCCTCTTGCTCTACTCACTTTACACCCATGACTGTGTGACTAAGCACAGCTCCAAAACCATATTCAAGTTTGCTGACAACACCACTGTCATAGGCCGAATCAAAGGTGGTGATGAGTCAGCATAAAGGAGGTAGATTGAAAATATGGCTGAGTAGTTCCATAGCAACCTCTTACTCAATGTCAGCACGAGCAAGGAGCTGATTATTGATGTCACAAGGAGGAAACCAGATTCCATGAGCCTGTCCTCATCAGAGGATCAGAGGTACAGAGGGTCAGCAACTTTAAATTCCTCCGTATTATCAATTCAGAGGACCTGTTCTGGACCCAGCACCTAAGTACAATTATGAAGAAAGCTCAGCAGCACCTCTGCTTCCTTAAAAACACACACAAAATGCTGGAGGGACTCAGCAGGCCAGGCAGCATCTATGGAAAAGAGTAATCTGTGAAAATGTTTTGATCCAAGAGCCTTCATCAGGACTCCTCTCCCTCTACTTCCTTAGAAGTTAGTGAAGATTCAGCATGACATCTAAAACTTTGACAAACTTCGGTAGATGTATAGTGGCGAGTACATTGACTGGCTGCATGACAACCTGGTACCGAAACATTGAATGGACAATTCTAAGAAAGTAGTGGATATGGCCCAGACCATCATGAGTAAAGCTCTTCCTGCCACTGAGCACATCTACACAGAGTGTTGTCGCAGGAGGGCAGCATCCATCATTAGGGAACCCCACCACCCAGGTCATGCTCTCTTCTCGCTGCTGCCATCAGGATGAAGGTACCGATTCAGGAACAGCTATTGCCCTTCAAATGTTACGCTGTTAAACCAAACCAGAGAACTTTACTCAGCTTCGCTTGCCCCATCACTGAACTGTTCTCACAATCTATGAACTCACTTTCAAGGACTCTTCATCTCATGTTCTTGATAATTATTGTTTATTTATTATTATTATTTTCCTTTTTATATATATATTTGCAGTTTGTTGTCTTTTGCACACTGGCTATCCGCCCTATTGGCTGCGATCTTTCATTGACTTTATTATGGTTATTGAATTTATTGAGAATGGCCACAAGAAAGCAAACTTCAAACATGATGACATATATGTACTTGGAAAATAAATTTCCTTTGATCTTTAAACTAGAACTTTCTGACTCTCATGAACCAACACACCAGTATTCTTTTATGATCCATCATTTTATAGCTACTCTTCATCTAAAATATCAGCTTATATTTTTAAATGCATAAGGCCATAAAACATAGAAGAATTAGTCCATTGAGTTTTATCCACCATTCCATCATTTCTGATTTATTATCCCTCTCAACCTCATTCTGCTGCCTTCTCCCTGTAACCTTTGATGCTCTTACTAATCAAGAACTTATCATCCTCCACTTTAAATATACACTGTGACTGTGACAATGAATTCCACAGAGTCTCCACCTTGTGGCCAAAGAAATTGCTCCTCCTCTCTGCTCCAAAGGATATCTTTGTATTCTGAGGTGGCGCCCTCTGTTCCTAGACTCTCCAACCATAGGAAACATCCTCTCCACGTCCACTCTATCTAGCCTTTCATGGCATAAAAAAGACTGGTAACTTCTGATACTGTATAGTGTAATACACATAAATTGTTGGAGTAACTCAGCAAGTCGGGCAGCATTGGTTAATGGTAGGGGTCCATGGAGCCCTCGGTTAATGGTAGGGATCCATGGCATAAAAAAGATTGGGAACCCCTGATACTGTATAGTGTAACACACATAAATTGTTGAAATAACTTAGCAGGTTGGGCAGCATCTAAGGAGATAAATAAACAGTCAATGCTTCAGGCTGAGAATCTCAAAATTATTTTTGGCTGACAGATTCAAGATGGGCTGAATGTAATCCTTTTGTGCTATGAATTTCTCCTCTCTTCGACAGGAGTGCTGTGAGACCCTCTCTCGCTGCTCCACCTCTGATGTCTGCAGCTCTCCAGCTCTTTGAGCTTACCCAGACTCACTAGCCACATATTGACCAGCAGCTGTTGATCCACCACTGGGACCCCCCCCCCCCCCATAGTTTTACCAGCTCTCTTCCCTATTTCTGTCAGTGCTGACGAACGGCAACGGCCCAAATTATCAACTGTCCATTTCCCTGCCAGAGATGCTGTCTGGCCTGCTGAGCTCCCTTAATTTGCTCAAATTTCCAGCAACCGCTTTCTCTTCATGGAAATCCAAGCCTTCATTTCTAATCATTCCTTTTACAGCCCACTGAGTTAACTCAATATTTAGTTTTCACTCAGCTCATCTCATTCCGGGAATTAAGATACTCTGTAAAATTTAAAACATACATTTATCGCTGACCTGCTTAAGTGGTTGTAAATGAGCCTTCTGTATGTAGGATTAGCATTTTCTTAGCACTAAAATATCCTGTTAAAAACAATGGCAGTTGTAAACTAACATGCAAAATCTATCCTGCCTGAGGCAAGATGTTCTCCACTTGCTTGTCACTGATACTTCACAAAGAGATGTATTAGCCTGCTTGAGACACAGAGGATTCTGTGTGTAAACAATTCAGAGGAACAAACGTGTATCAGACCCCAGAAATCACCTGTAGAGAAATGAAGCCGCTTTTAAAATCATATGGTAAATTTCATTAAATTCTTTTTCATAGTGTTATTGTAAGGCAATTTATAATTGGCGCTGTTTGTTTTAAATCGCTAGATCTGACTGGATGCAGCATGGCCAGTTTGGAAACACCAATACCCAAGAATGAAAAAAGCCTACAGAAAGTGAAAGATACAACGCAACCCATCACAGGAAATGCCCACCTCACCACTGAGCACGCCACAAGAAAACAGCACCCCCTTCCCACCCACCATCCAGGTTCGGCTCTCTTCTCACTGCTGACGTTGGGAAGAAGGTACAGGAGCCTCAGAACCCACACCACCAGGTTCAGGAACAGTTATTTACCAAGGTACAGTATGGAACAGGTCTTTGAGCCACACTGCCCATCTGAGCCTAATTATAGGACAATTTACAATGACCTATTAACCCACTAACTGTTACATGTTTGGACCATGTGAGGAAACCGGAGCACCAAGAGGGAATTCGTGCAGTCACGGGGAGAATGTATAAACTCCTTACAGGCAGCTGCACAAATTGAATCTGGGTTACCTGTACTGTAAAGCGTGATAACCATTACACTACTGTGCCACCCTTCAGCCATCAGACTCCTGAACCAGAACTTCACTCTCCTCACACTGAGCTGATTCCACAATCTATGCACTCACGTTCAAGGACTCTACAACTCATGTTGTCAGTATTACTTATTTATTCATTCACCTGTCTGTTTGCTTGTTTATTTATTTATTTTTATTATTTGATTTTTTTGTATTTGCGCAGTTTTATGTTCTTCTGCATATTGGCCGTTTGTCCTTCTTTGTGTGTAGTTTTTCATTGAATTTATTGTATTCTTTGTTCTGCTGTGAATGCCTGCAAAAAGACAAATTTCAGGTATATAGTGAAATATGCATTCTTTGATAATAAATTTACTTTGAACTTTGAATTTTGAGTTCACACACAACCAATTTGTACACAATAATTTCCCCCCAAAACAAGTGTTAATAGGTATGCACTAAGGGATATATTTTGTATTTGGACATTAGGAACTAGTTTCTTTTTCTGCTTTGATTAGCACAATCTTTTATATTCACTTATCTGGAAGATATCATCTCCGACAGTGCAACAATCTCTCTTTGGATTGATGCATCTTCCTGGATCCTCGAGGATGACCAGGAGATTTCTGTGCCTCAATGACTTAGAAAGCTATGTTGGCTGGAGTCAAAGCGTTATGCTCTGGCTTTTGGTAGTGTCATCCATGCCAAGCAGGTCAAAAGCTAGAGGCCAGACTAACCATGGTCCACTGGCCTTCCATGTTTGTGGATTCCGTTCAGGGCTACAATCCTGACTGTTACAGAAAAAGCAATGAAGAATCCTTGCTTCTTCTTTGCAATGGTATGATCCTGAACCACATCTGGGGCACAATAGAGAAGATGGCCAAGGACAGACAGATTGGAGGACTTTCATTGCTGTCCTAAATGCCAGCAGTGGCAATAAATAAATATCATCGGAGATATTTTGCATAATTCTCTGGAGATAAGCTCAAAACAATAAACTTTTGAGTCAGAACAGGCTCCTTTTATCATAAGGGGGACACTGGGAATGGACCCAAATGCAAGACACAGACACTGAAGTACTAGGAACAGGAAGGGACAAAACTAAAGGATGGTATGGGTCGCAGACTAGGCTAGGGAAGCAGGACCAGGACGAGGGACTGGGAACAAGGAGCCTGGGCGTGGACTTGAAGCCCAAGACTGGACAAGGACCCAAAATCTGGGTCTTGACTCGGGCTCGGACCCCAAACCAGGCGAAGACGTGACGAGGCCTGAATACTTGCTTGAGGCTTGAGGCTTGGGGTTTGGGTTCTTGGAGCTCGAGGCTTGGGTTTTTGAGGCTTGAATAACAGAGGCTGGAGCTTACAGGCAGACTAGGAACTGTACATAAACATAGAGCTGGCACTTATCCTTCGACAAGCCAGGACTCATCTTGAACAAGACACTAACATGAGAGTTGACAGTACATAGACATAGAGCCAGGACTTATCCTTCGACAGGCTGGGAGTCACCTTTCACTCCACACCAAGGTGGGGCAGGACCATCCATCGGGTAACGGCAGAACAGCCTGACTTACCCGACGAAGGCAAAGACAAGACAAGACAGATTCTCCCCGCAGGGTAACGGCAGAACAGCCTACAGAGGTGAGGACAGGAAGAGACAAACACCAAAGAACAACAGACAGTTCCATCTCTGCATTGGGGTTGCTCCGAGTCACAGTCATAGCCAGCAACCTTGGCTGGCTGCAGAAACAACCAGATCCTTACCTAGCTCAGAGTGGCTGACGGTCCCCCAGCTGGCCCGGGAAACGGTAAATCCATACAGCAATGACAGCCCCAACTGCTGACAGCAAGGCTCCAAGAAACAATGGTTCTCCAACACGGCCTAAAGATCACAAGTGGCCATTCTAGCCTTCCACCAGCCATTTGCTCCCAGAGAAACTTGACAAGACAATTCCTAAACCACATTCAAGCCTAGGGCCACTTACATTCCCAGCCCCATGATGAGCATCAGGTGCTTATGGTTAAGTCCAACCGAAACAAGGGACAGCCGGAGGACCTGGAATCCAGAGTCCACGGACTGGACCAAGAACCAGAAGGCAGACTTCAGACCGGATCATGACACCTTTAAGCTCCTGGTCTAAGGTTTACATTTACGGTTCCATATCACATTTATCGGAGTACACTCTGATAAGATGCTGAAGTATTTACAATGCTAGAGATGCTGTACAAATGCAATTAGTTGTTGTTCAGCTGCAGTAAAGCAAACATCAGGGAAGTCAGTTTTATTTTCTTCCCATCCTGAAAGAATGTCTGGACAAAACATTATCCACATATTTAATGCCCGTAGGAAGTATTAGTAATTACAGGTCTGCCACTGGGAGTGTTGTAATGACAGCAATTTGAAATAATTAATTATCTGTGTCAAGCAAAGTGCAGAACTGTACAATTCTGAATTTATTAATGTAACATTGTGTCGGTAAAATATCTTATTAAACCCTGTGAAAGACTGGATAAAGAATGACATTTCAATGTTGTAACTTCATCTCTCAACCCAACTAATTTTACAACTGTTGACATTTTTAATGTCATCCACATCACTTACTCGAGGTGTGTTATTTCATCACAATTAAGTTCTATTTTAGTCCATGTTCATCATTGCAGTTCACACTTACATGCACACCATGACACCAACCAATGTACACGCCCTAGAGTAATCACTTTAATGACTGATGTCACTATCTTGTTCCTCTCTCTATAGATGTTGTTAAAACTGATGAGAGTTCTTTTGCTTTCATTTTCAGATTTAAATTATCCACAGTACTTTTAACCTTGTCCATTCTACCATCCAGTTTATATTGCACACTTAATACATCAAATCTTCATTGTAAAAATGTCCTAATTTGTTCCAGTTCTTCACTCACCTCAACTCTGAACTGATTCCACAACATACTGACGCTTTCATGTACGATTCACAATTAGTTACATTGATTTCAGGACAGCAGCCCTGAACCTGCTCTGTAACTGTAACTGTGCACTCACTAATGGGATTCATGTTCTGTGTACTTGTTTACTTTGTGGCGACCCACTTTCTGCGCAGGCGAACCGGCTCACAAATAGCCAGCGTGCGGGGAGAGACTTCGGTAATGCACCTCTGACGTCATTTCTGCCCGGAGAGGGCGGGCGCTAGGGATTAAATGCCAGCGCCGCGAAGTTTGAATAAACTAATCTCAAAATGACTTACTGACTGCGTGTCGTTATTTCAGCGCTGTGCATATCACAGATGTATGTCTCCAGGCAGTTGTTCTAGGAACACTTGCTCAAACATGAGGCAGGGCTTGTGTCCATCAGCATCTTGTTCATCAATGCTGAATGTAGATTGGTGACCCCGATGGCCCAAACGGGATTTGGACCAAAGATGACCGAATCTTCATCTGTTCACGCTGTTTCGCTAAAACTGCCGACTTTCTGGACACTGCGACCACGCATGTGGTTTAGCCAAGCAGAAGCCCAGTTCCAGATTCGATAGATATCTTCTGATTCCACGCGTTACTACCATGTGGTGAGTACCCTTGACCAGGAGACGGCCGCCAAGGTTGCGGATTTTATACAGTCGCCCCCAGAAGAAGGCAAATATGAAGCATTCAAAGCACTGCTCATTGGGACCTTTGGCCTCTCACGGCATGAGCGGGGTGCCCGCCTGCTTCACCTGGACGGTTTGGGAGACAGACTGCCGTCAGCATTGATGAACGAGATGCTGGCCCTGGCTGACAGACACAAGCCCTGCCTCATGTTTGAGCAAGCGTTCCTAGAGCAACTGCCCGGGGACATACATCTGCTGCTGGCCGACGCAGATTTCTGCGACCCCCGGAAGGTGGCGGCCCGGGCAGTCATGCTGTGGAAAGCCAAGAGGGAGAGCGTGGCGTCCGTCGGTCAGATTACCAGGCCACGTGCCCAACAGCGGACCAGACCAGGCCCGGCAGGGGGGCGCACACAACACAGGGGCAGGAGTGAGGAGGCCAGTGAACAATGGTGTTTCTACCACCAGCAGTGGGACACAAAAGCCCGCTGTTGTTGCCCGCCCTGCAAGGGCCAGGGCCAGGGCCAGCTGCCACTGATGACTATGGCAGCTAGCCACCAGGACAGCCTCTTGTACATCTGGGACAAACAGTCGGGACGCCGCTTCTTGGTTGACACTGGAGCGGAGATCAGCGTCTTGCCCCTGATGGGGTACGACACCCGCAACAGGAAGCCGGGACCCACCCTGAAGGCCGCAAACGGCAGCACGATACGGACTTACAGCACCCGCACAGTGCAGCTGCGGTTCGGCACCAGCCGGTTCACGTGGGACTTCACACTGGCCGTGGTGGCCCAACCACTCCTGGGGGCGGACTTCTTGCGAGCTCACAGCCTGCTGGTCGACTTACAAGGGAAAAGACTGGTACATGCCGAGACTTTCCAGACGTTCTCCCTGGGTGAAGCCAAGTTGACGGCCCCACACCTGGACTCCATCACACTGTCGGACAAAGAATTCACCAGAATCCTGGTGGACTTTCCATCGATTTTGGCACCCCAGTTCATGGCAGCCATGCCCAGACATGGGGTACAGCACCACATCCTGACCCAGATCGCCCCTCCACGCCCGCGCACGAAGGCTCCCCCTTGAAATGCTCCGCTTGGCGAAGGAGGAGTTCAAGAGGATGGAAGAATTGGGGATCGTACGGAGGTCCAACAGCCCATGGGCCTCCCCCCTGCACATGGTGCCCAAAGCGGCCAGGGGTTGGAGACCATGCGGCAACTACCGCAGACTGAACGAGGCTACAACTCCAGACTGCTACCTCGTGCCGCACATACAGGACTATGCAGCAAACCTGCACGGGGCAAGAATCTTTTCCAAAGTAGACTTCGTCCGGGGATACCATTAAATCCCATTGCACCCTGAAGATATCCCCAAAACAGCACTTATCACTCCATTCAGCCTGTTCGAGTTCCTCCGAATGCCGTTTGGCCTGAAGAATGTTGCACAGACGTTCCAGTGGCTAATGGATGCAGTGGGACGCGACCTGGACTTTGCGTTCATCTATTTGGATGACATCCTTAAAGCCAGCAGTTGTCGTCAGGAGCATCTGTCCCACCTCCGCCAGCTCTACTCCCGCCTGAGTGATTTTGGCCTTGCGGTCAACCCAGCCAAATGTCAGTTCGGTCTTGATACCATCGACTTCCTGGACCACAGGATTACCAAAGACCCCTGCCCGCCAAGGTAGACGCGATCCGCCACTTTGCCCGGCCCAACACGGTCAAAGGCCTGCAGGAGTTCGTTGGTATGGTGAACTTTTACCACCGTTTCCTCCCCTCAGCAGCCCGTATCATGCACCCTTTGTACACCCTGATGTCGGGTAAAGGCAAGGACATTACTTGGGATGAGGAGGCCGCGGCCACTTTCATTAAAGCCAAGGAAGCCTTGGCAGATGCTGCGATGCTGGTGCACCCCAGAACGGACATTCCAACCGTCCTCACAGTGCATGCAGCCAACACAGCAGTCGGTGGGGTGCTGGAGCAACTCGTCGAGGGGCACTGGCAACCCCTGGCGTTCTTCAGCAAGCACCTATGACCACCTGAACTCAAGTACAGTGCTTTCGACCGGGAGCTGTTGGCACTGTATCTGGCAATCCGGCATTTCAGGTACTTCTTAGAAGACAGACCGTTCACCGCGTTCACGGACCAAAAACTGTTGACCTTCGCATTCACGAAGGTTTACGATCCCTGGTCAACTCGCCAGCAGTGACATCTGTCCTACATCTCCGAGTACACGACGGACATCCAGCATGTCTCAGGAAAGGACAATGTCATGGCGGATGCACTCTCCAGACCAGCTGTCCAGGCCCTGTCCCTGGGGGTGGACTATGCAGCACTGGCAGAGGTGCAGCAGGCAGATGACGAGATGCCCAGCTACAGGACCGCAGTCTCGGGTTTGCAGCTGCAGGACTTCCTCATAGGCCCAGGTGAGAGGACCCTCCTGTGCGACGTGGCTACCGGTCAACCTCGCCCCATCATCCCTGCAGCCTGGAGGCAGCGAGTTTTCGACTCCATTTTGGCACACCCATCTATCAGGACAACCATCCGGCTGGTCTCCAGCAAGTCCGCGTGGCATGGACTTTGCAAGCAGGTCAGTGAATGGGCCAGAACATGCGCACAGTGCCAAACAGCCAAGGTGCAACGGCACACTAAAGCCCCGCTGCAGCAGTTCGAACCCACCCACCGGAGGTTCGACCACATTCATGTGGATATCGTGGGCCCCCTACCAGTGTCCCGAGGAGTGCGATACCTCCTAACTCTGGTAGACCAGTTCACAAGGTGGCCAGAGGCGGTCCCGCTCACCGACACATCTGCCGATTCCTGCACCCAAGCACTGATTGCAACCTGGGTAGCACGCTTCGGGGTACCGGCCCACATTACCTCCGACAGAGGCATCCAGTTCACCTCCAGCCTGTGGTCGGCTGTGGCCAGCCTGTTGGGAACGCAGCTGCACCACACTACTGCCTACCACCCACAGTCGAACGGACTAGTGGAACGCTTCCACCGTCACTTGAAGTCGGCTCTCATGGCCCGCTTGAGAGGACCTAACTGGGTGGATGAGCTTCCCTGGGTCCTGCTTGGAATTCGCACAGCGCCCAAAGAGGATCTGCATGCCTCGTCGGCCCAGTTGGTGTACAGTGCACCCCTGGCCGTCCCAGGACAGATCATACCAGCCCCAAGGGGGCAAGAGGAAGAACCCGCAGCAGTCCTGGACAGACTACGCGAAAGGCTCAGCAACCTGGCCCCCATACCGACTTCACAACACGGACGGATGCCGACCCATGTACCCAAAGACCTGCAGAACTGTAAGTTTGTGTTTGTACGAAGGGGCGGACACCGGGCACTGCTACAGCGGCCGTACGAGGGGCCGTTCTAGGTGATCAACAACAATGGGTCCACGTACATTCTGGACATTGGGGGGAAAGAGGAGGTTTTCACGGTGGACCAACTCAAACCAGCCCATGTGGACTTGGCGCAGCCGGTCGAGGTTCAGGCACCGCGGCGCAGAGGCAGACCTCCCAAACAGAGGCTGATCCAGACTGTGGACATTGGGGGGGTGTATCACCGGTTCTGGGGGTGGTTATGTGGTGACCCACTTTCTGCGCAGGCGAACTGGCTCACAAATAGCCAGCGCGCGGGGGGAGACTTTGGTAATGCACCTCTGATGTCATTTCCGCCTGGAGAGGGCGGGTGCTAGGGATTAAATGCCAACGCCACGAAGTTTGAATAAACTAGTCTCGAAATGACTTACCGACTGCGTGTTGTTATTTCAGCGCTGTGTGTAGCACATCGCTACAACTTCCTTATTGTTTGCATGAGATCTTTGTTGTGTGTTTTTTGTAGATTCCATTGTGTTTATTTGTTCTGTGGCTGCTTGTTAGGAGACGAATCTCAAGGTTTAATACTTGATAATAAATGTACTTTGAACTTTGAACATTTTTTATTTGCATAATTTGACTTCTTTTGCACATTAGTTGTTTGTTTTTGGCTGTGTGTAGTTTTTCATTGATTCTATTTTACTTCTTTGTTTTACTGTGAACATCTGCAAGAAAATTAACAAAGTAGCATATGGTGACAGAAATATACTCTAATGATATATTTACTTTGTTACGAATGTGGAGCAACTCTGAGGGGCCGAACGGTACAAAGTCGCCCCCTCCTTTTTGAGAATCGCAAGATCGCTATTATTTCGGGTCTGAGACCCAGGAAATGAGAGAGATACACAGCATGTCAGTAATGAGAGAGCGAGACGCAGGATCACAGCAAAGGCAGTTGCCATAGACAATGTAGAATACACAAGGTAGGGGGAATGCCTCCTAACAAAAGCAGAACGGAACCACTGATTACTGCTATTGTCTCTTGGAGAAGAAATTGTGTATTGAGTAATGTACTATTCATTGAAACCCCTCAGGGGACAACCAGAGTGGTCTGGTTGAGGGATTGCATCATCCCAACCTGATTGACCTCTGAGACCCCGTGAGTGAGGATAAAAGACGGGTCTGGGGAACACCCCTTAGACACACCAGGAGAAACGCTAGAAATCCAGTGACAGCATTTTATAGCGAAAACCGGTGGGAGCTCGTGTGTGTCCTCCCTTGCCTGGGTGGCGGGCTCATCACGGAAGAACGGTTTAGCTAAAGGAGAGGCCACACCAACGAGATACCGACGGATCGAAATCATAAAGGAAGGATGGCAAAACACTTAGCGGTAACTGTTCCCATTCTCTTATCTCTCTCTCTCTGCAACAATTGCAACACAGCGACAAACAAACAACGGCAGCCTGTGTGAACTGCAGCGAGCTTTATATTTCCATCCGAAATTCATTATCCCCTAGACAACGATAGAGCTTGTTTCTTATTGATTATTATTATACCTGCACTTTTAGGTTTAGTATTGATGACGTATATTATCTGTATATTTGCATTGATGTTATTTTTGTGTATTTTTACTAATAAATACTTTGTTAAAAATAGTATCATCCGACTCCAACGGGCGTCTCTATCTTTGCTGGTAAGTAACCCAGTTATGGGGTTCGTAACAACTTTCAACATTTGAACAAAATTTATCTGCCTTGGTTGATCTCATGATTCTGGTGAAGCATAACTGATCATTGCAAGCATCAATCAAATAAGGAATATAGGTGTTAGTTGCCAATTTTGCATTCCAAATGGAGTATTTTTCCATTGCAAGTATATGGGTAAAGCACCAAGCAAGGTCTGAACATGGAACAACTATAAACACTGCTTGCTCCACATTGAAACTTATCAAGCAATATCTCTCAGACACGAGCCCTGGAAAGTGTTTCCCATTGCATGGGTCTGACGTTATTTTCTTATTCCTCATTCTAGGTGTTATATAGGTGAAATATAATGGTGTGTGTTTGTGTCCGTAAGGAATGGAATGGAGGGGTTGCTGTGGAGCAGTAATGTTGTACTTTTTATTTTATTTTGTGAATAGGTCCTTCCAGCCCACTGAGCCATTCCATTCCAACCCCGATCAACCCTAACCTAACTTGGGGACAACTTACAATGGCCAATTAACCTGCCCTGTGGAAGGGAACCAGAGCACCCGGGGCAAACCCATGCATTCCACAAGGATGATATACCAAGTGCCTTAGAGAATGGTACCAGAATTGAACTCAAAACTCTGAATTCCAATTGCTGTAATAGCATTGTGATAGCCACTACGCTTCCACAGCACCCAAAACCCTTCTCACGTGATAAAGGATCAACTTAATTCACGATTTACATTTACAGATGTAAGATAGGTTGAGCAAGCCCTATTATATGCCCACACTTTAGCTTTTATGGGGCTTTGACTTCTCTTGTCAACCATGAGGCATCATCCTGCTTTTAGAATCCTTCTTCTTTGGGATGTATCTAGCCAACACCTGCTAAACACCTTGCTCCCAGAAACTCCAGCCATTGCTGCTATGCCATCATCCATGCTAGTATTTCCTTCCAATCGATTTTGGCAATGCCTTTGAAATTCCCTTTAATCTAGCTTAATACTGTGACGAGAGACCTTGATAAGGATGGATAGGACCCAAATGCGGGAGTATCAGTGGCAAGAATAGAGACTCAGTATAAAGCTAGAATGAGAACTGAGTACAAACAAAACACGAGACAATTCCCCAAGCTGAGTCGATGATTGAGCACTAAGGCTCCATTCAGGTGCTCATTAAAGACTCAATTCTTGCCACCAACACATGATTGTCAATGAGCAGGACAGTCCTGAACCCTAAAACGGGCTGCACTAGCTATCCAAACTCCAGAGAATGAGAGTGTCGGAACCCCAGGATCTGGTGCAGTTGGGTGTGTCTCATAGCAGGACCCATCCCGTACAGCTGACTCCAGATGCCTCTGGCTGCTTGGAGAGATGGTGATGGTTGCTGTTGATGAGAATTGGATCCAAAATGCCTTTTTTAAACACCCAGCATCTTTTTGCATGTCCGAGTATTTCCTAGACCATGAGGTATTGCTCAACATCCCAAGTATTTCTTACCATGAAGACTTGTTCCCCATCAATAAACCTGGTGCAGTTGATGGTGATAAGATGAAAGGGCTGGTACTGACAGGTTTTAATTGAGAGATATGAAAAGTGGAATTGATCTTTAGGGTCTTCTTGGGGATCTTCAAGGCTGGTGCGAATTGCAGAGCACAGTCCATGACAACGTCCACTGGGAATCCATGGATCCCAAAGAGCTTGTCCAGGACAATTTTGGCCATTTTTGTTGCTGGTGATAACTTATCCAAAACAATGAACTTGCAGGTCTCCAAAAACTGATCAACAATTATCAAGATGATAGTCATCCCCTTGGATGGTGGAAGGAAGACCCATGACACAGTCCATGGAGATGTGTGCCCATGGACTTTCTGGAACAGACAGAGGGTAAAGGAGCATTTGAGGTTGGGTACAGACTCCTTGTTCCAGGCTCACACCTCATGTGCCTGCATGTATTGTCAAGCCTCCTTGGCAATTGTGGGCCACCAATACTTCCTCTTGGTGAACCCGAGTGTCTTGGCAATCCCTGGGCAAGCGGTCATTCTCAATGAATGTCCCCATTGGAGTACCTGAGTCTGGATGGAACTTGGGATGAAAAGCCGACCCGAAGGACCGTTGTTAAGATTCTCCCCTTGTGCTTGGGCCTTGCAAACAAAAGCACAGATTACCCAATGAATTGGCACTATCACCTTAGCTTGGGGCAAAATGGTGGTGAGCTGTTCCTCTTGTTCGGGTTCATCAAACTGATGGGACAAGGCATCTGATTTCTGGTTCTTTGACCCTGGTTGATATGTCAAAATAGAATTAAAACAGCTAAAGAAAAGAGACTAGCTGGCCTGCCTAGAATTCAGTTTCTTGGCATCCTGAATATGTCAGGGATTTGTGATCTGTCCAAACAATGAAAGGGTTCTTGTCCCACTTGAGCCAGTGACGCCATTTCTCCAAAACCAACTTAACCACAAGTAGCTCTCAATTCCTTTTTTTTTTAATTGGTTTTTTATGCATTTTCTACAACACTACAGATAAGAAAAAACCCCAAACCAAAATGAAGAAAATTAATACAGTGCAAAAATAAACATACAATAATAATATAGTACAAAAAAAGATAATTGAGAAAGCACCCAAATTGAAGTCATGTAAAGTTAGTATCCTCCCCAAGCCCCACAACAAAAAACTCCAGACCAACCACAACACAATATAGAGAATATAAATCAGGACATTCAAACCCCCAAAACTGTAAATACATTTGAAAACAAAAGATAGTAATGCCTACTACCAAAAAAAAAGAGCTGAAAGCAAGGGACCGAAAAAAAAACTTAATTAAGAGGGAGGTTATGAAAGTACTCAATAAAAGGTCCCCAGACCTTATGGAACTTTATATCCAAATTAAGAACTGAATAATGAATTTTTTTCAAGGTCTAAGCAGGACATAATATCATTAAGCCATTGAGCATGCGTGGGCGGGGCAACATCTCTCCATCTAAGGAGGATTAAACGTCTAGGCAGGAGAGAAGCAAAAGATAATAATCGACACACAGTCAAACTCAGACGTAAATCTGTCTCACCCAAAAAACCAAACAGAGCAATTAGTTAGGTTCTAAGTGGTGATTCAGAATATAGGATAAAGTTATGAAGACATCTTTCCAAAATTTCTCTAAGCTAGGACAGGACCAGTACATATGAATAAGCGAGGCCTAGCCCCTTTTGCATTTATCACAAAAAGGACTAATATTAGGGTAAAATTGAGATAATTTAGTTTTAGACATATGGGCTCTATGAACAATCTTAAACTGTAAAAGGCAATGGCGAGAACAAAGAGAGGTTGAATTAACCGATTTGAGAATCGAGTCCCAAATCTCATCAGATAAAGAGATATTTAAATCATGCTCCCAAGCCATTCTAATTTTATCCACAGGGGCACGCCATAAGAATGCTAATTTATCACAAATAAATGATATTAAACCTTTATCCAGTGAATTAATAGAAATAAATAAATTCATAACATTTTTCTCAGGCATTTCAGGGAAGTTAGGAATTAAAGGATGGCTCTCAATTCCTGATGTCAGAGTTTCTCCCTGCCGGGGATAGCCACCTGAAGAAGAATGCACGTGGGTGCAGTTCACTGTCTGAAGGTGACTGTTGAGACCAGGTGGCACCTACTCTAATGTGCATGGCATCCACCTTCATGATAAAGGGAAGGTCTGGCTCAGGTGAAACCAAGATGGGAACAGATGGGAACTGTTATTTGAGCTCTGCAAAAGCAGCCTCCACCTCGGTAGTGCAGACAAAAGGGCCCATGGATTTCTTGGTCAGAGCTGTCAGTGGAGCCACCACTGAACTGTTCCTGATGAGCTTCTGGTAAAAGCTGGCAATTCCCAGGAATCATTGGACCTGTTTCAGATTGGATGGTGGTGGCCAGTCTCTGAGTGTCTGGATCTTACAGGGTCCATTTTGAGATTGTCATTAGAAATGATAAAACCCAAAAATGAAATTGTGGTCACAGGAAATTTGGACTTCTCCAGCTTGATATAAAATCCATGGTTTAGAAGCCTCTTTAAAATGTCCCTGACTTGAGCAATGTGCTCCTCTATAGAATCTAAGGTTAGGATACCATCCAAGTAGATGAAGGCACACTTATGGAGAATATAAAGGCCTGAAAAGCTGCTGGAGCATTCGCAAGACTGAAGGACATAACCAGGTGCTCATAGTACCTCGTCAGTGCATTGAGTGTGTTTTTCCACTCATCACCTTCCTTTAATTAGACCAGAAATAATGCACTCTGCAGGTCTAGCTTTGTGAATACAGTTGCCCCTTTGGAGAATTTTGAAAGCTGTAAACATGAGTGGAAGATGGCAAAGATTCTTGATTGTTATACAGTTTAACCCTCTATCATCAATGCATGACCACAGGCTCCCATCTTTCTTTTGTTTGAAGAAGGAGCCTGCGCTGGCTGGTGAGATGAAGAGTGAACGTAACCCATGACAAGAGCCTCCTTTATACACTCTTCCATTGCGCTTCCCTTTGGGCCTCAGAGCACGTATAGTCGACACCATGGGCAACAAGTACCAGGCAGTGGGTCAATACCACAGTCATATAATCTTAGGTGGAAGAGCCAGGCCTTTTTCTTACTGAGGACCTCCTCCAAGATCTTGTCAATAGAAGGAACAGTGACTGGTCTGGGTGTTGCAATTTCCTCAGAACATTCCTTTGAGGACAACTCCTGAAGCTTCTGAGGTGGGAGGGGTAATTCAACAGACCTCAGAGTTCCTCAGACCTCCTTTGGTTCACTGGACTCCTTCGTTGAAGCAGTGGTGGAATCAGAGTCCAAATCCTTGGAAGATGGCAATGAGGTGTTACAGGTGGTCCTTGTGCCCACGGGAACAGAATTCACCATTGCTTAGCCACCTCCTTAGTCTTCAGCTGAACTAGAGATTCCCTTTCTCTAATTCCAGTGCAGCCCCAGCAAGACAGGTTGGACTCACACAGTCTCTTTGGCCAGGACAAACTTGTCTGTCTCTGAGGGCAGAACTAGGTCTCCAGAAGTCTTCAGGTTACTCTACACTGAAATCAGCCCCCTTGGTGGTTGTTGGTCTTAGGAGTGTTTGGGGGTTGGATCCCCACACAGCAAACATACTGTCTTACAATGACTGGACCAAGCAATGATTCTCTTGGTCATGATTCCCTGATTCCATAGGATTGGGAGTGATGGCAGCTACTGTGGCAATCCTCCCAGCACAGGATGGTCTTTGCAGTTCTCCTGATGGGGGCAGCCTCGGACATTTGGTCTGTAGGTGGTCTGTCTCACCTCAGTAATAGCAGCAGCCCTGACTCTGACACGGGGACCTCTCATCGGCAGAGTGTAGTACAAAGCTGATGAGGGTAAAGCAGTGGATGTTGTCTATATGGACTTCAGTAAGGCCTTTGACAAAGTTCCACACAGAAGGTTAGTTAGGAAGGTTCAATCGTTAGGTATTAATATTGAAGTAGTAAAATGGATTCAACAGTGGCTGTATGGGAGATGCCAGAGAGTAGTGGTGGATAACTGTTTGTCAGGTTGGAGACCAGTGACTAGTGGTGTGCATCAGAGATCTGTACTGGGTCCAATGTTGTTTGTTATATACATTAATGATGTATGATAGGGTGGTAAATTGGATTAGTAAGTATGCAGATGATACTAAAGTAGGTGGCGTTGTGGATAATGAAGTAGGTTTTCAAAGCTTGCAGAGAGATTTAGGCCAGTTAGAAGAGTGGGCTGAACGATGGCAGATGGTGTTTAATGCTGATAAGTGTGAGGTGCTACATTTTGGTAGGAATAATCCAAATAGGACATAAATGGTAAATGGTAGGGCATTGAAGAATGCAGTAGAACAGAGTGATCTAGGAATAATGGTGCATAGTTCCCTGAAGGTGAAATCTAATGTGGATAGGGTGGTGAAGAAAGCTTTTGGTATGCTGGCCTTTATAAATCAGAGCATTGAGTATAGGAGTTGGGATGTAATGTTAAAATTGTTCAAGGCATTGGTAAGGCCGAATTTGGAGTATTGTGTACAGTTCTGGTCACCGAATTATAGGAAAGATGACAACAAAATAGAAAGAGTACAGAGAAGATTTACTAGAATGTTACCTGGATTTCAGCACCTAAGTTACAGGAAAAGGTTGAACAAGTTAGGTCCTTATTCTTTGGAGCGTAGAAGGTTGAGGGGGTACTTGATAGAGGTATTTAATATTATGAGGGGGGTAGATAGAGTTGACGTGGATATGCTTTTTCCATTGAGAGTAGGGGAGATTCAAACAAGAGGACGAGTTGAGAGTTATGGGGCAAAAGTTTAAGGGTAACACAAGGAGGAATTTCTTTACTCAGAGTGTGGTAGCTGTGTGGAACAAGCTTCCAGTAGAAGTGGTAGAGGCAGGTTCAGTATTGTCATTTAAAGTAAAATTGGTTAAGTAAATGGACAGGAAAAGAATAGAGGGTTATGGGCTGAGTGCGGGTCAGTGGGACTAGGTGAGAGTTATCGTTTGGCACAGACTAGAAGGGTGAAGATGGCCTGTGTCCGTGCTGTAATTGTTATGTGGTTATAACAAGGCAAGCAGAGGCAAAATAGTGAGGTCCAGGCCTGAAAGGAGGAACAAGCCGAGGGTTGAGCGATTTAAGCAGTAGGTTGAATTGGAAAGGGCAGGTTTTGGCCAGATTGAGGCGGCAGGTCATGGGCCCAACAACGTATCAAAGTGGCAGGGCCCAGTTTCAAGAGTGAGGAACAACTTCCCACTTCGCCGATTGAAGCACTGGGGCAGACTGAAAAGGTCAGTGTTATGTTTTGTAACTTCAGAACATTAAACTACTTCAAAGAAAATACCAGGAGACTGAAGTACGGATGTAGTTTGAGCAAGGTGCACACGTATCATGTGTAGCGTGATGATGATGCGAAGTCAAGATGGCGCTAAACGGCGACTCCTTTGCTTGCATCTTCGGAAACAGTTCCATGTCTATCTTTGATATCACTTTTTTTCCTTTTCAAAGTTGGCTTGTTTCCGTGCTGTGTTATATGGTTATATGGTTATACAGCTGGTTTGCATGTGCTCAATAGGAGATCCTGAGCAGAAGACAGCCTAGTCATGGTCCAAGGGTGGGAGTGGAACTCTGAAACATTGAAGCCAGGTTCAGGCAAGACTTCTTCAACATCTTGATGTAGTTCTACTTTTGTTCTGCCAGATGATTATCAAGATGAATGGGCTGGACGATCAGGGCCACTAAGTCCTCTGCTGGATCTCCAGAGGCGAGGGCATCCTTCAGTTCGTCTCAGAATCTGTGGCAGTATGGAGTGGCCAAGGCCTTCCTGTTCCAGGCGCTCTCTCGGGCCAAGGGACAAAACTCGATTGTATTGTCAGCTGTTGACCATCTGCCCCGTCGAATCTTCATCAGACAGACCAGGGCTCAGCTTGCTCCAGCAGGGTGTTAGAACACTTGCTTTGTGGTGGCCATGAATTTCCCTGAATCCGAGCAAATCTCCAACCTTCATTTCCAATGCGCGGTGGCTACAGCCTGGCCAGAGCTCTCCCAGGTAGAAGAGAAATAACGAAGGCCACCTTTCCTCACTGTGAAAGCAATCAGGGCGGTTGCAGTTGGAACACTAATGAGCATTGACTGAGGAAACTGTGTTTCGCAAGAGAAGTTATTTTTTGAATGCCTACGAGATGGCTTTTTCAAGCAACTTCTTTCTCAGTCTACTGGAGGAAAAGCTATCTTAGATTGGATACTGTGTAATATCCAGATTTTATTAGGGAGCTTAACGTAAAGGAGCCCTTAGGAGACAATGTTCATAATATGTTTGAATTTATACTGCAATTTGTGTGGGAGAAGCATAAGTCATGTGCAGCAGTATCACAATAGAATTAAGGGAATTACAGAGGCATGAGAGACGAGCTTGCCCATATGGATTGGAGGAAGATACTGGCTGAGATTTCTGGGAATAGTTCACAAGGCCCATGATAGACATGTCCTACAAAAGAAGTTCTCAAATGGCAGGGCCAGGCAACCATGGCTGTCAAGAGAAGTTAAGGACTGCATAAAGCCAAAGAAAGGGCATATAAAATGCAAAAGTGAGTGGGAAGTTGGATGATTGGGTAGCTTTTAAAATTCAACTAAAGGAAACTAAAAAAGCTATATGAAGGGGAAAGAATGAAATATGAGGGTAAACTGGCTAATAATATACAACAGGATACTAAACTTTTTTCAGTTATATGAAAAATAAAAGGGAGGTGAGAGTTGATATTAGACCATCGGAAAATGATGTTGGTGAAGTAGAAATGGCAAATGAGCTTAATAAGTACTTTGCATCAGTCATCACTGTGGAAGACACTAGCAGTGTGCCAGAGGTCTGTGAGTGTCAGGGAGCAGGAGTGAGTGCCATTGCTATTACAAAGAAAAAGTGTTTGGCAAACTCAAAACTCAAAGGTGGATAAGTCACCTGGACCAGTTGGACTACATCCCAGAGTCGTGAGAGAGGTTGCTGAAGAGATAACGGATGCATTGGTCATGACCTTTCAAGAATAACTTGATTCTGGCATGGTCCTAGAGCACTGGAAGATTGCAAATGTCACTTCACTTTTTAAGAAGGGAGGAAACGAAAAGGAAGGAAATTATAGACCAGTTAGCCTAACCTCAGTGGTTGGGAAAGTGTTGGAGTCTATGATTAAGGATGCGGTTTTGGGGTACTTGGAGACTAATAATAAAATAAGTCAAAATCAGCATGGTTTCAGCAAAGGGAAATCTTACCAGACAGCAATCCGATGGAGTTCTTTGAGGAAGTAACAACCAGGGTGGACAAGGGAGAGCAGTGGATGTCATTTACTTGAATTTTCAGAAGGCATTTGATAAGGTGCCACACACGAGGCTGCTTAACAAGATAAAATCCTATGGCGTTACAGGAAAGATGCTGGCAGATAGAGGAATGGCTGACAGGCAGGAGGCAGCAAGTGGGAATAAATTCAATGGTTTTCTGGTTGGCTGCCAGTGACTAGTGGTACTCCTTGGGGGTCGGTATTAGGACAGCTACTTTTCATTGTTCGTCAGTGATTTACATAATGGAATTGATGGCAAAATCTGCAGGTGATACAAAAATAGGTAGTGCTGAGGAAGCAATGCGATTGCAGCAGAACTTCAACTATAGAAGAATGGGCAAAAAAGTGGCAGATGGAATAAAGTGTTGGGAAATGTATGATAATACATTTTGGTAAAAGGAACAATAATGCAGACTATTATCTAAATAGGGAGAAAATTCAAACTCCAGAGGTGCAAAGGGACTTGGGAGTCCTCGTGCATGACTCCCAGAAGGTTAATTTACAGGTTGTGTCTGTGGTAAAGAAGGCCAATGCAATGTTGACATTCATTTCAAGGGGAATAGAAATTGAAAGCAAGGAGATAATGCTGATCCTTTATAAGACACTAGTCAAAGTGGACTTGGAGTATTGTCAACAGTTTTGACCCCCATTTCTCAGAAAGGAGGTGTTCTCATTGGAGAGAGTCCAGAGGAGGTTCACGAAGATGATTCTGGAAATAAAGCGGTTAGCATATGAGGAGCGTTTGGCATCTTTGGGCCTGTACTCACTGGAATTTAGAAGAATGCAGGGGGATTCTCATTGAAACCTACTGAATGTTGAAAGGACTAGACAGAATGGATGTGGAGAGAATGTTTCTTATGGTGGGAGTATCCAGAACTAAGGGGCACAGAAGCAAAATAGAAGGGCAACCTTTTAGAACAGAGGTAAGGAGGGATTTTTTTTTTATCCAGAGAGTAGTGAATCTGTGGAATGCTCTTCCACAGACTGTGGTGGAGGCCAAGTTTGTAGGTATATTTAAAGCGGAAGTTTATGGTTTCCTGATCAGTCAGGGCATCAAAGGACATGATAAGAAAGCAAGTGTACAGGGTTGAGTGGGATCTGTAATCAGCCATGAATGAATGGCAGAACAGACTTGATGGGCTGAATGGCCTGATTCTGCTCCTATGTCTTATGGTCTTATGGCCAGAACCCAAATTACCATTGAATCTCTTTGAGTTTGGAAGATGTCCTGACTACAGAGCAACTGACTGACTCTCCTGAGGAACTGTGGCATCCTCCTTGTGAAAGTTGAAGAACAGCAACCTGGAGGTCATGAATTTCCGGTATCTGTCTGGAAATCCTCTCTCTGTGGCTGGCCACAGCAGACAAAGGACTCTGATACCCTGTTGTGTCGATGTACTGTGATGAGAGACCTTGACAAGGATGGTTCGGACCAAAGTGCTGGAGTGTCTGAGGCAAGGATAGAGTCTCGGTATAAAACTGGAACAAGAACTGAACGCAAAAAAAAACTAGACAATATCTCTGGTTAAGCTTATGAATGAGCACCATTTAGCTGCTCTTTAAATACTCAATTCTTGGTGCCAAAGCATGGTTGAAAATTAGCAGGATGGTCCTGAACACTAAAAGGGGCCATACCAGCTCTCTGTACTCTGGAGAGTTAAAGCATCTAAACCTGCAAGAGCAGACGCAGTTGCGTGCGTCTCATAACACATTCTGAATATCTGACTTTAGCCTCTCCTTCTCAAATTTCAGGGTGAATTCTATCTTATGATGATCATTGTTTCCTTAGGATTCCTTTACCTTAAGCTTTCTAATCAATTCTGGTTCATTGCACAACATCATGACTCCAGTGCTCACAAGCCAGTGAGCACTGTGAGGGTAATTTTTTTGACTTCTCCAGTGCGATCAACACCATCCACCCTGCTCTGCTGGGTGAGAAGCTGACAGTGATGCAGGTGGATGCTTCCCTGGTGTCATGGATTATTGATTACCTGACTGGCAGACCACAGTACGTGCGCTTGCAACACTGTGTGTCAGACAGAGTGGTCAGCAGGACTGGGGCTCCACAGGGGACTGTCCTGTCTCCCTTTCTCTTCACCATCTACACCTCGGACTTCAACTACCGTACAAAGTCTTGTCATCTTCAGAAGTTTTCTGATGACTCTGCCATAGTTGGATGCATCAGCAAGGGAGATGAGGCTGAGTACAGGGCTACGGTGGGAAGCTTTGTCACATGGTGTGAGCAAAATCATCTGCAGCTTAATGTAAAAAAGACTAAGGAGCTGGTGGTGGACCTGAGGAGGGCTAAGGCACCAGTGACCCCTGTTTCCATCCAAGGGGTCAGTGTGGACATGGTGGAGGATTAAAAATACCTGGGGCTATGCCCCTTTGTCCTAGACTCTTCCACTATGGGAAACATCCTTTCCATATCTATTCTGTCTAGGCCTTTCAATATTCAAAAGGTTTTCATGAGGTTCCCCTTCATCTTTCTGAATTCCAGTGGGTACAGACACAGAGCCATCAAACGTTCCTTGTATGATAACCCTTTCATTCCCAGAATCATCCTTGTGAACCTCCTCTGGACCCTCTCCAAAGCCAACACATCTCTTCTAAGATGAGGAGCCCAAAACTGTTCACAATACTCAAGATGAGGCCTCACCGGTGCCTTATAAAGACTCAGCATCACATCCTTGCTCTTGCATTTTAGGCCTCTTGAAAGGAATGCTAACATGGCTTTTGCCTTCCTCACACCCGACTACCTCTAAGTTAACCTTCAAGTTAAGTCAGGTCATTTTTTATTATCATTTTGACCATATCTGCTGGTACAGTACACAGTAAAAACGAGACAATGTTTTTCAGCACCATGGTGCTGCATGAAACAGTACAAAAACTATACTGAACTACGTAAAAATAGCACCGAAAAAATTCTACACTAGACTACAGACCTACCCAGGACTTCAAAAAGTGCACAAAACAATGCAGGCATTGCAATAAATAATAAGCAAGACAATAGGCACAGTAGAGGGCAGTAAGTTGGTGTCAGTCCAGGCTCTGGGTATTGAGGAGTCTGATGGCTTGGGAGAAGAAACTGTTACACAGTCTGGTCGTAAGAGCCCAAACGCTTCGGTGCCTTTTCCCAGATGGCAGGAGGGCAAAGAGTTTGTATGAGAGGTGCGTGGGTCCTTCATAATGCTGTTTGCTTTGCAGATGCAGCATGTAGTGTGTAATGGTGGGAAGGGGGACCACAATGATCTTCTCAGCTAACCTCACTATCCCCTGCAGGGTTTTGCAATCCTAGATGGTGCAATTTCTGAACCAGGCAGTGATGCAACTGCTCAGGATGCTCTCAATACAATCTCTGTAGAATGTGATGAGGATAGGAGGTGGGAGATGGACTTTCCTCAGCCTTCGTAGAAAGTAGAGACACTACTGGGCTTTCTTTGCTATGGAGCAGGTGTTGAGGGACCAGGTGAGATTCTCTGCCAGGTGAACACCAAGAAATTTGGTGCTCTTAACAATCTCTACTGAAGAGCCATCGATGTTCAGCAGGGAATGGTGCCCTCCTGAAGTCAACAACCATCTCTTTTGTTTCGTTCACATTCAGAGACAGGTTGTTGGCTCTGCACCAGTCCGTTAGCTGTTGCACCTCTTCTCTGTAAGCTGACTCGTCGTTCTTGCTGAAGATACCCACCACGGTCGTGTCATCAGCGAACTTGATGATGTGAGTCGAGCTGTGTGTTGCAGCACAGTCATGGGTCAGAAGAGTGAACAGCAGTGGACTGAGCACACAGCCCTGGGGGGACCCCGTGCTCAATGTGCTGGTGTTGGAGATCCTGCCTCCGATCCGGACTGACTGAGGTCTCCCAGATAGGAAGTCTAGTATCCAGTTGCAGAGAGAGTTGTTCAGGCCCATTAGGCTCAGCTTTCCAATCAGTTTCTGAGGAATGAGTGTGTTAAATTCTGAACTGAAGTCTTTGAACAGCATTTCAACTTACGTGTCTTTTTTGTCCAAGTGGGTTAGGGCCAGGTGGAGGGTGATGACAATTGTGTCATCTATTCCACTGGCAAGAAGGCCCACCAGCGCCTTTACTTCCTGAGAAAGCTGAAGAAATTTGGCCTGTCCCTAAAACCCTCACTAATTTTTATAAATGCACTGTAGAAAGCATTCTTCTAGGGTGCATCACTACCTGGTATGGAATTTGTCCTGTCCAAGACCAGAAGAAGCTGCAGAAGATCATGAACATAGCCCAGCACATCACACAAACCAATCTTCCATCCTTGGACTCACTTTACACCACACACTGTCAGAGCAGTGCTGCCAGGATAATCAAGAACACGACCCACCCAGCCAACACCCTTTTTGTCCCTCTTCCCTCCAGGAGAAGGTTCAGGAGCTTAAAGATTCATACGTCCAGATTTGGGAACAGCTTCTTTCCAACTGCTGAACGGATCCTGACCTGGATCTGGGCCGTACCTTCCAAATATCCGGACCTGACTTGCACTACCTTACTTTCCCTTTTCTATTTTCTAATTATGATTTATAATTTAATTTTTTTAATATTTACTTCGATTTGTACTTCAGGGAGTGCAAAGCGCAGAATCAAATATCGCTGTGATGATTGTGCGCTCTAGTATCAATTGTTTGGATGGTACACGAACTGCAGAAGGTCCAGTGAGGGGGGCAGCAGGGTCTTGATGTGCCTCATGATGAGCCTTTCGAAACACTTCATGATGATGATGTGAGTGCAAAGGGATGGTAGTCATTGAGGCAGGACACTGAAGACTTCTTTGGCACAGGGATGATGGGGGCAGCCTTGAAGCATGTTGGAATGATGGCGCTGCTCAAGGAGATGTTGAAGATGTCAGTGAGAACATGCTAGTTGGTCTGCACATCCTCTAAGCACTCTGCCAGGAACATTGTCTGGTCCAGCAGCCTTCCATGGGTTGACACTACACAGGGTTCTCCTCACATCGGACACGGTGAGTCACAGCACCTGGACATTTGGAGGAGGGTTGGATTTCCTCGCTGCCACATTCTGCACAAGGACTTCCAAGTCCCTCTGCATCTCAGATTCCTGGGATTTCTCCCTGTTTAGAAAATAGTCTGTACAGTTATTTCTACTACCAAAGTGCATGAACATGCATTTTCCAACATTGTGTTTCATTTGCCACTTTCTTGCCCATTCTCCTAATCTGTCTAAGTCCTTCTGCATCCCACCTGTATCCTCACAACTACGTGCCTCCCTACCAATCTTTGTATCATCTGCAAAACTGACAAAAAAACCTTCTATTCCATCATCTTAATCATTTATATACAGTATAAAAAGAAGTGGTCCCAGCATCGACTCCTGTGGAACACCACTAGTCACTGGTGGACAACCAGGAAAGGGTTCTTTTGTTCCCACTCGCTGCCTCCTACCCATCAGCCATGCTCTACCATGTTAATAACTTTCCTGTAGTACCATGGGCTTGGTAAGCAGCCTCACATTTGACACATGGTCGAAGGCCTTCTGAAAGTCCAAATATACAACATCCACTGCATCCCCTTTATCTATCCTACTTGTAATCTCCTCAAACAATTCCGGCAGGTTTGTCAGGCAGGATTTTCCCTGAAGGAAACCATGCAGGATTGAGTACCATATCTACAATAAACCCTTTCTGAAATTTTACCTTGACATAATTTATAAAATGACTCCATTGAAATTACAAAAAAAATTACAGTGTTTGCCAACCAAATCATACTTTTGTCAGCAAGGACAAAGGAGAAACATTTGTACTAAAATTGCATTTATGCTGACATCTTGCACAAGAGCATAATCTGTATTCTCCATAAAGTATAAACAAGTACAGACAATATGTAATCAGCACTCAGATGACACAAAGTTTGTTATTTTGATCTGTTTCATGGATTTGGACTTGTTCAGATGATTCCAAAACATGTAACGCCTTTAACCACTTCAGTTACATTATGAAACCTCTCAGTCTATTCTTTGCTTATCAGCCACTGTGCAAGTGCTAAGATATCAAGCCACTCCACCCTTCCACACTGAAATATGTGCTGAGAGAAAACAAACCTATGGAGAAATTCCTTGTTTGCCTTAAATGTTTTTCTTTGGAGTACACAGTTTCAAGTAATTACTTGAAACCCCACATGCATAACAGTAAGCTATGGGTTTCTGTTTACTATCCATGTTTTGAAGTAATTGGGGGAAGCTGTCCTGCAGAGAGAAAAAATGTATGTGGAGCTATTGAAAACTAGACAGAGCAGAGAAAAGACAGTGCATATTTGGCAAAGGCATTTTATTCATTGATATAGCACTAATTATTTGTAAAGAGACTGACCTGCCAAGGAAAGAAACAGTCCAATTATGGACTACTCACAGGTCCGTAAGTGAGATTTTAAAAAGGAGCCATCATCGTCTTTTAGCGCTTTCTGGCAGCTCAATTAAATCGTGATTCATTCACAAGGGTAAATAACAATAAAGCAGGGGCAAGCGCAGTGGCAATTGTGTGAGTGGACCAGTATTGGAGTGGGAGCTTTTGGCTCATTAGGCTTCAGTGAGAACAGGCTTGGACAAGATAATCATCTCAAAAGTTTTTTCTTCTCCATTTGTCCTTTGTTAGTGCATAGCCAGTTCAGTAAGGATGACCCCAGGGGCTGTTTGTGTTCTTTGTGTGAGATGTGGGAGTTCTGAGAGGTTTCCAGAACCACACCTGCACCAGGTGCACCAAGCTGCAACTCCTCACAGAAGGAGCTCAATGATTTTCAGCTCATACAGGGATCTGAGGAGGTGACAGATAGGACCTACGGGCAGGTGGTAAAACCTAATGGGTGACTGTCCGGAGGGCAGCCAGTGCCTAGTACCCCTGTGGCTGATCCTCTCAACAGGAAGTATACCACTGTGGATACTGTTAGAGGGTGGGGAACTACCAGAGGGAAGCTGCAGCGATCAGGTCTGACCCTGAGGATCAGAAGGGAAGTGGGTAAAGTTTGCACTAGTGATAGGGGATTCCATAATCAGAGAGATAGACAAGTTTTTGTGGGCATGACTGAAACACCCGGATGGTATGTTACCTCCTGGATGCCAATGTCAGGGTTCTTGCAGATCCAGTCTACAGCATTCTAAATGCGGAGGGGGAGCAGCCAGAAGTCCTGGTACATATTGGCAGCAATGGTAGGAAAAGGGAGGAGTTCCTGAAAAAGAGAATTTAGGAAGCTAGGGAGAAAGCAGGGCCCCCAGTGAGATAATATCTGAATTGCTACCTGTGCTATGTGTCAGTGAGTGTAATGATTTGACAGATTAATGTGTGGCTGAGGAACTGTTGCAAAGGGCAGGATTTCAGATTTCTGGATCATTGGGAGCTCATCTGGAGAAGGTTTGACCTCTGCAAAAAGGATGGGTTACACATGAACCTGAGGGGGATCAGTATCCTTGTGGACAGGTTTGCTCGAGCTGTCGAGAAGGGTGTAAACTAATTTGGCAGGGGGATGAGAACCAGTGTGATAAGGGGAAGGATAGGGCAATTGGTATACAAGCAAGTGCAATGTATAGTGAGGCTGTCAGGAAGGATAGGCAGATGATAGGACAAAATTGCAGTCAATGGAATGAGTTCCAGTGTAATAGGGGGCAAAATTGAAAAGGATGATCAATACAGGACTGAAGGTGTTAAATCTGAATGTACACAGTATATGGAATAAGGTAGATGATCTTGTAATGCAGTTAGAGACTGGCAGATAAAATGTTATGGATATCTCTGAGTCATGGCTAAAAGAAGATTATAGTAAGGAGCTTAATAACCAAGGGTACACGTTGTATTGAAAGGACAGGTAGCCAGGCAGATGGGGTAGGGTGACTCTTTTAGTAAAAAATGAAATCAAATCCTTAGAGAGGGGTGACATAGGATCAGAAGATATAGAATCAATGTGGGTAGAATTAAGAAACTGCAAGGGTGAAAAGACCCTGATGGGAGTTATATACAGGCTTCTGAACAGTAGCCAGGATGTGAGCTACAGATTACAATGGGAGATAACTAAGGCATGTCAAAAGGGCAATGGCATTTTTCATAATGCTGGCAGATTGGGAAAATCATGTTAGTGCTGATTTTGGATCGCAGATGATTTTGGGATCCAGGGAAGTTTGGCCAAGTGGATTCAGAATTGGCTTGCCTGCAGAAGGCAGGGGGTCATGGTGGAGAAAGTACATTCAAGTTGGAGGGTTGTGACTAATGGTGTCCCACAAGGATCTGTTCTGGGACCTCTACTTCTTGTGATTTTTATTAATGACATGGATGTGGGGGTAGAAGGGTGGATTGGCAAGTTTGCAGATGACACAAAGGTTGGTGGTGTTGTAGATAGTGTAGAGGATTGTCGAAGATTGCAGAGAGGCATTGATAGGATGCAGAAGTGGGCTGAGAAGTGGCAGATGGAATTCAACCTGGAGAAGTGTGAGGTGGTACACTTTGGAAGGACAAACTCCAAGGCAGAGTACAAAGTAAATGGCAGGATACTTGGTAGTGTGGAGGAGCAGAGAGATCTGGGGGTACATGTCCACAGATCCCTGAAAGTTGCCTCACAGGTAGATAGGGTAGTTAAGAAAGCTTATGGGGTGTTAGCTTTCATAAATCAAGGGATAGAATTTAAGAGACGTGATGTAATGATGCAGCTCTATAAAACTCTGGTTAGGTCCCACTTGGAGTACTGTGCCCAGTTCTGATCGCCTCACTATAGGAAGGATGTGGAAGCATTGGAAAGGGTACAGAGGAGATTTACCAGGATGCTGCCTGGTTTAGAGAGTATGCATTATGATCGGAGATTAAGGGAGCTAGGGCTTTACTCTTTGGAGAGAAGGGGGATGAGAGGAGACATGATAGAGGTGTACAAGATATTAAGAGTAATAGACAGAGTAGACAGCCAGCGCCACTTCCCCAGGGCACCACTGCTCAGTACAAGAGGACATGGCTTGAAGGTAAGGAGAGGGAAGTTCAAGGGGGATATTAGATGAAGGTTTTTCACTCAGAGAGTGGGTGGTGCGTGGAATGCATTGCCTGAGTCAGTAGTGGAAGCAGATACACTAATGAAGTTTAAGAGATTACTAGACAGGTATATGGAGGAATTTAAGGTGGGCGTTATATGGGAGGCAGGATTTGAGGGTGGGCACAACATTTTGGGCCGAAGAGCCTGTAATGTGCTGTACTATTCTATGTTCTATGTTTCGAAGAGAGAATTTGTGGAATGCCTCTGAAAAGGCTTTTTAAAGCAGCATGTAGTTGAGCCCACTAGGAAATCAGTTATTCCAGATTTGGTGTTGTGTAGGAACTGGATTTGATTAAGGAGCTTAAGGTATAGGAACCCTTGGGAGACAGTGATCATAATATGATAGAATTCACCTGCAATTTGAGAAGGAGAGGCTAAAGTCATATGTATCAGTATTTCAGTGGAGTAAAGGGAATTACAGAGGCATGAGAGAAGAGTTGGCCAAAGTTGATTGGAAGGGGACACTAGCAGGGGTGATGGCAGAGCAGTGAATGCTGGAGCTTCTGGGAGTAATTTGGAGGGTACAGCATAAATGGAGTACATCCCAAAGAAGAACAAGTATTCTAATGACATGGCTGACAAGGGAAGTCAAAGCTAACATGAAATTAAGAGAGAGGGCAATAATGGTGCAAAAATTAGTGGGACTTTAGGGGATTGAGAAACACTTAAAAACCAACAGAAGGCAACTAACAAACCATAAGGAGGGCAAATATGGAATACGAAGGTGAGCTAGCCAATAATAACCAAGATGATACAATGTTTTTCAGATATATAAGGAGTAAAAGAGAGGCAAGATTAAATATTGGACAACTAGATATCAGACCACAAGTTAGTAACAAGGGACAAGGAAATAGCAGAACTGGATAAATATTTTGCATCGGCTTTAACTATGGGAGACACAGGCAGAATGCTGGATTTTTGAGAGTGTCAGTGAGCAGAAGTGAGTGCAGTTGCTGTTAATAGAGAGAAGGTGCTAGGAAAGCTGAAAGTTCTAAGATAGATAAGTCACTTGGACCAGATGGATTGCACCCGAGTGTTCTGAAAGAGGTAGTGAAGAGTCTGTGCAGGCATTAGAAATGATCTTTCTAAAATCACTAGGTTCTGGCATAGTTTTGGAGGAGTGGAAAATTGCAAATATCACTCCACTCTTCAAGAAGGGAAAGAGGCAGAAGAAAGGAAATTATAATATAAACAAGCCAGATGAACTCAGCAGGTCAAGCAGCATCCGTTGAAAGGAGCAGTCAATGTTTCGGGCTGAGACCCTTCGTCAGGTCTCGGCCCGAAACGTTGACTGCTCCTTTTAACAGATGCTGCCCAACCTGCTGAGGTCATCCAGCTTGCTTGTACGTGTTGATTTGACCACAGCATCTGCAGTGTACTTTGTGTTTACTAAGGAAATCATAGACTGGGCCACACACAAAATGCTGGTGGAACCAGCATTTTGTGTGTGTTGCTTGAATTTCCAGGATCTGCAGATTTCCTCGTATAGACTAGGCCAGTTAGACTGACCTCAGTGCTTGAGAAGACATTGCAGTCCCTTAATAAGGATAAGGTTTTAGGATACTTAAGTCACATGATAAAATAGACCAAAGTCAGCATGACTTCCTTAAGGGAAAATCTTGCCTGATAAATCTCTTGGAATTCTTCGAGGAAATAACAAGGCGGGGAGACAAAGGAGAATTGTTGGATGTTCTGTACTTCGATTTTCAAAGGGCTTTTGGCAAGATGCCACAAATGAGGCTGCTTAACAGGAAAAGAGCCCATGGTATTACATGGTATTATAGAGAATTGTCTGATTGACAGGAGGCAAAGCATGGGAATAATGGGAGCCTTTTCTGATAGGCTACCAATGATCAGTGATGTTCTGCAGCGGCCAGTGTTGTCAGTGGTTCTTTTTACATTATCTGTCAATAATTTGGATGACAGAATTAATGGATTTGTTCCCAAGATTGCGGACGATACGAAGATACGAAGAGCTTCTAGTGTTGAGGATTCCCTAAATGGCAGGTTGAGTCAGTAGTGAACACAAAGTACACTGCAGATGCTGGGGTCAAAGCAACATGTACAACAAGCTGGAGGAACTCAGCAGGTTGGGCAGTATCCGTGGAAACGAGCAGTTAACATTTAGAGCCAAGTCCCGTCATCAGGACTGAAGAAGGAGGGGGCAGGGTCTCTATAAAGAAGGTGGGGGGAGGGTGCAAAGGAGAAGGCTGGTAGGTGCCAGGTGAAAAACCAGTAAGAGGAAAGATCAAGGGGTAGGGGAGGGGAAGCAGGGAGGGGTCATGCAGGAATGTAAGGGGAAAGCACTATGGGTAGTAGAGATGGGTAGCAGAAGCATGAGAGAGGTGATAGGCAGCTGGAGGAGGAGGCAGAGTGAAACTGGGGTGGGGAAGGGTGGGGGAGGGAATTACCAGAAGTTGGAGAATTCAATGTTCACGCTAAGAGACTGGAGATTACCCAGACGGTATATGAGGTGTTGCTCCTCCAACCTGAGTTTGGCCTCATCATGGCAGTAGAGGAGGCCATGTATGGACATATCTGAATGGGAATGTGAAGCAGAGTTGGTGGGTGGCAACCGGGAGATCCTGTCTGTTGTGGCGGACAGTAGGTGGTCGACGAAGCGGTCCCCCAATCTGCATCGGGTCTCGCCGATGTCGAGGAGGCCGCACTGGGAGCACCAGATGCAATCGATTACCCCAACAGACTCACAAGTGAAGTGTTGCCTCACCTGAAAGGACTGTTTGGGGCCCTGAATGGTGGTAAGAGCGAAGGTGTAGGGACAGGTGTAGTACTTACGCTTACAGGGATAAGTGCCAGGTGGGAGGTCTGTGGGGAGGGACGTGTGGACCAGGGAATCACGGAGTGAATGATCCCTGCGGAAAGCGGAGAGGGGTAGAGAAGGAAAGATGTGCTTAGTGGTGAGGTCCTGTTGGAGGTGGCGGAAGTTGTGGAGGATGATGTGCTGGATCCGGAGGCTGGTGGGGTGGTAGGTGAGGACAAGGGGAACGCGGTCCCTGGTGTGGTGATGGAAGGATAGGGTGAGGGCCGAAGTGCGGGAAATGGAGGAGATGCGGGTGAGGGATCATTGATGACGGCAGAAGGGAAACCACGATCCTTAAAGAAAGAAGACATTTGAGATGTCCTGGAATGGAAAGCCTCATCCTGGGAAGAGATACAGCAGAGACAGAGGAACTGCTTCCTGCACCCATGCTGAGTTAGTCAATTTCATCGACTTTGCCTCTAACTTCCACCCAGTCCTCAAATACACTTGGTCCAACTCGGACACTTCTCTCCCCTTTCTCGATCTCTCGGACTCCATCTCTGGAGACAGACTGTCCACTGACATCTTCTATAAACCCACTGACTCTCATAACTACCTCGACTATACCTCTTCCCACCCTACCAAATGCAAAAATGCTATTGCCTATTCCCAGTTCTTCGGTCTCCGCTGCATCTGCCCCCAGGATGAGGCTTTCGGTTCCAGGACATCTCAAATGTCTGGATCATAGTTTCCCTTCTGCCGTCATCAATGATCCCTCACCCGCATCTCCTCCATTTCCTGCACTTTGGCCCTCACCCCATCCTCCCAGGGGACCAACAGGGACCGAGTTCCCTTTGTCCTCACCTACCACCCCACCAGTCTCCGGATCCAGCACATTATCCTTCGCAACTTCCGCCACCTTCAGCTAGACCCCAACACTAAGCACATATATTTTTTTAAATTTATTTTTTTATTGAAGTTCATCATCAAACATTTCCATAAGATGGATTTCAGACATTGTACATATATATCATATAATCATATATATCACAAGTCTCCACAAAGTATTTATCTGATGTATACACTTATAGAAAAGAGTGGAGAGAAAAAACAAGCGAAAGAAAAAAACTAAGTAGGGAGTGATTTTATTTTACAACATATTCATTGATTTGTGAGAATAAAATCAGGCCTATGAAGCATGATGTAGTTAAACCATTTTTCCCAGTATGAATCATATTGTTCCAGCTTATGATTAACAGATGCTGTTATCTTCTCCATTTTGTAAGTATCCATTGTAATTTCCATCCATGCATTTAAAGTTGGGCTCTCCTGTTATAGCCATTTCCTAGTAAGAGTCTTTTTACCAGTAACCAACAGTATATTCATTAAATATTTATCTTTTTTCAACCATTCTTGAGGTATATACCCAAAATATATGGTCTTACTTTCTAAGGGTATTTCACATTTAAAGATGTCTAGTAGGGCATTGTGTATCCCCCTCCAATAGTTTTTGATAACAGGGCAGTCCCAAAAAATATGATAATGATTTGTATTTTGTTTTCCACAATTTCTCCAGCAAACCGGGAGGTTACTATCATAATGGTATTTCTGAGAGGGTGTAATAAAATATCTTATCAAGTTTTTCCATCCAAACTCCCTCCATTTCTGTGAACTGGTACACTTCCATTGATACCTCCATATTATTGTCCATTCTTTCTCAGATACAATTATCCCTCCTTCCTTCTCCCATTTTGTTTTAATGTATGAAGTTGAATGTGTTTTAAGATTTGACAAACCCTTATACATGCTTGAAATGATTCTGCTACTGTTATCTGAATTATATACTTTTCTAAATAGCTCTATCAAGCATGAACTTGCCTTGGTTACATTTTTAAGCATCCTATTAACATATTGTTAGCATTTGTAAATACAGATAAAAATCTTGTTTTTCTAATAAGTGTTTCTCTTTAAGCATTTCAAAACTGAACAGTGTTCCTTCTTTCATTATGTTGCAAAGAACTGTTTTTCCTTTAGCTGTCCAGTCCTTAAATCTAGTATCCAATTTATTTGGTGTAAAATCAGAGTCATATGCACACCATTTAAGAATTGCAATATCTCCCTCTAGATTATATTCTTTTATAGTAGTTTTCTATATTTTAAGAGTCAATTTCACCCATGGGTTATCAGTAGTATTTATTTACCTTTGCAGGTTGTTATCAGCCAAAATTGCTTGTATGGGGATGGGAAGTACCCGCTCCTCAATGTTTTTCCATTGAGTGTCATATGATAGGTTGCACCAACATATCACAGCTCTCAACTGTGCTACAAAATAATAATCTCTAAGAGAAGGTAGGCCCCATCCTCTTTTTCTTTTGCTAATTGCAAAGTTTTGAGATGAACTCTAGGCCTTTTACCCTGCCAAATATACCTTGATAATATCTTGTTCCATTCATTGAATTGATATTGATTTTGATTTTGATTAATTGGTAGGGTCTGAAATAGACATAACAGTTTGGGCAGTATATTCATTTTAATAGACTCAATCCTTGAACTGAGACTGAAAAAAGGTATCAGGTTCCATCTTGCCATACCTTCCTTAATTTTTTATATAAAGGCTGATAATTTACATTCTGATAATTTTGCCAAATCTTTTGGCATGATGATGCCTAAATATTTGAAAGACTCTGTTTGCCATGCCCAGGGATATCTACTTTCAATTTCTCTTGGTGGGCTATAGTTATATGAAAGTAATTGGGTTTTATCTATGTTGATCTTGTATCCTGATAATTGACCATATTGTTCAAAGGACCCCTTCAGGGTCTCAGCCCAAAACGTTGACAGCGCTTCTCCCTATAGATGCTGCCTGGCCTGCTGCGTTCCACCAGCATTTTGTGTGTGTTGCTTGAATTTCCAGCATCTGCAGATTTCCTCGTGTTTGCCTAGGTAAAAAGTATGTTGGTTGATCAAAATGTCATCCACATAACAAGCCAATTTATACTCTGTCCTTTTAATAGTAATTCCCCTGAAATCTTCATTTTGTCTGATGTATTAAGCTAATGGCTCCAGATATAATGCGAAGAGTAGCGGTGACCATGCACAACTCTGTCTCGTGCCCCTTTCTAGGGTAAGACTATTTGATAAATATCTATTGATTTTAATCCTAGCAGTAGGATTTGTCATATAGTGTCTGTATTGTTTTAATAATTGTGCCTTGGAAACCAAATCTATGTAAAACTCTGTAAAGAAAGTTCCAATTAACTGAATCAAATGCCTTTTCAGCATCCACGCTTATCACTATTGCTTCGACTTTATTTTTTTGTATATGATGCATAATGTCAAGTGTCCTTTGTATATTGTCTTGTGTTTGGCGTTGTCGCATAAAACCTGTCTGATCGTTACATATCAGTATGGGTAGAAACTCCTCTAATCGTCTGGCCATGATGGAGGTAACTAATCTACAATCTACATTAGGAACAGATATTGGTCTAAATGACCCGTGTTCCATTTTATCCTTGCCTTCTTTTGGTATAGCTGAGATTATCACTTCCTTCCAACTGGGTGACATTTGTGCCTTCTTTAGAGCCCAGTTCCGTGTGGGGAGTAAAACAGGAATCAACTCATTTTAAAATTCTTTGTACCACTCTGCTGTATACCCATTTGATCCTAGTGACTTGCTTAATTTAAGCCTACTAATTGCATCTTTTGGTTCAACTTCAGTTATGTCAGCAGTCATCATTCTATTTTGTTCTTTGTTTAAAGAGAATTCAAGAAGGTGTCAATTTGGGTTATGCTTCCCCCTGGAACTTTGGAATATATTTTGGAAAACACTTCAAAAGCTCTTGAATTTCACTTAGTTTATTTTTTATTATTTTCGTTCTTGGGTCCCTAATTCTATGAATTGTATTTTCTGCTATCTTTTTTTTGCAGTATCCACGCCAGTATTTTCATAGACTTTGATCCACTTTCATAATGACTCTGTTTCAGAAACATTAAATTTTTTGCTTTTTCTCTAGCTCCTTCAGCCTATTTTGTAATTCCTCTAATGTTTTATTCCTTTTTTTCTTATATGAAGATATCGCTATAATTTCCCTTCTTAAGACAGCCTTCAGAGTATCCCATAAAATGGGAGATGAAACCTCTCCATTATCATTAAATTCTAAGTAGAGACCAATTTCTTTTTTAATTTATTCCTTAGATCATTGAGTAGACTTGAATTTAGTTTCCAAATAGTATTCTTTGGTTGTAGGTCAAAATCAACAGATAAATATATAGGTGCATGGTCACTTACATCTATTGTCCCAATTTCACAGGTGTTTATTTTGTCTTTGTCTTTTCCAAATGTTATGAAATAGTCTATTCTTGTATATACAGAATGGGGAGCAGAATAATGAGTGTAATCCCTTCTGTCAGGGAAAAGGTCCCTCCATATATCAAGTAATCCTCAAAAAGTGTATTAACTTTCTTATGTAAGGATTTTGTTTCATAGGTTTTTCTATTGGAAGAGTCTAACTTTGGTTGTAATTGTAAATTTAAGTCTCCCCCACATATCAGGAGACCTTTTCTTTCGGCTACCATAATATCGGTAATTTTCTGAAAGAAACCAATATCTCTTCCCAGGGGTGCTTATATATTCAATAGAGTAACTGAATTTCCATCTATATTCCCCCTTACCAGAATATATCTGCCCTCTTTATCTCCCATTTCGAATACTTTTTCAAAATTTAGCTTACTTGAGATAAGAGTAGCAAATCCTCTCCTATGTCCTGATTTATATGAGGAGAAAAACAGATTAGTGAAGCCCATTCTCTTTAGTTTTCTATGTTCATTATCACTTAAATGAGTTTCCCGTAAATATACTACATGGGCTTGTTCTTTTTTTCATTTTGGGTAGAATTCTATTACATTTGATTGGATTTAATAGCCCATTGACATTAAAAGAAATGAATTTTACTTTGTCCTTAGACATCTGTATTTATCTGTCAATGTTTCATTGAAATTAGCAGAATAAAACTTAATTGATCTACTCCCTGAACAAATAAGAATCAAGAAACGCAAATAACAAAAATGGCAACGAATGTGTGATTCCAAGGCTGAGGTCTCTGGTAGATGACCCTGCATTGAGCTAGAGGAAATGTCTAGCTGTGGGGGATAACCCCCTCCTATTTGTGAGTTGAGGGCTGCTATTGCAGTGTTCATAAAAGTCAGTGAACAAATTCATTACACAGAAAAGATTTCCCTGTGTACTCCTATATATATATATATATATATATATATATATATATATATATATATATATATATATACACCCACCCACACACACATATGTATACATATGTATCATATACATACACATATATATGTTCTCGTTTTGGTGGGGAAAAAGGAGTAAGTGAGTGAATAAAGAAGAATAATGGAGTAATATAAAATCCACAATATAATAAGTATTTCTCGAGATAGGTATATCACCGTGTACTTTTGCTTCCGTTTAGCCTTTCAACATTTTTAAAGTTAGCCAAACCTTATGGCTCTTCTGGCGGGGCTGAGGGCTTTCTTTGGAAAACTTCCAGTCTCTTCCTAATATACTTCTTTTGCCCTCCTCCCGTCTCCTGCCTTCTCGATTCTCGCACTATTTCCCAAGCGGAGCGGGATAATTCCTCTGCCAGGCTTACCCTCGCTTTGATCACGCTGACGGGCAACCCTCTGGCCTTCATGTCTGTAGTCGCCTCTTCCACTGTCTGATACAGTTGGATCCCATCTTGATAAAACACTCAAAGTCTAGCAGGGTACGGAGTTTGAAATCTAATCCTTTCTTGTTTTAATATTCGCTTTACTTCAGAGTATTCTTTACGTTTCTGCAGGACCGCGGGGGGGGGGGGTAATCTTGGTTGAAATATATTAATTTATCGTCTAAAACCACCCTCTTCTTACCCCAGGCCCTTCGTAGAATCTCCGCCTTGGTACTGTATCGGAGGAATTTTATTATTATTGAGCGTGGCTTATCTGCTCTATCTCGGGTAGGCTTTAGGACGAGCGCACGACGTGCCCTCTAAATTTCCAGCTCCATGGTCGAGGGAAGCTCCAGCGAGTCCCGCAGCAACTTTCCGACAAACTCCATCATAGATAAGCACGCCGCTCCTTCGGGAATGTTGTATATTCTGAAATTTTTCCGCCTTGATCTTCCCTCCAGGTCAAGCAGTTTACCTTCTTGTTGATTTAATATTTTTATCATCTTACTTAGAACGTGGTTTGAACGCGATCTTCCACCTTCTCAGTTCGAGTCTCTGCCACCGCTATTTTTTGATTGATGTTGGCAAGCTCTGACTTAATATCATGCAGCTGCTGTTTTATATCTTTCTGGAACTCCCTTATCTCTTTCAGAATTTCAATCATATTTGCCGCTTCGCCTGAATGAGGCCCAGCGTCAGCCTCGTTACCACACGGTCGGGTAAGAGAGCCGCGTACTGCACTCCTCTTGGCCACAGGCTCCGCAATGTCGCGTTTTTTATTTCCATTCTTTTTCCCCATTCTTGCCCCTCTTATCAGTTCAAATACTTTCGAAAGATACTATATCTGATGGGTTAACAGGGCTTAATATGTGTTTTTTCTGGAGGAGTTAGTGACTTAAGCTGCCATTTTCGACGATGATGTCACCGGAACCCCACCACTAAGCACATCTTTCCCTTTCAACCCTTCTTCGCTTTCCACAGGGGTTGTTCCCTCCATGACTCCCTGGTCCACACATCCCTCCCCACAGATCTCCCATCTGGCACTTATCCCTGCAAGTGTAAGTGCTACACCTGTCCCTACACATCTCTTACCACCATTCAGGGCCCCAGACAATCTTTGCAGGTGAGGCAACACTTCACTTGTGAGTCTGTTGGGGTCATCTATTGCGTCTGGTGGCCTGGTGCAGCTTCTTCTACATCGGCGAGACCCCATGTAGATTGTGGGGGGCCGCTTCGCCGAGCACCTCCACTCCGTCTGTCACAACGACAGGATCTCCCGGTTGCCACCCACTTCAACTCTGCTTCACATTCCCATTTGGATATGTCCATACATGGTTTCCTCTACTTGCCATGATGAGGCCAAACTCAGGTTGGAGGAGCAACACTTCATATACCGTCTGGGTAGTCTCCAGCCCCTTGGTATGAACATTGAATTCTCCAACTTCTGATAATTCCCTCCCCTTCCCTTTCCCCATCCCAGTTTCACTGTGCCTCCTCCTCCAGCTGCCTATCACCTCTCTCATGATTCTACGACCTATCTCTACTACCCTTAGTGCTTTCCCCTTACATTCCTTCTTCACCTTTCCTGCTTTTCCCCTCCCTGCTTCCCCTCCCCCACCCCTCACCACCTCTTACTGGTTTTTCACCTGGCACCTACCAGCCTTCTCCTTCCCATCTTCTTTATAAGGCGCTGCCCCCTCCCTCTTCAGTCTTGATGAAGGGTCTCAGCCTGAAACGTTGACTGTTCATTTCCATGGATGCTGCCCGACCTCCTGAGTCCCTCCAGCGTGTTGTACATGTTGCTGAGTCAGTGGTGAAGAAGGTAAATGCAATGTTAGCATTCATTTTAAGAGGAGTAGAATATAAAAGCAAGGATGTAATGCTGAGGCTTTATAAAGCACTGGTCAGGCCTCACTTGGAGTACTATGAGCAGTTTTAGGCCCCTTATCTAGGACAGAATGCGCTGAAACTGGTGAGGATTCAAAGGGGGCTTAGGAAAATGATTCCAAGACTGAAAGGCTTATCATATAAGGAGTATTTGATGGCTCTGGGCCTGTACTCACTGAAATTTGGAAGAATGTGGGTAGGATCTCATTGAATCCTATAGAATATTGAAAGGCCCAGAGAGAGTGGAGGTGGAGAGAATGCTTGCTGTAACAGGTGAGTCTAGAACCAAAGAGCACAACCTCGGAATAGAGGAATGTCCATTTAGAACAGAGGTGAGTAGGAATTTCTTTAGCCAGAGGATAGTGAATCTGTGGAATCTGCCAAAGACAGCCATGGAGGCCAGGTTATTGGGTGTACATAAGGTAGAGGTTGATGGATTTGTGATTGGTCAGAGTGTGGAAGTGTATGGGGAGAAGGCAGGAGACTGGATTAGAGATGGAAATGGACCAGCCGTGATCGAATTGTGGAGCAGGCCCGAGAAGCTGAATGGCCTAATTCTGCTTCAATATTTTAAGCTCTATTTATCTGGCCTAGCCTATTATTTGTGACTCCAGACTCACCATCAAGAATGGCTCTAAATTCTCTCTTCATCTCAGGGAGTGGGAGGGAATGAGGAGTGGATAATAAACACCAATATTGCCAGTGACGTGTGAATGCTGTGAATGAATAAATAAACACATAACTGTCAACGTACATGCAAGCCAGTGTTTATAGTTCATTAGGAGTTTGAAGGGATGTGGAGCACCAACAAAGGCACTTGCAAATGTCTACAGATATACTGAGGAGAGCATTCTGACTGCTGCATCACCATCTGACATAAATGCTCCAATGCACAGGATCAAAAAAAGCTGCAGAGGGTGATGACTCAGCCACCTCCATCACCCCCATCGACGACATACTCAAAATCCATCTTCAAATACAATCCACATCCAGGAAGCAGCCGCTTCGCATTACTACCCTCAGGGAGGAGCCTGAGGATGCACCCTCAGTGTTTTAGGAACATCTTCCTGCTGTTAGAGTTCTAAATGGTCCATGAACCCATGAACATTACCTCACTATCTTTGCTCTCTTCTCGCACGATCTATCTATCTAATATATTTCTCATTACACACATCTGTCTCTCTATATATTACTTATTGTAACATAGTAAATTTTAGGCATTGCACTGTGCCAGCGTAACAAAACACAAATTGCACAACATGCGTCAGTGATAGTATACATGATTCTGGTGCTGAGGCTCAGTAGGGAGAGGGTCGGGAACCTGTAAAACAGAAGCTGCAATATGAGTGAACTGCAGTGTGATTTCACAGGGAAGTGACCAGGACTGCAGACTAGCATGCATCATTTCAATTTTCACCGGCTGAAGACATCTTAATAAACTAAATGTGGTGAATGATTAAACAAAGACCAAATGGATTGATTAAATTAGCATTAGAGGAGGACTGGTGAGCTGATGCTGCCACTATTTGCAGCATTTTATGAATGCTTTGTGTAAATCCCTGTGGTTTGAGGAAATTTGGTTTCAAGTCTGCATTGCAGGTGCCACAACGTGTTCTGGAGGAAGGACTACTCAGAGTACTAAAGGAGGCAGCAGGAGAAATAATGGAAGCATTGGTTGTCATTTCTCAAACTTACAGTTTATGAAGTTGTTCCTAAGGTTTTATAGAGCATACAATATAGAACAATACCATACATGAACAGGCCCTTTGCCCCACAAAGTTATGCAGAACTGATTACATAAGTACTCAAATGTCCAACTGAACTGCTCCTTTCTACCTACACATTGCCCATACCCTTCCTTTTCCTGCTCATCATCTGCCTATCTAAGAGCCTGTTGCATGCCTTTATCATATCTGTCTCTACCACCACCACAGGCAGCCCATTCCACTCTCAGTGTATAAAACTGCCCCGCACATTGTAGTGTATTCAATATTTCAGTAAGATCAGAGTGATAATGCACACATCTTGTTTGATTAAGCATTCTTCATTTGTTTACATCATTCGTTACGGGTTATATATACTGTGCAAAAGTCGTCGGCACTTGGGTGCTGCCCAAAACTTCTGCACAGTACTGTAGTAACTTTATGTAGTATACTGTACTGCTGCCACAAAAATAACAAATTTCATGACATATATGAGTGATATCTGATATGGATCTCTATTGTGGACTGAGAATGGGAAGAAGGCAGGAAGCATGTTTGGGAAAAGGGGCAGGGAGAGGGGAGGGAGCGGGAAGCTCCAGAGAGACATTCTGTAATGATCAATAAAACAATTACTTGGAACAAAATAACCTTGCCTGGTGTCTCAGAGCTGGGTGTGTCTGCACCCACATCATCTCCTGCCCCTGGCACTCCATCTCTCCAACTGTCCCATACCCCTGCCACAGCTCTCCACTCTCACCATTCCCAACGTCCTTTGCTCATACCAGATTTACAAACTCTCTCTCTACTCCATGTTGACAAATAAAGTCAAAATAAATCTATTAGAGACCACATAAAATCCTCAGGCTCTTTTCTAGCAGACATACTCAGCAAATCCATAGAACAGTAAATATAAACAGTATCAATGAAAGAGCAAGAGCATAGAAAACATCAAATATAAATAAATAGCAATAAATAATAAGGGCATGAAATAACAAGATAAAGAGTAATTAAAGTGAGATCATTGGCAGTGGGAACATCTCAAAAGATAAGTAAAGTCATCCTCTTTTGTACAAGAGCATGATAGTTGAGGGGTAGTAACTGTTCTTGAACCTGGAGTTGTGAGTCCTGAAGCACCTGAATCTTCTACCTGATGGCAGCAATGAGAAGAGAGCATGGCCTGGATGGTGGGGACCTTAGACGATGGATGTTGCTTTTCTACGACAGTGTTTCATGTAGATGTGATCAATGGCTCAGAGGGTTTTACCTGTAATGTACTGGCTTCCTTCTCCTGAGGTCTACAATCAGCTCCTTTGTCTTGCTGACATTGAGTGAGGGGTTGTTGTTATGACAACACTCAGCCAGATTTTCAATCTCCCTTCTGTATGCTGATTCATCACCACCTTTGATTTGGCCCACATCAGCAAACTTGAATATGGCATCAGAGCTGTGCTTAGCCACACAGTCATAGGTGTAAAGTGAGTAGAGCAGGGGGCTAAACACACAGCCCTGCGGTGCTCCTGTGCTGATGGAGAATGTGGAGGTGATGTTTTTGTCAATCTGAACTAATTGCAGTCTACCAGTGAGGAAATCCAGGATCCAATTGCACAAGGGGGTATAGCGGCCACGTCTTGGAGTTTACTGATTAGTTTTGAGGGTATGATGCGGTTAAATGATTTTATCAAGAGCATCCTGATGTCCAAATGTTCCAGGATTGTGTGAGGAGCCAATGAGATGGCATCTGCTGCAGACTGTTGTTCCGGTACTTGGGCGCATTTATGTGAGCACAAGTATATAATATAATATATCTCTGTAAGAGTAGTATTGCTTTGATTGGCTGTATTCATGGATATTCATGCACAGTTCATTGACAATTAAACTTGAACCTGAACAGAGTGAAAGAAACTCCACTTCGATGTCTTTTCATTAAATCATAAAGTATGAAGAATCAGTACTTGGAGGACACAGGTACATTCTTGGGGCTTGTAGAGGATGGTTAATCTTCTGAACTAGTAATGCTAGCAGTCTGGCGGAATAATTTTGTATTTTATGACAACATCTGGAGAATTCAGATCTGAGATTTCTCAATTGTGAATTGACTGCACATTGACCCTTGAGGTATCAATGTGGAGTACTGTGCAAAAATCTTAAATATATATATAGATATAGATACAGATAGGGTGCCTAAGACTTTTGCTTTTAACTTTATGTATTGCACTATACTGTTGCTGTATAAAAAACAAATTTCATAACGTACAGTATGTGAATGATGATAAACCTGATTCTGATATGGGTCTCTGTTGTTGACTGAGATTGGGAAGGTGGCAGGGAGAGGGGAATTGTGGTTGGGAAAAGGGGAAGGGAGTGGGAAGCAGCAGAGAGACATTCTGTCATGAACAATAAGCCAAATATTTGGAATGAAATTACCTTGGCTGGGCTCTCAGAGCTCATGTGTCTACACCTGTATCATTCCTTACCCCAGCACCCCTTCTCTGCCACCTGTCCCACAGCCTTCTGATAGTGCTCCACCCTCGCTATTCCCAACATCTTTTGCTCTCACCATTTACAAATTTTCTCTCTGCTCCACATTGACAAATACAGGACTGTGCAAAAGTCTCAGCACTTTAGGTATATATATGTGCCTAAGACTTTTGCACAGTCCTGTAGATGTACTTGCACATCCATCTATCTGTTCAGCCAGCTATTAATAAATATTTCTTTCATTTGGTAGATAGGGCTGGCATTATCATGATCAATATTTCTCATTTGTGCTACCAAAAAAAAGCAGTGTAATGATAGCATAGCGGTTAGCATGCTGCTATTACAGCTAGGAGCATCTGGAACTCAGAGTTCAATTCTGATGTCATCTGTAAGGAGTCCCTGTACGTCCTTCCCATGGAATACATGAGTTATTCCTGAGTGCTGTGGTTTCCTCCCATTGTCCAGAGACGTACCGGGTAGATTAATTGGTCATTGTAAATTGTCCTGTGATTAGGGTAGGGTTAATAGGGGTTGTGCAGATGCTGGGGCAACACAGATTTAAGGGCTGGAAAGGCCCACTCCACATTCATTCACCAAATAAAAAATAAATCAGTAAAAATTGGGGTTAGGGTTCATTTCTCTGGGGCTGTTAAAAGTTAACCACATTCTAATGGTGCAGGGTTCACAACAAGAATACAACAATGATCACAATTCTACCTCCTTTACCATAGCATTGGAGAGGGATAGGAACAGACAAGTTAAGAAAGCAACACACACAAAATGCTGGTGGAACGCAGCAAGCCAGGCAGCATCTATAGGAAGAAGTACAGGCGATGTTTCAGGCCGAGACCCTTCGTCAGGACTAGCTGAAAGTAGAGATAGTAAGAGATTTGAAAGTGGGAGAGGGAGGGGGAGATCCGAAATGATAGGAGAAGACAGGAGTGGGAGGGGTGAAGCTGAGATCTGAAAAGGTGATTGGCAAAAGGGATACAGAGCTAGAGAAGGGAAAGGATATGGGACAGGAGGCTGAGGGAGAAAGATAGGGGGAGGGGAGCACCAGAGGGAGATGGAGAACAGGCAAGGAGTTATTGTGAGAGGGACAGAGAGAGGAAAAAGAGATAAAAGAAAAAAGAGGGAGGAAAATAATAAATAAGGATGGGGTAAGAAGGGGAGGGGTTTCTCTAATTCTCTATTTCTCTAATTTCCGTTAATGCCCTTCTTACCCCATCCCTTATTTATTTATCTATCTATCTATCTATCTATCTATCTGTTTGTTTGTTTATTTATTTATTATTTCCCCTTTTTTCTCCTATCATTTCAGATCTCCCCTCACCCTCCTACATTCAAATCTCTTACTATCCCTTCTTTCAGTTAGTCCTGAGGAATGGTCTCGGCCCGAAACTTTGACTGTACTTCTTCCTATAGATGCTGCCTGGCCTGCTGCGTTCCACCAGCATTTTGTGTGTGTTGCTTGAATTTCCAGTATCTGCAGATTTCCTTGTGTTTGTGAAGTTAAGAAAGCGTTTAATTGGAGTAAGGGGAAATATGAGACTATCAGGTAGGAACTTGGAATTGGAAATAGATGTTCTCAGGGAAACATACGGAAGAAATGCGGCAAATTTTCAGGGGATATTTGTGTGGAGTTACATTTCAATGAGACAGGTACATTCCAATGAGACAGGTCCAATGAGATGGTAGCTACAGGAATTGTGGTGTACAATGGCTGTTGTAAATCTAGTAAAGAAGAAAAAGAAATGCTTATGATAGGTTCAAAAAACTAGGTAATGATAGAGATCTAGAAGGTTATAAGGCTAGCAGGAAGGAGTTTAAGAATGAAATTAGGAAAGCCAGAAGGGGTCATGAGAAGGCCTTGGCAGGCAGGATTAAGGAAAGCGCCAAGGCATTCTACAAGTACATGAAGAGCAAGAGAATAGGACCAATCAAGAGTGACAGTGGAAAAGTGTGGATGGAACCAGAGGAGATGGCAGAGGTACTCAATGAATACTTTGCTTCAGTATTCACTACGGAAAAGTGGAATGAAAGCCTTGAGCATTTAGATATTAAGAAAGAGGATGTGCTGGAGCTTTTGGAAAGCATCAAGTTGAATAAGTCACCAGGCCTGGACAAGATGTACTCCAGGCTACTGTAGGAGGCGAGAGAGGCAATTGCTGAGCCTCTGGTGATGATCAATGGGGATGGGAGAGGTTCCGGTGGATTGAAGGGTTGCAGATGTTGTTCCCTTATTCAAGAAAGGGAGGGGAGATAGCCCAGGAAATTATAGACCAGTGAGTCTTATATTGATGGAAAAGATCCTGACATCTATAATTTATGTACATTTGGAGAGGCATAATATGATTAGGAATAGTCAGCATGGCTTTGTCAAGGGCAGGTCATGCCTTACAAGCCTGATTGAATTTTTTGAGGATGCGACTAAACACTGATGAAGGAAGAGCAGTGGATGTAGTGTATATGGATTTCAGCAAGACATTTAATAAGGTACCCCATGCAAAGCTTATTGATAAAGTAAGGAGGCATGGGATCCAAGGGGACCTTGCTTTGTGGATCTAGAATTGGTTTGTCCACAGAAGGCAAAGCATGGTTGTAGACGGGTCATATTCTGCATGGAGGTCAGTGACCAGTGGTGTGCCTCAGGGATCTGTTCATGGGATTGAGTTTAGGATCCGAGAGGTAGTGTTGCAGCTATAGTCAGACCCCACTTGGAGTACTGTGCTCAGTTCTAGTTGCCTCACTACAGGAAGGATGTGAGAACCATAGACATGGTGCAGAGGGGATTTACAAGGATGTTGCCTGGATGATGCCTTATGAGAATAGGTTGAGTGAACATGGCCTTTTCTCCTTTTTTCCTTGGAGCGACAGAGGATGAGAGGTGACCTGATAGAGGTGTATAAGATGATGAGAGGCATTGATTTTGTGGATGGTCAGAGGCTTTTTCCCAGGGCTGAAATGGCTCACACAAGAGGGCAAGTTTTAAGATGCTTGGAAGTAGGTACAGAGGAGATGTCAGGGGTAAGTTTTTTACGCAGAGGGTGACGAGTGTGTGGAATAGGCTGCCAGCGATGGTTGTGGAGGCACATATGATAGGTCTTTTAAGAGACTTTTGGATAGGTACATGGAGCCTAGAAAGATAGAGGGCTAAGGATAACCCTAGTAATTTCTAACATGTTGTTCACAGCTTTGTGGGCTGAAGGGCCTTGATTGTGCTGTAGGGTTTCTATGTTTCTGAGGATTCAAGATTCAAGATGCAAGTTTACGGTATTTACTGCATGTGCATTGAAGCCAATGGTGATAAGTGTCATTTGCATTAACAACCTACAGCCCACAAGTGTTGCCAAACATTCCAGCAAACAACATAGCATACACTTAATGCTCTGTAGAACAACACAGAACACAACAACAGCAACACCCCCCAACACACACACACACACACACACACACACACACACACACACACACACACACACACACATACACTCTCTGGCTTCACAGACATTGGCTCTGACTTTCCCAGCGGACTCACAGAGACTCGAAGACTCAGGGCTTCAGCTAACGGGCCTCGGTCTCTGGACTACGGATTTAACCCTTGGTCCTTAGCATCAATCACAAGCCAAACACTAGGCCTCGAACTCTGGACTCAGGCTCACAGACATGCCCAGTAGACGTGCAGAAACTCAAAGATCTCAAGGACCTGCTAATCACCGAAAATGGTCTTTGGCTTCCAGCCTCCAGCCTGCAGCAGGCAGGAACTCAGAGTCGGACTCGCAGACATTGTGCTTTGACATCTGCTGAGGACCTTGCAGAGATTCGGCAACTCAGCTGACGGGCCTCAATTTCTGAACTACCCATTGAAGCTACAGACTTTAATAATCAGCTACAACCCCAAACCCCATTGATCAGCTAATACTAGGCTTCAAACTCTGGACCTACCAATAATGGGACCCTTGAACTCTGGTCTCACTGATTACCAAACCCATCTAGAACAAAGATTTATTTCTTTAAATGACATGACCAAACCAGTTATATTGGTACAACAGTCCATTGTTAGTTACAAGCTCTTTATTTCAAAAGTTATTGAGTTAGATTAATTTAATATATCAGAGAATAATCAGTTTAGATTCTGGAGTCATCTACATTATCTATTGGCCTGCCTTTCTGTTTGTCTGGGTGTCCATCTATCCATCTCATATCTATCTATCTATCCATCCATCCATCTATCTATCTATCTATCTATCTATCTATCTATCTATCTTTCTGCCATTTTTGTCTTTCTACGAAAAGTTACCTGTGTGTTCACTTATCTTTCCAGTCATCATCATTGTGACTATTTCAAAACTATCTTTATTACTTGCAGCTCTGTGTTTTTCAGCAATTAAACATTGCCGAATTGGTTTTAGTTAATTACCCATTTCTTATTGTGTATTTATTTAAGTATCTCCAAAATTTAATTTGGCTTACAGTTTTCATTTTAATGGGCATATTATATGAATGGAAGAAATACGGAGAAGGCAGCATTTGCAAACAGAGAATTAACAAATGCATCCAGTAAAATGGCTGAGCAAAGAGAATGACATATGGAAATAACTATCATAAAATCTTTGTGATAACAGGGTGGGGTTCCTTTAAAGAGAATCAGAGCCATTTAGTGTTCATTGTGGCATTGATCTATCTGGGGTGGGGATCTCCTCAGCAAGCAAATTATAAATCTATTTGTATCAGACAGCCAATTCTGGTTTTGTTCTGTCAAATTTGGCAGTTCTCTGTTAAAGACTGTTAAGGCTGGCTTACAAATCATCAGGTGGCACATCTATATCTGGCAGGCATCCAACACCTGTGAGAGCATGTCTGAGAATGAAGTTTATTTTACATATCACCAGATGTTTGCTTTGTAAATAATACCCTCCACTGCCCTGAACTAACCACAATGACTCTGTCTCACTATTCAGCCTAGTCCAGCCCAAACTCCATGAGAATGTCTGCTGTGACTCGCTGTACATCAAATTATCGAGTTTGTTTTGTTTTGTGTGTGTGAGTGGTTCATTATGAGGTTCAGAATAAAAAGGTTCAAGATTTGAATTAACAAAAAAATTGGACCTCGCGTATAATAAAGGGAAAATGTGAAATGTACTTTCAAAAGATGTTCTCCTAAATAGGAGGAGTGCTAGGAGTAAGTTCAAGGGGGATGTGAGGGGTAACTTCACACTTCACACTGTAAGGTATTAAGACTGATGCAAATTTTACATTCAATTGTTTTGAAGGTATTTTCAAAAGATGGAAAATTGTCTGAGACAGTACTTTAATTTTTCCTGCTGTAAAACCCCAGCAATAAGAGGAACAAATATAAGAAAAACAAAGAGACAATATGAGAAAAGATTAATTGCTGACATAAATGGGTATTGACCCTATATGCTTTTGTTATTTCTAATCCACAGATGTGCACTATTTTGGATGAAAGGGTCACTGGCCGGACTAACCTTCAGAAGATGCTGCTGAACCATCTTAAGCTATTGCAGTCCATCTGGTGAGGGTATGAAGGGCATGATAGGAATTCCCATTCAGTTAATTTGGTCTGAGGCACTTCACCTTTGATTTGGATATTTAGATGCTGCAACAATGCTGGTAGTGACAATCGCAAAAAGGCTGCCCTAAACCTTTAAGCTGAGACTTCTTCAATCAGGACACAGGTATCATACACTCAAAACAATACCAACTATCCCATTAACATCAGCATAACCAAGAATTCATCTCAGCTTTATCCGTGTCTCTGCCTCACCAGTCACACTAACACTTTCCTATCAACCCATTTTTCACCGCATTTTCCCAGTTTGTTCCAGATCACTCTGCGAGCTTTGATAGCTTTCTTCGCTGTGCACTGCACTCACAATCTTGGTGTCATCCACAAATTTGCTTGTACAAGCTACAGGTACTTATGAAAAAATGAATGCATCCATCTTTGCAGATAAATTATTGTAATCATAATTTACATTTTCCCAGGATAGAAATGGCGTGATGTTAAGATGACTGAAAGAAAGGATTGATGATTGGATGATTTGAAAAGGGGGGATGTTAGAGGTAGGTCTTTTTACACAGCATGTGGTAGGTGCATGAAACACCTTGCCAGGGGTAGTGGTAGAGGCAGATAACCTAGGAATATTTATGAGACTCTTAGATTGGCATGCAGATGAAAGATAAATAGGGGGTTATGTAGGAGGCAAGCGTTAGATTGATCTTGGAGTATGTAAAAAAGTTGGCACAGCATTGTGGGATGAGGGTCCTGTGTTCTCTGAAATATGTCCAGCCAACTAATCAACAGTTCTATACTGCTGTCAGCAGCGGTCGTTCTCTCATTGAAAACATGGGAAATGCAGATACACACATAAATGGAATCACATTCTTCAAATGAGAAATATTGGCATACAAGGAGCAAAAACAGATCTGGAACTTATTTCTTTGAGTTCTGAGAACTTTTCCTGTTGATTCACAGCTGAATTCCATGCAGAGATCCATTCTAGACAACAATGTGCTTGGAACTTGGTGAAATTTGCTCAGCTGGTTCCTTGCTCTAAGCCATTCCAATAACACAATGTACTGCTTAATTATGAAAAAAACACCAATGATTCATCTATATAGCTGTCAACTATAAACTGTGGCATGTACATTCCAAAACGAAAACAGAGCAACTCGAAGAAGAAAGTGCAATCTGCAAAAGTATGGCTTTCTGAATCACTGAAATGCTTTTCGAAAATACTTGGGCAAGCTTTTCAAAGGCCCAGCACAGAAATGAGGAGCCAAATGGCTTTTTTTATGGACTGGTTTGTGACAGAGATAGCACAGGCTAAGTGGTTCACGGAAAATTTAATTCAGGGGGCAAAGGGATAGAGGCAGAGGGATATTCAGATGTGATAGAGGCAGAAGGATGAAGGGTGGGGGAGGTGGCTTTGCTAGTCAGGGAAAATATTACGGCAGTGCTTCAGCAGGACACATTAGAGGGCTTGTCTACTAAGGCCATATGGGTGGAGCTGAGAAACAGGAAAGGTATGGCCACATTAATAGGGTTGTATTATAAACCACCCAATAGTCAGCAAGAATTGGAGGAGCAAAATTGCAGAGAGATAACAGACCACTACAGGAGACAGAAAGTTGTGATAGTAGGGGATTTTAATTTTCCACTCATTGATTGGGACTCCCTTACTGTTAAAGGTCTAGAGGGGTTAGAGTTTGTAAAATGTGATCAGGAAAGTTTTTCTAAATCAATAAGTATATAGATGCAATATTAGATCTCCTATTAGGAAATGAGTTAGGACAGGTGACGGAAGTGTGTGTAGGGGAACACTTTGGTAGCAGTGATCATAACGCCATTAGTTTCAACTTGATCATGGATAAAGGTAGATCTGGTTCTTGGGTTGAAGTTCTAAACTGGAAAAAGGCCAAATTTGAAAAAAATGAGAAAGGATCTAAAAAGCGTAAATTGGGACAAGTTGTTCTCTGGCAAGGATGTGATTGGTAAGTGGGAGGCCTCCAAAGGAGAAATTTTGAGAGTGCAGAGTTTGTATGTTCCTGTCAGGGTTAAAGGCAAAATGAATAAGAATAAGGAACCTTGGTTGTCGAGGGATATTGGAATTCTGATAAAGAAGAAGAGAGAGATGTATAACATCTATAGGCAACAGGGAGGAAATAAGATGCTTGAGGAATATAAAAAAGAGTAAGAAAATACTTAAGAAAGAAATCAGGAGACATAAGGTTGCTTTGGCAGTCAGGGTGAAGGATAATCCTAAGAGCTTCTACAGGTATGTTCAGAGCAAAAGGATAGTAAGGGATAAAATTGGTCCTCTTGAAGATCAGAGTGGTCAGCTATGTATGGAACCAAAAGAAATTGGAGCGATTTTAAATGGGTTTTTTTGCATCTGTATTTACTAAGGAAACTGGAATGGAGTCTATGGAAACAAGGCAAACAAGTAGGGAGGTCATGGAACTTATACAGATTAAAGAGGAGGAGGTGCTTGCTGTCTTGAGGCAAATCCGAGTAGATAAATCCCCAGGACCTGACAGGGTATTTCCTCAGACCTTGAAGGAGACTAGTGTTGAAATTGCAGGGGCCCTGGCAGAAATATTTAAAATGTCGATATCCACGGGTCAGGAGGATTAGAGGATAGCTCATGTAGTTCCGTTGTTTAAAAAAGGCTCAAAAAGTAAGCCGGGAAATTATAGGCTGGTAAGTTTGACATCAGTAGTAGGTAAATTATTGGAAGGAATACTAAGAGATAGGATCTACAAGTATTTGGATAGACAGGGACTTATTAGAAACAGTCAGCGTGGCTTTGTGTGTGGTAGGTCATGTTTAACCAACGTATTAAGAGTTTTTCGAGGAAGTTACCAGGAAAGTGGATGAAGGGAAGGCAGTGGATATTGTATACATGGACTTCAGTAAGGCCTTTGACAAAGTCCTGCATGGGAGGTTAGTTAGGAGGATTCAGTCGCTGGATATGCATGGAGAGTTAGTAAATTGGGTTAGACATTGGCTCAATGGAAGAAGCCAGAGTGTGGTAGTGGAGGATTGCTACTCTGAGTGGAGGCCTGTGACTAGTGGTGTGCCACAGGGATCAGTGCTGGGTCCATTGATATTTGTCATCTATATCAATGATCTGGATGATAATGTGGCAAATTGGATCAGCAAATTTGCTGATGATACAAAGATTGGAGGTGTAGTGGACGGTGAGGAAGGTTTTCAAAGCTTGCAGAGGGATTTGGACCAGTTGGAGGAATGAGCTGAAAAATGGCAGATGGAGTTTAATGCGGTCAAGTGTGAGGTATTGCACTTCAGAAGGTCAAACCAAGGTAGAGCATACAAGATAAATGGTAGGACACTGAGGAGTGCAGTAGAACAGAGGGATCTGGGAGTACAGGTACATAATTCCCTATAAGTGGAATCACAAGTAGATAGGGTCGTAAAGAGAGCTTTTGGTACATTGGCCTTTATAAATCAAAGTATTGAGTATAAGAATTGGAATGTAATGGTGAGGTTGTATAAGACATTGGTGACGCTGAATTTGGAGTATTCTGTGCAGTTTTGGTCACCTAATTACAGGAAGGATATTAATAAGGTTGAAAAAGTGCAGAGAAGGTTTACAAGGATGTTGCCAGGACTTGAGAAACTGAGTTACAGAGAAAGGTTGAGTAGGTTAGGACTTTATTCCATGGAGCATAGGAGATTGAGGGGTGATTTGATAGAGGTGTATAAAATTATGATGGGTATAGATAGAGTGAATGCAGGCAGGCTTTTTCCACTGAGGCTAGGGGAGAAAAAAACCAGAGGTCATGGTTTAAGGGTGAAGGGGGAAAAGTTTAAAGGGAACATTAGGGGAGCTTCTTCAAGCAGAGAGTGGTGGGAGTGTGGAATGAGCTGCCAGATGAAGTGGTGAATGCGGGCTTACTTTTGACATTTAAGAAAAACTTGGTCAGGTATATGGATGAGAGGGGTATGGAGGGATATGGCCCAGGTGCAGGTCAGGGGGACTATGCAGAAAAATGGTTCGGCACAGCCAAGAAGGGCCAAAAGGCCTGTTTGTGTGCTGTAATGTTCTATGGTTCTAAAGGGAATAGTCCAAAGAATCAGCTCACGATTCCAAACATCCAATGGGGATGTCACAGCGATATGACTTAGAGTCCAAGACCGTTGACCCACCAATGTGATTTTGAACCTGTTCTGTTTTGTAACTCTGGAAACTAATTGAAAGAAAAACACAGGAGCCAGGATATTTGTGCAGTTAGTTCTCCCTTTCTTTTTCGTTAATGAGGTGCTCACATATAACATGATGATGCAATCATTTATAGTTGTATGTTCTGCTTACATATAACCCATAATGAATTATGTAAACAAATAGAACTCAATCAAAGCAGTATATTTATGATATTACTCAAACATTATTGAAATATTGAATATACTACACTCCTCCCTGCCTAGGTATAAAATATATAGAATACATCTCAACCAACACACACAAAATACTGGTGGAACACAGCAGGCCAGGCAGCATCTATAAGGAGAAGCACTGTTGACGTTTCGGGCCGAGACCCTTCGTCAGGACTAACTGAAAGGAAAGGTAGTAAGAGATTTGAAAGTATTGGGGGGAGAGGGAAATGTGAAATGATAGAAGAAGACCGGAGGTGGTGGGATGAAGCTAAGAGCTGGAAAGGTGATTGGCGAAAGTGATACAGAGCTGGAGAAGGGAAAGGATCATGGGATGGGAGGCCTCAGGAGAAAGAAAGGTCGAGGAGCGGAAGCACCAGAGAGAGATGGAGAACAGGCAGAGTGATGGGCAGAGAGAGAGAAAAAAAAACAAATAAACAACTAAATATGTCAGGGATGGGGTAAGAAGGGGAGGAGGGGCATTAATGGAAGTTAGAGAACTCAATGTTCATGCCATCAGGTTGGAGGCTACCCAGCCAGTATATAAAGGTGTTGTTCTTCCAACCTGAGAGTGGATTCATCTTGACAGTAGAGGAGGCCATGGATAGACATATCAGAATGGGAATGGGATGTGGAATTAAAATGTGTGGCCACTGGGAGATCCTGCTTTCTTTGGCAGACAGAGCGTAGGTGTTCAGCAAAATGGTCTCCCAGTCTGTGTCAGGTCTCATCAATATATAAAAGGCCACACCGGGAGCACTGGACACAGTGTACCACACCAGCCGACTCACAGGTGAAGTGTCGCCTCCCCTGGAAGGACTGTCTGGGGCCCTGAATGGTGGTGAGGAAGTGTAAGGGCAGGTGTAGCACTTGTTCCGCTTACAAGGATAAGTGCCAGGAGGGAGATTGGTGGGAAGGGATGGGGGGATGAGTGGACAAGGGAGTTGCGTAGGGAGCGATCCCTGCGGAAAGCAGAAAGAGGGGGGGAGGAAAAGGTGTGCTTGGTATCCCGTTGGAAGTGGCGGAAGGTACAGAGAATTATACGTTGGACCTGGAGGCTGGTAGGGTGGTAGGTGAGGACAAGGGGAGTGGGGTGGTGGGCGGATGGGGTGAGGGCAGATGTGCGGGAAATGGGAGAGATGCGTTTGAGAGCAGAGTTGATGGTGGAAGCCCCTTTGTTTAAAAGGAGACACCAGGTCCAACGTATAATTCTCCGTAACTTCTGCCACCTGTAACGGGATCCCACTACCAAACACATCTTTCCCACCTCCCCCTTTCTGCTTTCCGCAGGGATCGCTCCCTACGTGACTCCCTTGTCCACTCGTCCATTTAGGAATCGGATGGCAGAGGGGAAGAAGCTGTTCCTGAATCACTGAGTGTGTGCCTTCAGGCTTCTGTATCTCCTACCGGATGGTAACAGAGAGAAAAGGGCATGTCCTGGGTGCTGGAGGTCCTTAATAATGGACGCTGTCTCTCTGAGACACCGCCCCCTGAAGAGGTCCTGGCTACTTTGTAGGCCAGTACCCAAGATGGAGCTGACTAGATTTACAACCTTCTGCAGCTTCTTTCGGTCCTGTGCTGTAGCCCCTCCATACCAGACGGTGATGCAGCCTGTCAAAATACTCTCATGGTACAACTATAGGAGTTTCGGAGTGTATATGTTGACATGCCAAATCTCTTCAAATTCCTAATAAAGTACAGCTGCTGTCTTGCTTTCTTTGTAACTACATCAATATGTTGGGACCAGGTCAGATCCTCAGAGATCTTGACACCCAGGAACTTGAAGCTGCTCACTCTCTCCACTTCTGTGAGGATTGGTATGTGCTCCTTTGTCTTGCCCTTCCTGAAGTCCACAATCAGCTCTTTCGTTGAATACCAGGTCATTGCCATGGCACCGTTCCACTAGTTGGCTTTTCTCACTCCTGTAACCCTCTCATTACCACCTGAGATTCTACCAACAATGGTTGTATCGTCAGCAAATTTGCAAATGGTATTTGAGCTATACCTATCCACACAGTCATCTGTATATAGAGAGCAGAGCAGTGGGCTAAGCACACACCCCTGAGGTGCACCAGTGTTGATCATCAATGAAGAGGATATTTTATCACCAATCTGCACAGACTATGGTCTTCTGGTTAGGAAGTCAAGGATCCAATTGCAGAGGGAGGTTCAGAGACCCAGGTTCTGCAACTTCTCAATCAGGATTGTGGGAATCAAGCTTATCGCATTGTGCTCTGAGCCCGTAATCTGCCAATCGTTTTAACACCGTCTTGAGATTTTGGAGATATTCCTTATCACTAGTAACAATGACATCATCCAGGTAACACCGGGAAGCCTTGCAACACCTGGTCCATAGTTTTCTGGCAGAGTGAAAGCGCAGATGCTACTCCAAAAATAAGCCTATTATAGCAATAAAGGCCTTTGTGAGTGTTTGTGGTGAGAAACATTTTGGACTCTTTTTCCATCTCCATCAGTAGGTCTGCCTCAGCTAAGTGCTTCCCTCCAGAGGGGTTTGCAAAGATTTCCTCTACCCTGAGCAGAAGATATTGATCTACTTTCTGTACTGGGTGATGGTCACCACAGATCCTGACAGACCCATCCTTCTTGGCTACTGGGAGTATTGACATTGCCCATGGGCTCCACTCAACCTTGGAAAGAATTCCTTAAGTCTCCATACAATCCATCTCATTGGCTACTTCATCATTGATGGTATAGGGAAACATTTTCATTTAACATTAATTTACCCTTGAAATGTTTATGTTTTCCAATGCTGTCCTTGAACACTGCTGTGACACCATCCAGTACCTTTCTTAACTCACTCTCAGCTGATTCTTTTGCAAGGGATGTGGCATGCAAACAGTGGATGGATCTCCAGTTGTACTTGTTAGCCAATCATGACCTCACGTTGTTGGTCTTCCTGTTTTTTTATACATACAAGCCCACTGTTATGAATATCATTCCCGTAGGAGTTATGTTTTCACTAACATAAATTCTTGGTTGGATATCTGCAGGCTTCTGTTAAGTATCTTTGAAATGCCATTCAAACTCATTTTGTGGAATGACTGCAACAGCCAAGCCAGTGTCCAATTCCATTTTAATTAATTTACTTCAGTATAAGCAATATTGCTTGCTACTTAATAGTTTTCACATTGTGAATCTCAAGGCTACTTAGTCCTGTGTCATATTCATCATTATCAGAGTTTTCATCAACAGCATGCAAATTAGTGCTCTTTTTGAAACTGCAACTTGACATTTGATCTTTTTTCTTCCCTGTGTAGTCCATTTATTTTTGTCTGCCTGACATGTTCTTTGTATGTGTCCTACTTTATTGTATTTTGTGAAAGTTTCACCTTTAAACTTGCAAAGGTCTGGGGTATGTGAGTCCCTGCCACAATGGTAACCCAATTTGGTTGTCCAGGCAGGTTTCTGTTCAGACATTGCAATTGTGTTCACCCTCACTTTCATTTCTAACTGCAACTCAATTGCATCTCTGTCTACTGTTTCTATTGATACACTAATTTCAACAGTTCTTTTAAATGTAAGTTATGCTTCAATAAGGGGCTGTTTGTGAATGCTTTCTTGTCAGATTTCACAAGCAAAACTATCTCTCAGTGCAACATTAAGCCCATCACTGAACTGACAATGCTCAGACAATCTCTTCAACTCAGGCACATAAGCTGAAGTGGACTCCCCTTCCTTTTCATTCTGTTTATGAAGCCTAAAGTGATCTACAGTTTACAATGGTTTCAGTTCTAAATGTTCATGCATTATGTTCATGATACTGTATCAGCAAAGCTCATTGCAATCAAACGCATCTACCTTTCTGATGCAGCAAGCTGTTTCTATTTTAACTTGAACATCTCTCTTCCCTTCTAATTATAAACATAACGTGCTTCAACAGGTAGGTAGTAATGTTGGGTTTGTTTTAAAATTCATCATAGTCACTGTAATGTTCTGTAACTCCCAAAACTAATTGAAAGAAAAACACAGGAGCCAGAATAGTTGTATACTTAGTTTTTCTTTAGTGAGGCACTTGCATATAATATGGTAAGATAATGATGTATGCCATTCACTTACTTCTTACATATAACTTGTAATAAATTATGTAAAGAAACTAAGAATGCTTAATCAAACAATATATTCACAATATTACTCAAATATTACTGAGATACTGAATGCATTACAGAACCCACCAGAACAACTGAGAAACTTAAATTCAAGTAAATTTGAAATGGAAAGGTGCTATTAAGGAGTCGTTTAATCTGTATTGTAAAAATCTTCCTTGTTCACTAATTACTTTCCTAAAGATATTGCCTTGCTCATGAAATTTGCAAACCACAGTCCATTTATAGTTTCACATTTGAAACTTGCATTACAACAGGTTTGACACAATTTTTTTCTTTACATACATTCCTTAAGCCAGCAATCTGAGGGGTCTCTACAAGAAACAAAACCACATCTAGTGAGAAGCAGTTCTGTGGGCGAAAATGCCTCACTAATGAGAGAGGTCAGAGGAGAATGGCCAGTCTGATTCCAGCTGACTGGAAGATAACAGTAACTCAAACAACCACACGTTATAACAGTGGTGTGTAGAAGAGCATCCATGAATGCTCAACACGTTGACCCTTCAAGTGGGAAGGAGTAGAGGAGCAGAAGTTCTACTTCCATGGCCACTCTTGTACCTAATAAGGAAGCTGTACTGCTGCCTCAAAACAAGAAATTTCATGACATACGGTACTGTGCAAAGGTAAATACATATTGCTCGGGTGCCTAATACTTTTTCACAGTCCAGTAGTAATATTAGGTATTGCACTGTACTGCTGCTGCAAAAAAAAAAAACAAGTTTCATGACATACAAACGTTTGTATGTGAGTGATGATAAACCTGATTCTGAAATGGGTCTCTATTTTGGACTGAGAGTGGGAAGGGGGTGGGGAGAGGGGAGGGAGTGGGAAGCACCAGAAAGACATTCTGTAATGATTAGTAACCTAATTGTCTGGAATCAAAGTACCTTGCCTGGTGTCTCAGGACAGGGTGTGTCTGCACCTGTGCCATCCCTTGCCCCGGCACGTGTCCTTCACCTTTCCCATGGTCCTTTACCCTTGTCATTCCCAATATCCTTTACAACCGCCAGATTTTCAGGCTCTCTCTCTGCTCCATGTTGATAAATACAGAACAGTGCAAAAGTCTTAAGCACCTTCACTATATATGTCTAAGACTTTTGCACAGTTCTGATAATAAACCTGATCCCGATTTTGATTCTAACTTTGATTCTGATTCTGATTCTGGTCTGATCAGCTCAAAAACAGAACTTAATTCCAGAGAAATATAGAGTCCTGTATTTGGGGTAAGTATGAAAATGAACATGTAATAGGAAGGATGGTATGAAGAGGTGTACAGGGGTAAAGACAGACAGGCAGACAGACGGACAGACAGACAGGTATACTTTATTGATCCTGAGGGAAACTGGGTTTTGTTACAGTCGCACCAACCAAGAATAATGTAGAAATATGGCAATATAAAACCCTTAATTAATTAAATAATAATAAGTAAATTATTCCAAGTGGAAATAAGTCCAGGACCAGCCTATTAGCTCAGGGTGTCTGACACTCCGAGAGAGAAGCTGTAAAGTGTGATGGCCACAGGCAGGAATGACTTCCTATGACGCTCAGTGTTGCATCTCGGTGGAATGAGTCTCTGGCTGAACGTACTCCTGTGCCTAACCAGTACATTATGGAGTGGATGGGAGACATTGTCCAAGATGGCATGCAACTTGGACAGCATCCTCTTTTCAGACACCACCGTCAGACACAGAACATTTTACTGTACATCCTGAACTGTGGTAGGACAGTTCATCATGTTGGTTAAAGGTATATATGGGGCCATCCTTTGCGAGACAAGATAAAGAAGAGCAGAGGGTGTATGTGAGAGTTATACACAGCACCAGTTAGGCCACATTATGAGTACTGTGTATACTTCTGTTAATCAGGAGAACTGTCCATAGGATTTCTTATGATTACCAAGATGGTGTTGTCCCAGTCATTAATCCAGGAAAAACATAATTCAGCTGAAGAGGGTGCAGAGGAGGTTAATGATGATGTTGCTTAGAATGGAAATGTTTGTATGAGCTAGGGTTATTTTCTTTACAGATAAATCAGGAGACTAAGATGTATAAAACAATGAGGGACTTACAGATGAAAATATGAAGCACAAAGAGCGTATCCCTTAGAGAGGGGTCAGAAATAAATGACATGGTTTTAAAGTAATTATCAAATGGGCTAAAGGCATGCTGAGGAAACGTTTTTCATCATGAGCAGGATGAGGGCCAACAACACATTGACAGAAACGATGGTAAACCTCGTCGTGTTTCATCAGCTCTTGCATGTTTATTTTAGGAAGTGTAACTTGTAGTGTTACAAACCAAACACCGGAATGTGGAACTCAGACTGGGTCAAATACACTGGGCTGAATGGTTATCGAGATGCAGCTCCCATTCTGTAATTTAAACCTATAGTACCAGATCAACAGATGACCTGAATTTTAATCAGGCAGGAATTGCAGGACAAGGATTTGGGAAAGAGCCAGAATATTGCTCATTAATACCATTTGTCATTGTTTTGGGAAGGTCATCCCTGTTCATTTCTATTTTCAAAAACCTCTGGCATTATTAATTTACACATAAAAATTAAGCACTCAGTATGTTTGTCATTCAATCACCTTGGTGTAATGGTTAAGTAGAACAACATGTGATATTCCAAATTTAGTTTTGATCTTTTCAAGGTTAAAATGCTGAACTGAGAAAGAAAGAATTTCAATGATTTGAGAAAGGATACAACACAGGGAAACTGTGAAAACAATTTGCACTGAGAAAGGATCTAGCGTTAGTTCTATGATTTTTGTGTGAGATGAGGGAACTCCAGTCTCCCTGATAACTACATCTGCACAAAGTGCACAAAACTGCAGCTCCTCAGAGACTGTGTTAAGGAAGCTGGAGCTGTAGCTCGATGACCTTCAGCTCATATGGGAGACAGGGGAGGTGACAGATAAGAGCTACAGGAAGGTAGTAATGCACCATCAATAACTCACACTGCGACGTAAGGCGAGATATCGGCTTTTATTGACTGGAAGAAGGAACCAGGAGTGAGTGTCTATCATACAATGTCCTGGAGACTGAGGCCGAGCATCAGGCCTCAGATCTCCTTTATACAGGGGCCTGTGGGAGGAGCCACAGGAGCAGTCAGCAGGGGGGCGTGTCCCGACAGGCACATAGTTCACCACAGGTAGTCACCCCTATGTCTCAGCAGGCAGGTTCCTGGGTGACTGTCAGGAGAAAGAAAGGGAAATGGGCAGCCAGTGCAGAATACCCCTGTACTCCTGTGGCCAATCCCCTCACTAATAGGTAGGTATACTGCTTTGGGTACTGTTGGGTGGGACAACCTACCGGGGGAAGCTGCAATGACAGGGTCTCCAGCATTCAGTGTAGCTCCATGGTTCAGAAGGGAAGAGGTGACAAGAGAAGTGCAGTAGTGATAGAGGATTCCATAGTTAGAGCAACAGAAAGCAGATTCTGTTAATGTAAAAGAGACACCCTAATTTTAAGTTGCCTGTAAGGTTCCAGATTTCAAAAGGGGAAGGGTGAGCAGCCAGAAGTCATGGTTTATATTTGGAACAATGACGTAAGTATGAAAAGAGAGGAGTTCCTGAAGAGAGAATATAGTGAGTTAAGTCGAAAGCTGAAGATCAGGACCTTCAGGATAGTAATCTCTGGCTTGCTGCCTATGCAATGCACCAGTGAGGGTACAAATAGGATGATTTGGCAGATAAATGTGTGGCTGAAGAAATGGTGGAGGGGCAAGGTTTCAGATTTCAGGATCTTTGGGATCTCTTCTGGGGAAGGTATGACCTGTACATCAAGTACAGGTTACACCTGAACCCAGCAGAGACCAATAACATTGTGGACAAGTTTGGTAGGGATGTTGAGGAGGTTTTAAACTAATTTGGCAGGGGTTTGGGACCTATAGTGATAGTCCTGAGAATGGGACAGTTCATATACAAGTAGATACAGTGTGTAGTGAGACTGTGGGGAAAGACAGGCAGATGATACGGCAAAATTGCAGTCTGTAGGATGAGTTAAAGCGTGATGGGAGCCAAAATCAAAAAGGGTAATGAATATAGGATTGAAGGTGTTATATTTGAATGAATGTGGTATACAAAATAAGGTAGATGATCTTCTAGCGCAGTTAGAGGTTCCCAGATATGAAAGAGGTGGGGAGCTCTGTTGGTTAAAAAATGAAATCAAATCCTCAGAAAAAGGATCAGAAGATGCAGAATCCTTGTTAAGAAACTGCGAGGGTGAATAGTCCCCGAAACAGGTCTCTGAACAGTAGCCAGGATGTGGGATACAAATTACAATGGAAGATTGAAAAGGTAAAAAAGTCAATGCTATTATAATCATGGGGGATTTCAATATGCAGGTAGACTGGGAAAATCAGGTTGTTACTGAATCCTAAGAGAGGGAATTGTAGAATGCCTATGAGATGGCTTTTAAGAACAGCTTTTTGTTGACCCCACTAGGGGAGAGGCAATTATGTTGGATGTTGTGCAATGAACCAGGTTTGATTAGGACAAGGTCAGGGAACCCATAGAAGACAGTGATCATAATATGATTGAATTCACCTTACAGTTTGAGAGGGAGAAGATAAATGGGGAGAAAGATCAAAAACCAGAAGAGAAATGGGACTTGAGAGTCCTTGCCTAAAGGTTAACTTGCAGATTGCAGGTGAGTCAGTGGTAGGGAAGGTAAATGCAGTGTTAGCATTCATTTTGAGAGGACTAGAGTATAAGAGCATGGATGTGAGGCTGAGGCTTTATAAGGCATTGGTCAGACCATACTTGGAGTATTGTGAGCAGTTTTGGGCCTGTTATCTAAGAAAAGATGTGCTAGCATTGGAGAGGATTCATGTGAATAATTCCAGGAACGTAAGGGTTAACACTGCTTGATGGTCTGGACCTGTACGCACTGGGATTTAGAAGAATGAGGGAGCATCTCATTAAAACCATTGAAGGGTCTAGATAGAGTGGATTTGGGGGAGTCAAGAATCAAAGGGCACAGCCTCAGAATAGAGAGGCTTCCACTTAGAACAGATATGAGGAGGAATTTCTTTAGCCAGATGGTGGTGAGTCTGTGGAATTCATTGTCACAGACAGACATGGAGGCCAAGTCATTGAGTGTATTTAAAGTGGAGGTTGATGGATTCATTAGTCAAGGTGTCAAAGGTTACAGGGAGAAGGAAGAAGAATGGGATTGAGAGGGACAATAAATCAGCCACAGTGGAATTGTGGGGCGGACTCAGTAGGCCAAATGGATTAATTCTGCTCCTCCATATTTCTTGTGGTCTCATGATCTTATCAGAACAGTGTAAAAGAAGGTACTCAAATAAAGTAACTCACAAAAACATGAAATTTAGGAGCTGCAGTAAGTTATTTTGTCTTCCAGTCCATTTCACCATTTCATAAGATCACAAGTGATCTGGTCTTGACCTCAGCTTCACCTTCTCACCTGATAACCAGAATCCTTGTCCAAAGTCTGCATTAACTTCCCAATGTAATAAATACAAGAGAATCTAGAGATGATGGAAATGTTGATCAACACACACAAATTGCTGGAGGAACTCAGCAAGTTAGGCAGCATCTATGGAGAAGAATAAACAGAAAGCGTTGCAAGCTGAGAGTCTTCATCATAACTGGAATGGAAGAGTGAAGCACCTGGATTAAGCAGATGGGAGGAGGAGAAGGAGTATGTTGGCAGATAGGTGAAATCAGGAGAGGGAAAGATGTTTCCTCTTCCTTTTCAGTCCTGATCAAGAGTCTTGGGCTGAGAAACCAACTGTTTATTCCTCTCAATAGATGTAGCCTGAGTTCCTCTCAAATGTTGTATTAACTTCCCAATAAACTGGTGAGATTGGTTCTTCATGAGGAGCTTCTGAGCATTGATTTGAAATGATGAGGAAAACAGGCCAGCAACCTGTCTTAATAGCACCAGCGTCCACCAGGATACAGCCCCTCCCATGAGAGCCACCATGGGAGAACATGACTTGAACTAGCTTCATCATGGGCTTTTGATCTGTGTGCCATATGGGTGACTTCCAACTCCATCATATACAGGCTTCTTACTTTTGTTTAATTCTCCTGGTGCCCTCCATGTACGTTCAACCACATGAACAGCTCACACGTCAGTGAGAGAGCATGATTGTCCAATGTCCCTGCGGTTACATCCCTGAACTAAACTAATGAGGTAGCTCTTGTGCTGTCTGCTCTCCTGTTATCAGGGAGCTGAATTCTGATATAAAAACAACAGACATGTCATGTCAGTTGTTGAAAAACTTGAAGTTGAAGGCACGTCTGATCAAGCAGCAAGACACTCTGCCCTGTGGCTCAAATCTCCTCCTTCCTGATGAGAATCTGCAACATTACAATATTCCCTTTGATTAATTAAGACTTTTGTAGTAAATTCCTTGTAGATAAGACCTGTGAATCACAACAGAAAACTAAAGAACGTCAAGACTCAGTGGCCACTTCATTAGGTACCTCCTCAAAGATCAAAGATCAAAGTAAATATATTATTAAAGTACGTATATGTAACCATATAGAACTCTGAGATTCATTTTCTTGCAGGCATACACAGTAAATACAAGAAACACAATAGAATCAAAGAAAGACTGCACCCAACAGGATGGGCAAATAGCCAAAGTGTAAAAAAATCAATGAAATAGGCAAATATAAAAAGACAAATAATAATAATAATAACATTAATATCTACAACTGGTATCATCTCAATGTCACTACACAATAGCATTAAACAATTAGGCTTACGCAGTGATGTTTATGTAAATCTCCAGAAAGCCACTATACTAAACACCACTAGAGTTGTCTGAAATTTCATAGCTGAAAAACAATTATAATATTTATAATAAATGAATAAGCATTAGATATTGAGAACATGAGATGAACAGTCCTTGAATGTGAGTTCATAGGTTGTGAGAAAGGTCTATTAATTGGACAAGTGTAGTTGAATGAAGGTATCCTCACTGGTTCAAGATCCTGATGTATGAGGGGGTAATAACTGTTCCAGAACCTATTGCTGCAGGTCTTATGGCTCTTATACCTTCTTTCTGATGGCAGCAGCAAGAAGAGTGCATGGCCTGGATCATGGGACTCTTGATGATGGATGCTGCTTTCCTGTGAAAGTGCTCCATATAGATGTGCTCAATGGTAGGGGGTGCTTTATCTGTGATACACTGATCTGCAACCATTACTATTGGTAGGCTTTTCTGTACTAGGGTGTTTCCATACCAGGCTGTGATGCAACTAGTCAATATACTCTCCAATACACATCTATAGAAGTTGGTCAAAGTTTTAGATGACATGCCAAATCTTCACAAACTCCTAAGAAAGTAGAGGTGCTGCAGTTCTTTCTTTGTAATGGGATTTAAATGCTGGACCAAGGAGAAATCCTCTGAAATGATAAAACCAAAGAATTTAAAGTTGGTGTCCATCTCCTCCAATGAAAACTGGTCATAGATCTCCAGTTTCCTGCTCCTGAAGTCTCTAGGACTTCCTGACATTGAGTGTTGTGGCACCGTTCAGCTAGATTTTCATCTCCCACCTATATGCTGATTCATCACCACTTTTGATTTGACCAACAACAATGGTATCGTTTGCAACCTTACTGTAAGTATGGCATTTGAGTTGTGCTTAATCTCACAGTCCTAAGTGTAAAGCAAATAAATCCGGGGGCTAAGCACAAAGCCTTGAACTGCAGCTGTGCTGATGTAGATTGTGAAAGAGATGTCAGTCAATCTGAACTGACTGGAGTCTGCAAGTTAGGAAATCAAGGATCCAATTGTACAAGGAAGTATTGAGGCCTAGGACTTAAAGCTTATTCATTAGTTTCGAGGGGATGATAGTAATGATTGCCCATCCTGTAGCCTATCCACTCAAGTTTCGACATGTTGTGCATTCAGAGATGCTCTTCCACAGACCACTGTTATAATGCATGGTTATTTGAGTTATTGTCACTTTCTAGTCAGATTGAACCAGTCTGGCCGTTCTCTGACCCCTCTCATTAACAAGGTGTTTTCACCCACAGAACACCCACTAACTGGATGTTTTTTCATTTATCACATCATTTTCTGTAAACTTGAGAGACTGAAAATCCCAGGAGATCAGCAGTTTTTGAGATACTCAAACCACCCTTTCTGGCACCAGCAATCACTTAGATCACATTTTTCCCCTTTCTGATGTTTGGCCTGAACAACAACTAAACTTGTTGATCATGTCTGCATGCTTTTATGCACTGAGCTGCCATCACTGAGCTGATTAGGTATTTGTATTAACACACAGGTATACAGGTGTATCTAATAAAGTGTCCACTGAGCATATTTCTAACTTCAAGTGGTGTGATAGTATTGGGTCCGTAGACTGCAAAGTTCTAAGCTTAAGCCCTGTTGGATATAAATAGCCATGAGCATCCTCACTAAAAGGGGTTTTACTGTCACTAACCAATCTTCAGAGACTAGTTTGCTTCCCTGTTTATTCTCCATGGTGAGTTTAGCTGACAATATTTACTATTCAAGCGATGGGTCCCCTCTCCCTACCAAGGAGAAGATAGTTCCAGCTAACAAATAGTTTAAAACATGGTTCATTTATTTTCAGTGATACTCGTTTAAATCCAAACAACATTCTTAAAACATATTTAAACTTACAGAGAATTTCTATCTTAAATGTTTCCAAATTATAAATCATTTCAAAAACACAAAGGATTTCCAAATGCAGGCACAAAAAAAAACATACCAATGATACAGATGAATGAATAGTCCATTGCAGAAATCAAAGGCAAAGGAATGGACTCTAGTTCACCCCATGTTTCTTTCAGGCTTCTTTATCCCATTTCAAATAAGTGTGAACTGCTCTCTTCATTGATGTAGTTTCTTTGCCACTCGATTGACTTCACATACATTTGATATCATTTTTACAAAACAGTCTAAAAGCCTTTTGGGGATATAGAGTAGTTCCCAGCTACCCACCATTAAAGCTGTTAAGCTAATTTCTCAGAAATCAGTTATTTGTTGAATGATTTTATCCATCTGGTCTGCAAGCTTTCTTGAGCAATTTAGTGTTGCCTGCTTTGAAGCAAACAAAATTCAATAACCCATTGGCTTACAGTGGTCTTCTTGAGCAGTAATAGGCCAGGTGTTGTGGGCTAGCAGTCCCCTCCATAGACAGAGTTTGTTCACAAACACTTGAAGTCTGGCTCCCGTTTACAAGTAGAAGCTAAGCAAAGTTATTTAGGAATTTATTAACAAAGTGTTTAGAAAGCTGAGCTTGACGAAACATGGGGGCACTGTGCCAGGAAGCAAATATCCATTTCAGAAGCAAAAGGGAAAAATAATATGAAAAATTGTACTCATATTGCCTGTCAAATAAATTCATAGAAAGGCACAGCACCCTTCTGGTCCATCCGAAATCATTTAAAACGCCTCATCCCATCCACCTGCACCCAGACCATGCCCTCCCTCCATGCCCCTGCCATTCACGTACATTTCTAAACTTCTCTTAAACGTTGAAATTGAGCTTGTTGACACCACTTGCACTGACAGCTCATTGCACACTCTCACCACCCTCTGAGTGAAGAAGTTTCCCCTCATGTTCCCTTTAAACATTCCACCTTTCACCCTTAACCCATGACCTCTTGTTGTAGCCTCACCCAACCTTGGTGGAAAAGCCTGCTTGCATTTACCCTATCGATACCCCTCATTATTTTGAATACCTCTATTAAATCTCCCTTTAATCTTCCAAGGAATAAAGTGCTAACCTAACTCAGGTTCTCCAGTCCTGGCAACATCCTTGTCAATTTTCCCTGCACTCTTTTAACCCTATGTACATTTTTCCTGTACTAGGTGACCAAAACTGCGCACAATAGTCCAAATTAGGCCTCACCAACATCTTATACAACTTCAACACAGTATCCCATCTCCTGTACTCAGTACTTTGATTTATGAAGGCCAATGTGCCAAAAGCTTTCTTTATGGCTCTATCTACCTGTCCCACCACTTTCAATGTTTTCCTAGGTCCTTTTGTTCTACCATGCTCCTCAGTGCCCTGAGTAAGAACTACCCTGTTTGATCCTACTGAAGAGCAATACCTCACACCTGTCTGCAATGGGCCACTTCCCAGCTGCAAGCTCTGTTAGTCTTCCTCACTGTCCATTATACCCCCAATCTTGGTGTCATCCATAAATTTGCCAATCCAGTTAATCACATTATCATTCAGATTGTTGATTTAGATTACAAACAACTGCAAAAGCAGCAATAATCTCCGCAGCACTCCACTAGTCACAGGCCTCCAGTCAAAGAGACAAACAGCTGCTACCACTCTCTGACATCTCCCACAAAGCCAATGTCTAATCCAATTTACCACCTCATCTTGAATGTCAAGTGACTGAACTTTCCTGACTAATCTCCCATGTGGCACCTCATCAAATGCCTTTGTAGGATCCTTATAATAATTTCACACCAATTAATTACTTTTGAAAGTGGAAACAACATCATAATGTATGGACATTGCAACCTAACAAGCTTTCTGAAAAACAACATGATAAGGACCAAGTAATCTGTTTTTTTTAAATAATGTTTTTTAGATAATGTTTATTGAGGTTGGGACGAAGGGAATAACTCCACTAGGCTTCATTAAAGTTCCCTGAGAGCTTCCATGTCCACTAAGGAGAGCAGATAGGCCCAGGGTTCAGTGTCTAATACAGTTGACAGTGCAATTCTCCCAAAGTAGAGCACTGAACTGTCTTCCCAGCTCTCGAAATAGGACTTTATTTCAGATCTTACTCAGGTGTGACAAAATAACACCTAATTCACTTAGAAAATAGGTGTTCTCAGGCAACTGAAAGAAAAAAGGAAAGGAGAAAGGAAAGAAAAAAGAATGAAAGAAGGAAATAAAGAAAGGAAGGAAAGGAAAGAAAGAAAAACAAAAAGGAAGGAAGGAAGAAAGGAATAGGGAACAAAAGAAACATAGAAACATAGAAAACATACAGCACAATACAGGCCCTTCGGCCCACAAAGTTGTGCCAAACATGTCCCTACCTTAGAATTTACAAGGCAATAGCCCTCTATTTTACTAAGCTCCATGTACCTATCTAAAAGTCTCTTAAAAGACCCTATCATATCCGCCTCCACCACCGTTGCCAGCAGCCCATTCCACTCACTCACCACTCTCTGAGTAAAAAACTTACCCCTGACATCTCCGCTGTACCTACTCCCCAGCACCTTAAACCTGTGTTCTCGTGTGGCAATCATTTCAGCCCTGGGAAAAAGGCCTCTGACTATCCACAGGATCGATGCCTCTCATCATCTTGTACACCTCTTTCAGGTCACCTCTCATCCTCCATCGCTCCAAGGAGAAAAGGCCAAGTTCAACCTATTCTCATAAGGCATGCTCCCCAATCCAGGCAACATCCTTGTAAATCTCCTCTGCACCCTTTCTATGGCTTCCACATCCTTCCTGTAGTGAGGCGACCAGAACTGAGCACAGTACTCCAAGTGTGGTCTGACCAGGGTCCTATATACCTCTAACATTACCTCTCAGCTCCTAAATTCAATTCCATGGTTGATGAAGGCCAATACACCATACGCCTTCTTAACCACAGAGTCAACCTGCACAGCTGCTTTGGGTGTCCTATGGACTTGGACCCCAAGATCCCTCTGATCCTCCACACTGCCAATAGTCTTACATTAATACTAAATTCTGCCACCATATTTGGCCTACCAAAATGAACCACCTCACACTTATCTGAATTGAACTCCATTTGCAAATTCTCAGTCCATTTTTGCACCCTTTCAATGTCCCGCTGTAACCTCTGACAGCCCTCCACACTACCCACAACACCTCCAACCTTTGTGTCATCAGCAAACTTACTAACCCATCCCTCCACTTCCTCATCCAGGTCATTTATAAAAATCACAAAGACTAAGGGTCCCAGAACAGATCCCTGAGGCACCCCACTGGTGACTGACCTCCATGCAGAATATGATTCGTCTACAACCACTCTTTGTCTTCTGTGGGCAAGCCAGTTCTGGATCCATAAAGCAATGTCCCCTGAGATCCCGTGCCTCCTTACTTTCTCAATAAACCTTGCGTGGGGTACCTTATCAAATGCCTTGCTGAAATCCATATACACTATACCTACTGCTCTTCCTTTACCAATATGTTTAGTCACATCCTCAGAAATTCAACCACACTCGTAAGGCACAACCGGCCCTTGACAAAGCCATGCTGATGACTCCTAATCATATTATTTCTCTCCAAATGTATATAAATACTGCCTCTCAGGATCTTCTCCATCAACTTATCAACCACTGAGATAAGACTCACTGGTCTATAATTTCCTGGGCTATCTCTACTCCTTTTCTTGAATAAAGGAACAACATCCGCAACCCTTCAATCCACCAGAACTTCTCCCGTCCCCATTGATGATGCAAAAATCATTGCCAGAGGCTTAGCAATCTCTTCCTTCAACTCTTACAGTAGCCTGGGGTACATCTCATCCGGTCTCGGTGACTTATCCAACTTGGTGCTTTCCAAAAGCTCCAGCACATCCACTTTCTTAATATCTACATGCTTAAATTTTTCAGTTTGCTGCAAGTCATCACTACAATCACCAAGATCCTTTTCCATAGTGAATACTGAGGTAAGGTATTCATTAAGTACCTCTGCTATTTCCTCCGGTTCCATACACAGTTTCCCACTATCACACTTCATTGGTCTTATTCTTTAACGTCTTATCCTCTTGCTCTTCATATACTTGTAGAATGCCTTGGGGTTTTCTTTAATCCTGACCGCCAAGGCCTTCTCAATGCCCCTTCTGACTCTCCTAATTTCCTTCTTAAGCTCCTTCCTAGTGGCCTTATAACCTTCTTGATCTCTAACATTAGGATCTCTGAACCTTTTGTAAACTTTTCTTTTCTCCTTGACTCGATTTATTACAGCCTTTGTACACCATGGTTCCTGTACCCTACCATAACTTCCCTGTCTCATTGGAACGTGCCTATGCAGAACTCCACAGATATATCCCCTGAATATTTGCCACATTTCTTCCATACTTTTCCCTGAGAACATCTGTTTCCAATTTAAGCCTCCAATTTCCTGCCTGATTCCCCTTACTGCAACTAAACACTTTTCTAACTTGTCTGTCTTATCTTTCTCCAATGCTATTGTAGATGAGACAGAATTATGATCACTATCTCCAAAATGCTCTCCCACTGAGACATCAGGCACCTGACCAGGTTCATTTCCCAATACCAAATCAAGTACGGCCTCTCCTCTTGTACATATTGTGTCGAGAAACCTTCCTGAACACACCTAACAAACTCCACCCCATCTAAACCCCTTGCTCTAGGGAGATGCCAATCAATATTTGGGAAATTAAAATCTCCCATCATTACAACTCTGTTATTATTACACCCTCCCAGGATCTGTTTCCCTATCTGCTCCTCGATATCCCTGTTACTATCCGGTGGCCTATAAAAAACACCGAGGAAAGTTATTGACTCCTTCCTGTTCCTAACCTCCACCCACAGAGACTCCCTCCATGGCATCCACCTTTTCTGCAGCTGTGACACTATCTCTGATCAACAGTACCACCCCCCCCCCCACCTCTTTTGCCTCCCTCCCTGTCCTTTCTGAAACATCTTAAAACCTGGCACTTGAAGTAACCAGTACTGTCCTTGAGCCATCCAAGTCTCTATAATGGTCACCACATCATATCTCCAAGTACTGATCCACACTCTAAGCTCATCTGCTTTGTACATAACACTCGTATTAAAATAGACACATCTCAAATCTTCGGTCTGAGCGTGTCTCTTCTCTTTCACCTGCCTATCCTCTCTCTCGCACTGTCTCCAAGCTTTCTCTATCTGTGAGCCATCCTCCTCTTCCTCAGTCTCTTCAGTTTGGTTCCCACCCCCCAATAATTCCAGTTTAAACTCTCCCAGTAGCCTTAGCTAACCTCCCCGTCAGGATATTGGTTCCCCTGAAGGAAGAACAGAAAGAAGAACAAAATGAAGGAATGAAGGAAGAAAGGAAGAAGATATAGAAGCAAGTAATGAAAGGAGGAGAATAAAGATGATTAACATTTGTGCCTTTAACAAACCACAATATGCTTCACACTTGTCAGGTAGAAAGAGTTGAGATGAAAACTTCCTATACTTGTTTCAATTTATGCAATTCACTATTTGTATCCAAACTTAAACCACAGGATTGAAAATTTTTCCTTTCATAATCTGGTTATGTTAAATCCCCACTTATATATTTTGGTCAAACATCCATGTATGTGTGGTAGCCTGTATGTGTACAGTATGGTACCACAAACAAAATAAGCAAATTACCCATTTAAATGGTATTGACCTAGGGTTAAACAGTGGCAACAACTTTGTTCTTTTTTATAGCAAGAACTGTAGAACATTTGTAATATCCAACACCAACTTATATTTATATAGCACGATTGTCATTAGTGGCTTTGCTGAGAGCAGCTTCAGTATTGTTCTGGTGTGAAACTTGGAAGGCTGACAAACATGAAGACGGTTGATAATGTGAATGGTCACAAACTTTTTCACAAGGTGGAAGATGTCTAAAATGAGAGACCTAGGTTCAAAGTGAGATGGGAAAGATTTAACAAGGCACTGGGGCAACTTTTTCACACAGAGATTAACGGATACATTGAAGAAGCTGCCGCAAGAAGGGAAAGAGATACAGGACCCTGAAGACACACAATGAACATTTTGGGAATAGCTCTGCCCTCTGCCATCAGATTTTGTACTGCTAGAGGAAGAGGTAGAAATGGATACAATTATAATGTTTAAAAAACATTTTGAAAGGCACATGGATAGAAAAGCTAAGAGACATATGAGCCAAACATATGCAAATAATACTAGTCAAATAGATAACTTAGTCATCAGAATCAAAATCAGGTTTCACATCACTGACAAAAATTGTTGTTTTGTGGCAGGAGTACAGAGCAATGCATAAAAACTTACTGTAAATTACAATAAGATATATAAAAAATGAATCAGTAGGACAAAAATGGAACGAAAAGCAAGTTAGTATTCATAGGTTTGTGGACCATTCAGAAATCAAATGGCAGAGGGGAAGAATTTGTTCCTAAAAGTGGCTTCAAGTTCCTGTACCTCCTCCCTGATGGTAGCAATGAGAAGAGGCCATGTCTTACATGGAGTCTTGAGGAATCACATTTTGAAGATGTCCTCTATGATGGGGAGGCTAGTGCCCATGTGAGACCTGGCCGAGTTTACAAATTTCTGCAGATTTTTCCAATACTATGCATTACCCCCTCCACACCAGGGGGTGCCACAAACAGTCAGGATGATCTCCAGAGTACACCAGTTGATTTCGTTAATTTTTGGTGACAAAACAAATCTCCTCAAACTCCTAATGAAACTTAACCACTGGAAAGCCTTCTTCATAATTGCACCAATACATTGGGCCCAGGATAAATCTAGGGTAATGGAGGAACTGAAGGAAATTCACATTAGGTAGAAAATGGTGTTGGATAGACTGATGGGACTGAAAGTTGATAAATCCCCACGGCCTGATGGTGCATCCCAGGGTACTTAAGGAGGTGGCCCTAGAAATCGTGGATGCATTGGTAATCATTTTCCAATGTTCTATAGATTCAGAATCAATTCCTGAGGATTGGAGGGTAGCTAATGTTATCCCACTTTTTAAGAAAGGAGGGAGAGAGAAAACAGGGAATTTTAGACCAGTTAGCCTGATATCAATGGTGGGGAAGATGCTGGAGTCAATTATAAAAGATGAAATTGTGGCACATTTGGATAGCAGTAACAGGATCCGTCCGAGTCAGCATGGATTTGCAAAGGGGAAATCATGCTTGACTAAACTTCTGGAATTTTTTGAGGATTTAACTATGAAAATGGACAAGGGAGAACCAGTAGATGTAGTGTACCTCGACTTTCAGAAAGCCTCTGATAAGGTCCCACATAGGAGGTTAGTGGGCAAAATTAGAACACATGGTATTGGGGGTAGGGTACTGACACGGATAGAAATTGGTTGGCAGACAGGAAGCAAAGAGTAGGGATTAACGGGTCCTTTTCAGAATGGCAGGCAGTGATTAGTGGGGTACCACAAGGCTCGGTGCTGGGATCACAGCTATTTACAATATACATTAATGATTTAGATGAAGGGATTAAAAGTAAAATTAGCAAATTTGCAGATGTCACAAAGCTGGGGTGGCAGTGTGAAATGTGAAGAGGATGTTATGAGAATGCAGGGTGACTTGGACAGGTTGGGTGAGTGGGCAGATGCAGTTTAATGTGGATAAATGTGAGGTTAACCACTTTGGTGGCAAGAACAGGAAGGCAGATTACTATCTAAATGGAGTCAAGTTACAAAAAGGTCACTGAAAGTAAGCATACAGGTACAGCAGGCAGTGAAGAAAGCTAATAGCATGTTGGCCTTTATAACAAGGGGAGTTGAGTATAGGAGCAAAGAGGTCCTTCTGCAGTTGTACAGGGCCCTGGTGAGACCACACCTGGAATATTGTGTTCAGTTTTGGTCTCCAAATTTGAGGAAGGACATTCTTGCTATTGAGAGAGTGCAGTGTAGGTTCACAAGGTTAATTCCCGGGATGGCGGGACTGGCATATGTTGAAAGATTGGAGCGACTGGGCTTGTATGCACTGGAATTTAAAAGGATGAGAGGGGATCTGATTGAAACATATAAGATTATTAAGGGATTGGACATGCTTGAAGCAGGAAACATGTTCCCGATGTTGGGGGAGTCCAGAACCAGAGGCCACAGTTTAAGAATAAGGGGTAGGCCATTTAGAATGGAGTTAGAAAAAGTAAAACTTTTTCACCCAGAGATTTGTGGATCTATGGAATGCTCTGCCTCAGAAGGCAGGTGGAGGCCAATTCTCTGGATGCTTTCAAGAAAGAGTTAGATAGAGCTCTTAACGATAGCAGAGTCAAGGGATACGGGGAGAAGGCAGGAATGGGGTACTGATTGTGGATGATCAGCCATGATCACATTGAATGGTGGAGCTGGCTCAAAGGGCCGAATGGCCTACTCCTGCACCTATTGTCTATTGTCTCTGAGATGTTGATGCACAGAATTTGGATTTAGATGATTTGGGCTGAAGGTCCCATTTCTATGCTGCATAACTCAATGATCCTATGAGCTTCAGAAAGGATGTCGTAATTGAAAATGGGTATTAATTTTCAAGATGTGGACTGTTTTATTGACAGGAGGTGTAATGGGCACTTTTGGCCTGTGTTGGGCACCAGAGAACATTAAGAACCAATATTTTTAGAGCACCTGAATTGGTTAATTGTTGTTTAATAAGAGTTGTTGATCCCTGGTGCTTCCTTATTAACCTTGTTAAGTTTATTTTTATCAGTTCCGGAATTCCGTGTTACATATTATTTTAGTGGACACTCAATTAGCATATCACGAGATCCTAGTTTTGAGAGTGTTACGTCTTGCGGTGTCGCTTTGCTGATCCACCAAGGTTCTATTGGGATTCTAATGCATAAATTCTGGCCGCCGTCTCTACATTGGAGTCTGCATTGCCAGAGTACATCGTGACAGGAGAAGAGTAACAGAATCAGTTTTAGAGAAGATGGAGGAAGTATCTGACAAATTGAGATGGAAAATGATGAAATGATGGAGCAGACTTCACGGGCTGGTGGGAGAAATTCTGCTCCTCTATCCTATGGTCTGATTGTGAGCTGCTGACACTTTTAACTAGTGTAGTGATCTTATGGCCAAGGCTGAGTGGGAAAAGAATCAAGGGATTAACAAATGGATCTCTAACCCAAGATGAGCTCACTGAACATAGAACATAGAACAATACAGCCCAGAACTATGTTGTGCTGACCCTTAAACCCTACCTCCCTTCTCACCCCCCACCTTAAATTCCTCCATATACCTGTCTAGTAGTCTCTTAAATTTCACTAGTGTATCTGCCTCCACCACTGACTCAGACAGTGCATTCCACGCACCAACCACTTTCTGAGTAAAAAACCTTCCTCTAATATCCCCCTTGAACTTTCCCTAAAGATGTCCTGGGTACTTTGTAGGCTAGTGCTCAGGATGGAGCTGACCAGATTTACAATCTTCTGCAGCTTCTTTCAGTCCTGTGCAGTAGCCCCTCCATACCAGACAATGATGCAGCCTGTTAAAATGCTCTCTATGGTACAACTATAAAAGTTCTTGAGTGTATTTGTTAACTTGCCAAATTTCTTCAAACTACTAATAAAGTGAACTGCTCTAAACTGAAATGATCAGTAGTGGCCCCATCTGTGACTTCCTTTTTAATTTTTCCTTTCATTCTGCTCTTTCTGTACAATACTGACTCTTCATACCACCTGATTTCCTTCTATTTCTAATTGCTTCTTTGAAGATTTTCAATTTCCTTTTTATTTCCATTCTCGTTCAGTTTCTTTCTCTTGGTCACTTTTCCTTTTCCTGTGCACTCTGATTTCATTTCCCCACTAATTTATAGTGGGGTAATCCTTATTAGAGAAGTTGCCTTCATACTATTATTCACACCTCTCGAAGTGACCTCTACCTGTGCAGTTCTGTCGCACAGCCTCACAGATCTAATTTCATTCTGACTTTCCATTGCAGTCTTTGAGGAGTCTGCATGTTCTCCCTGTGATAACATGTAATTCTCCAGGTCCTCCTACATCCCAAAGTTCAAGTTTAATTGTCATTCAGCCATGCACATGAATGCAGACAAATGAAACAGTGTTCCTCTGGAGCCAAGGTGCAAAACAAAACTGTACAGCACACAACACACATTGAACATATAATTCTGATTGCAGAAAAACAAACAGTTACAAAGTTCAAACTACATTTCCAAATCAGGTTTAATATCAATAGCATATGTCATGACATTTGTTGACTTCGTGGCAATGCATGATGTATATAGAAAAAAACTGAATTACATTAATTTTATGTCTATGTATTAAGTAATTAAGTTAAAACAAGCAGTGCAAAAAGTAGAAATAAAAGTATTGATGTAGTGTTCATAGGTTCAATGTCCATCTCCAAATCAGATGGCAGAGGGGAAGAAGCGGTTCCTGAATCACTGAATGTGTGTTACTTACTATCAAAGTATGTACAGTATATTATACACAATTTGAGATCCAGCTCCTTACAGGCAACCACAAAACAAAGAAACCCAATAGAGCCCATATTTAAAAAAAAGACCATTAAACACCCAATGTGCAGAGAAAGAAACAATAACAATATGCAAATAATATTCAGAACTAAAGTTCACAGACTCAAGGGCAGTCACAGCCAATCCAGGAGCCTATTCGTTGCAGGCCACTGCCTCAGTTGAGTGGAGAAGTGAGTGAACCTCACACGGAGCAGCGAGCTGAACCAGCCCGTCCCTTGCCCTCGGCCCTGACACCCTGACTGCTGTGTAACTTTGCTGGGTGGTGTGGGCTGAATATCTGCAGCTCAACATCACAAAGACAGAGGAGTTGGGGGTGGAAGGTGAAAGCACCCTGCATTCCCATCTCCATCAGGGGAACAGATGTGCAAGTCGTCCAGGACTACAGATACCTGGGAATTCACCTGGACAATAAACTGGGCTGGACTAAAAATACAGGGGACAGACCCAACTGTACTTCCTGGGGAGGCTCCGGTCATCCAACGCCTGCAGTACTATGCTGCAGATGTTCTACAACTCAGTGGTGGCCAGCAATCTATTCTACACTGTAGTCTGCTGGGGCAGCAACATGAGAGCAGCTGACACCAAGAAGATCGATAAACTCGTCAGGAAGAATGGTCCTGTTCTGGGGGTGGAACTGGATTCCCTGGTGTCTGAGAGGAGGATGCTGCAGAAACTACGGAGCATTATGGACAATCCCTCGCACCCCCTCCATGACATACTGGAAAAACAGAGGAGACCCTTTAGTAACAGACTGATTCTACTGAGGTGAACCACTGAACTCCACAGGAGATCCTTTCCCTCTGTGACTATATAACTACAACTCCCCCTCCTTCGATATATATGGTTTCACTGCACATTTCTGTTTTGCACTATAACTTTTTAATGCACATTTTGTATTTTTTATACCTCAACGCTTACATTTTGTATTTTAAAGTATTTATTTCTGACTCAGCAATCTTGCAACAATAATTTCCTTTGAAATAAATAAAGTTTTATCATACCTTATCTGATCTATATTATTTAATATTTCAATAATATTTGAGTAATCTTGTGTATATATTGGTTGATTAAGCATTCCTGTTCATTTAAGTAATTAATTATGGGTTACAAACAGAACATTGGAGACGAGGTATTTTTAAAACAAACCTGACAAGTCTACTGACCTGCTAGAGTGCAGCTAGATGTTCAGAATAAAATAACTTAGCAAGGAACTGCAAAGCAAAGCAGCACATTTCTTCAGAAGGGAAGACGTGATTGAGTTTTTTTTTAAGGCCATAAACAGGATTCAGTATTCAGGATTCATAAAGAGTGAGTGCCGGGTGATGCTGATCATTAAAAAAAAAATTATAAATGGATGGCTACATCAGAAAGATTGAAGAGTTTGGTTACACAACAGATAATTGGCTCATGTATACTGAGCAGGTTGGAACAGTATTTTGAAACAAATGAAGTAGCCAATGAGAAGCAAGCACCAATTTTGCTGAGTCCATTGGGTTTAAAGGCATACAGTTTGCTGCAAAGTTTGACTACTCCAAGCAAACCATCAGATATGAGCTTTGCTGCCATCGTAAAACCAATGCAGGAGCCTTTAATGCCAAAGCCATTGTTGATTTCACAACACTTTAACTTTCATAAACAAAATCAAAAGAAGGGGTGTTGATTTCAGTATATGTGGCTGAATCGAAGCAATTGTCTGAGCATTGTCAGTTTGGTAATAATCTTAATAATAGACTTAGAGATTGTTTAGTTTGTGGAATCTTAAAAGAAAGCATTCAAAAATGACTCCTAAATGAAACACAGCTTATATTCAAAAGAGCAGTTGAAATCACAGTTTCAATGGAAACTGCATTCAGGAATGAAAGAGAGTGTGAACAAAACTACACCTAAAACAGAAATCACCCTAGCCAAACAAACTGTGTTACTGTTGTGGCAGGAGCTCACAAACACCAGGCCAATACAGATTTAAAGGCAAAACTTGCACAAAATGCAACAAAGTAGGACACATACAAAGAGCATGTCGGGCAGGCAAAAATAAATTGACTGCACAGAGAAGAGAAAAAGATTAAAAAATCAAATTGCAGTTTCAAGAGCACAAATCTGTATGCTGTTGATGAAAAATCTGATAATGATTAAAATGACGTAGGATTGTGTAGCTTTGAGACTTAAGTGTGAAAATTAGCAATAGACAAGCAATATAGCTTACACCAGATGTGAATGGAAAATTAATTAAAATGGAATTTGACATTGGTTCGGCTGTTCCAATCATTCAATAAAATCAGTTTGAATGGCTTCAGAGATACCAAACTGAAGCCTGCTGTTATCCAACTAAAAACATATTGAAGAAAAGATCACTCATGTAGGAACAACATCTGTAACAGTGAATTACAATACCCAACAAGCCTAATTGAGATTGCATGTGGTAAAAACAGGAGGGCCAGCATTGCGGGGGTGTGATTGGCTGAGACAACTACAATTTGTTTGGAGATCCATCCACCATTTGCATGCCACATCCCCCACAATGAAACCACTGAAAGGGAATTAAGGAAGGTACTGGATAATGACACAACTGTCTCCATACCATACACCATGAACTGTTGCCCAACAGAGCACAAACAGATGTTGGTACAAACCTCTGTTCCTCTGGTTTGAAAGCATATTGGACCAAGGAAGGATCATGTTGCTCAGAGGGATCTAGAAAGTGACGAAAACAGTAGTCCCATGACAACAGCATTTACAGACAACATATCTGAGAAAGCTTCTGATATGTTAATCAAACTATTAGTTGTAAAATGTAAAATGTTGGTTTTAAGCTGGAAGAGAGTTTAAGGAGCTTCAGGAAAGTTGCAGGCATTTGGCTTCTGTGAGTATAAAGAACTAAAATCTACTCTATGTGCATTAAGGTTATTGCATGAACTTCAAGTGGGAGATAATCAGATTCAGAATCAGGTTTATTATCACCAGCATGTGTCATGAAATTTGTTAACATAGTAGCAGCAGTTCAATGCAATACATAAGAGAGAAGAAAAACTATAATAATAATAAATAAATAAGTAGATCAATTACAGTATACGTATTTTGAAAAGATTAAAAATCGTGCAAAAAAATCAGAAATAATTCTTATTAAAAAATGAGGTAGTGTCCAAGGGTTCAATGTCCATTTAAGAATCAGATGGTAGAGGGAAGAAGCTTTTCCTGAATTGCTGAGGGTGTACTTCAAGCTTCTGTACCTCCTACCTGATGGTAACAGTGAGAAAAGGGCATGCCCTGGGTGGTGGAGGTCCTTAATAATGGATGATGCCTTTCGGAGACACCGCTCCCTGAAGATGTCCTGGGTACTTTGTAGGCTACTACCCAAGATGGAGCTGACTAGATTTATAAACCTCTGCAGCTTCTTTCGGTCCTGTGAAGTAGCCCAATCACCAACATCCACCCCCCCCCCCCACCCATCCTAGACAGTGATGCAGCCTGTCAGAATGCTCTCCACAGTACATCTATAGAAGTTTTTGAATGCTTTTGTTGAAATACCAAATCTCTTCAAACTCCTAATATAGTATAGTCGCTGTCATGCCTTCTTTATAATGGCATTGATATGTTGGGACCAGATTAGGTCCTCAGAGATCTTGACACCCAAGAACTTGAAACTCTCTCCACTTCTGATCCCCCTGTGAGGATTGGTATGTGTTCCTTTGTCTTACCCTTCCTGAAGTCCACAACCAGCTCTTTTGCCTTATTGACTTTGAGTGCCATGTTGTTGCTGTGACACCACTTCACTAGTTGGCATATTTTGTTCCTGTTAGCCCTCTCGTCATCATCTGAGATTCTACCAACAATGATGGTAACATCAGCAAATTTATAGATGGTATATGTGCTATACTTAGCCATGCAGTCAAGAGTATAGAGAGAATAGAGCAGTGGGCTAAGCACACACCTGAGGTGTACCAGTGTTGATTGTCAGTGAGGAGGAGATGTTATCACCAATCTGCACAGATTGTGGTCTTCTGGTTAATAAGTCGAGAATCCAATTGCAGAGGGAGGTATAGAGGCCCAGGTTGTGTAACTTCTCAATCAGGGTTGTGGGAACGATGCTATTAAATCCTGAGCTATAGTCAATGAACAGCATCTTGACATAGGTGGTTGTGTTGTCCAGATGGTCTAAAGCCGTGTGGAGACCCATTGAGATTGCATCTGTCGTTGACCTATTGTGGCGGTAGGCAAATTGCAATGGGTTCAAAAGTAGATACAAAGATATCCAGCTATATGAATGGAAGGACAATAGAAAAGGAGTCAATGGAGGTGTGAAAAGAGAATTGGTCAGATGATGGCGTGGATGAGGAAACCAAGAGGAGAGATCAAATTGAAAGGGATCAATAGAAAGATTAATAAGAGAATATTCCAGTCAACTAAATGCATCTTCCCAAGATCAAGATGTACAAACTAGAAGAAGACAAGGAAGGAAGAGATGGAGAGAAGGAACGTGAGAAAGAAAAATACAGAGATTGAAGTGGATCTTGTGAGAGAAAAGGAGAAGAGGTCCAGAGCTGTCAGAACAACTTCTTGCAGTTTCAGCGTCAACTCCTACAACCATGATGGAGGAGGTCTCAGAATCTAGGATAGTATTCACAGCCACACGTCTCACCTGCCGAGCAGTATGATCCCACTTGTCAGGAAAGACGTTATCCCATAAGAGAAAGAACTCATTCACAGTGGTTACATCTTTTGGCCTGTATGGGACAATTTAAATTTGACAGTGCTGTGGGTGTCAGTGTATAGTAGTTATATTACATAACGTACTGTGTATATATTTGAGATGCATGCTTTATTGAGGGAGTTTACAGCCAAGCAGGAAAGAGTGCTGAGTATTTAATATTTCAGTAATATTAGAAGAATCTTACATATTCTTGTTCACTTGAATAATTAATTACCAGTTATATGTAAAAATACATAAATTCAATAGGTTTCAATAGGTACATTTAATGTCAGAGAAATGTATACAATAAACATCCTGAAATTCTTTTTCTTTACAAGCTTCCACAAAAACAGAGGAGTGCCCCAAAGAATGAATGACAGTTAAACGTTAGGACCCTAAAGCCCCCCAACTCAGCAGCAAGGCAACGACACCCCCGCATCAGCAAAAAAACATTGCCCCCCCCCCCATTGGGCACTCGTGTGCAGTAAGCATCAATAAAGACACAAACTTGCAGTTACCCCAAAGTCTACTCATTCACCCAGTATTTGGCATAGCAGTGGCTCTCTCTTGCTCCCTAATAAGGGGAAAAGAGGTGTCTCCATTTCACAGTGAGAGGGAAGACATAACAATCAATTCGCTGATTTATGATGTTAAAAGTCTGTTGCATCGCTTTTTCCAAGCTTCATGCCCGGAGATTTGGCCCCTGAAAGGCTCAGGTTTCTGAACACATAAAACCCCGGTGGCTAACCTGCTGCTCTTGATGTTCCTGGTTAGACCATAAGACAAAGGAGCAGAAGTTGGCCATTCAGCCCATTGAGTCTGCTCCACCATTTCATCATGAGCTGATCCATTCTCCCATTTAGTCCCACTCCCCCGCCTTCTCACCATAACCTTTTGATGCTCTGGCTACTCAGATACCTATCAATCTCTGCCTTAAATACACCCAATGACTTGGCCTCCACTCCCACCCATGGCAACAAATTCCATAGATTCACCACCTTCTGGCTAAAAAAATTTCTTCACATCTCAGTTCTGAATGTGTGTCCTTCAATCCTTAAGTCATGCCATCTCGTACTAGACTCCCCTACCATGGGAAACAACTTTGCCACATCCACTTTGTCCATGCCTTTCAACATTCGTAATGTTTCTATGAGGTACCCCCTCATTCTTCTAAATTCCAAGGAGTACAGTCCAAGAACAGTCAAACATTCCTCATATGTTAACCCTCTCATTCCCAGAATCATTCCAGTGAATCTTCTCTGAACCCTCTCCAATATCAGCATATCCTTTCTTAAATAAGGAGCCCAAAACTGCACACAGTATTCCAAGTGAGGTCTTACCAGTGCCTTATAGAGGCTCAACATCACATCCCTGCTCTTATATTCTATTCCTCTAGAAATGAATGCCAACATTGCATTCGCCTTCTTCACCACCAACTCAACTTTGAGGTTAACCTTAAGGGTATCCTGCATGAGGACTCCCAAGTCCTGTTGCATCTCAGAACTTCTCTCCCCATTTAAATAATAATCTGCCCATTTATTTCTTCTACCAAAGTGCATGACCGTACACTTTCCAACATTGTATTTCATTTGCCACTTCTTTGTCCATTCTCCCAATTTATCCAAGTCTCTCTGCAGACTCTCTGTTTCCTCAGCACTACCGGTCCCTCCACCTATCTTTGTATCATCAGCAAACTTAGCCACAAAGCCATCTATTCCATAATCCAAATCGTTGATATACAACGTAAAAAGAAGTAGCCCCAACACGGCCCCCTGTGGAACACCACTGGTAACCGGCAGCCAACCAGAATGGGATCCCTTTATTCCCACTCTCTGCTTCCTGCCAATCAACCAACGCTCTATCCACGTATGTAACTTCCCTGTAATTCCATGGGATCTTAACTTGTTTAGCAGCCTCATGTGCGGCACCTTGTCAAAGGCCTTCTGAAAATTCAAATGTTCAACATCCACTGCATCTCCCTTGTCTAGCCTACTTGTAATTTCCTCAAAAAATTGCAATAGGTTTGTCAGGCAGGATTTTCTTTTAAGGAAACCGTGCTGAGTTCTGCCTATCTTGTCATATGCTTCCAGGTACTCCGTAACCTCATCCTTGACAATCGACTCCAACAACTTCCCAATCACTGATGTCAAGCTAACAGGTCTATAATTTCCTTTTTGTGTCCTTGCCCCCTTCTTAAATAGCGGAGTGACATTTGCAATCTTCCAGTCCTCCGGAACCATGCCAGAATCAATTGACTTTTGAAAGATCATTGCTAATGCCTCTGCAATCTCTACAGCTACTTCCTTCAGAACACGAGGCTGTATTCCATCTGGTCCAGGAGATTTATCTACCCTTAGACTATTCAGCTTCCTGAGTACTTTCTCTGTCGTAATTGTGACTGTGCACACTTCTCTTTCCTGACACCCTTGAGTGCCTGGTATACTGCTGATGTCTTCCTCGTTCAGTTCCTCTGCCATCTCCTTATCTCCTATTACAATTCCCCAGCATCATTTTCTATCAGTTCTATATCTACTCTCACCTGTCTTTTACTCTTTATATACTTGAAAAAGCTTTTAATATCCTCTTTGATATTATTTGCTAGCTTCCTTCCATAGTTCATCTTTTTCCTCTTAATGACCTTCTTAGTTTCCTTTAGTAAACTTTTTAAAACTTCCCAATCCTCTGTCTTCCCACTAATTTTTGCTTCCTTGTATGCCCTCTGCTTTGCTTTTACTTTGGCTTTGACTTCTCTTGTCAGCCACGGTTGCATCCTTTTTCCATTCGAAAATTTCTTCTTCTTTGGAATATATCTGTCTTGCACTTTCCTCACTTCTCGCATAAACTCCAGCCACTGCTGCTCTGCCGTCCTTCCTGCTAGTGTCCCTTTGCAGTCAACCTTGGCCAGTTCCTCTCTCATGCCACTGTAATTTCCTTTTCTCCACTGAAATACCGACACATCGGATTTCGGCTTCTCTTTCTCAAATTTCACAGTGAACTCAATCATGTTATGTTTACTGCCTCCTAAAGGTTCCTTCACTTCCATCTCTCTAATCACCTCTGGTTCATTACACAATACCCCATCCAGTACAGCCGATCCCCTAGTGGGCTCAACAACAAGCTGTTCTAAAACGCCATCTCGTAGACATTCTACAAATTCTCTCTCTTGAGATCCAGTACTGACCTGATTTTCCCAATCCACTCATATGTTTAAATCCCCTATAATTATCATAACACTGCCCTTCTGGCAAGCCTTTTCTATTTGCTGTTGTAATTTGTAGTCCACATCACTGCAGCTGTTAGGTTGCCTGTAGATAACTGCCATCAGGGTCCTTTTACCCCTGCGATTTCTTAGCTCAACCCATAAAGATTCCGCACCTTCCGATACTATGTCATCTCTTTCTAATGATTTAACATAATTTCTTACCACTAAAGCCACGCCACCCCCTCTGCCTACCTGCCTATCCTTGTATCCTAGGACAGTCAGCTCCCAGAGACATGCATCCTTTAGCCACGTCTCAGTGATGGCCACAATATCATACCTGCCAATCTGTAACTGTAAAACAACATCATCCATCTTATTCCTTATGCTGCGTGCATTTAAGTATAACACCTTAAGTCCAGTATTTGGTACTTTTTGCTTTGATTGCACTGTAATTTTATTGTACTGCAACTCATCCCAATGGCTGCAAATTTGCCCCATCACCTGCCTGTCCTCCCTGACCTCTTTACTGTTCACTATCTTAGATTTATTTCTGTTTTCTTGCTCCTCTGCTCTATCATTCTGGTTCCCATCCCCCTGCCAAAATAGTTTAAACCCTCCCTAACAGCTCTATTAAACCTTCCTGCCAGGATATTCACCCCCTTTGGGTTCACTTGTAACCCATCCTTTTTGAACAGGTCATATTTCCCCCAGAAGAGATCCCAATGATCCAAGAATCTGAAGCCCTGCCCCCTGCACTTGTCTCTCAGCCACGCATTCATCTGCCTGATCCTACTATTCTTGCCCTCGTTAGCACATGGCACAGGTAGCAATCCTGAGATTACTACCCTGGAGGTCCTGCTTCTCAGCTTCCTCCCTAACTCCCGGAAATCTCTCTTCAGGACCTCCTCTCTTTTCCTATCTATGTCATTGGTACCAACATGTACCAAGACAGCTGGCTGCTCACCCTCTCCCTTCAGAATATTCTGGACCCAATCTGAAACATCCCATACCCTGGCACCTGGGAGGCAACACAATATGTGGTTATCTTTATCAGGCTCACAGAATCTCCAGTCTGTTCCCCTGACTATGGAATCCCCAATGACTACCACATTCCTCTTCTCCCTCCTTCCCTCCTGCACAACAGTGCCAGGCTTAGTGCCAGAGACCTGCCCCTGTCAAGTCATCCCCCTCAACAGCATCCAAAGCGATATACTTGTTGCTGAGGGGGACAGCCACAAGAGAGCTCTCCGCTATCCAGGCATTTCCCTTCCCTCTCCTGACAGTCACCCAGTTTTCTGACCCCTATAGCCTAGGGATGACTACCTCCCTGTATCTCCTGTCTATCACCTCTTCACTTTCCCTAATAAGCAGTAGGTCATCAAGCTGCAGCTCCAGATTCCTAACACGGTCTCTGAGGAGCTGCATCTCGGTGCACCTGGCGCAGATGTGGCCACCAGGGAGGCTGGAGGTCTCCCAGGATTCCCACATCTGACACCCTGAACAAAGCACTATCCCTGCAGACATGCTACCTACTTCTACAGGAATGAAACAAGGCAAATAAGTCTACTCACCCATTTACCTCGTCAAACTTTTTAAACCATTAGCTCATTCTTTTTAAAACTGATGTTCCTCCATCTGTCCAGGCCAATTCGCCAAGGGGTAAAAAAGAGCTGGTGCCTCACTCTCACCTCGTCCTGTTAATGCCTAAGCCCGTTGAGCCAAAGCCCTACTCTCTGCTGCCACTCACTCCGCTGCCCGCTGTATAGAGTGGTCTTCTTTTTAAACTCTCCACGCTGTTTTGTCTACGTCACGCGCCTGCGCAGTCTCTCCCTTCTCATACTCAAAGAAGTTTTTTAAAAATCTGCTTTCCTTCAGAATTTAGCTCTCACACTGCCCTTCTTGTCCCAATCCAAAAACCGACTGTTGCAAGTCCCTTTCCTTTATAAACTCTCTGTGCTGTTCTGTCTACGTCACGCACCTGCGCAGTCTCACCCTTCTTGTCCCAATCCAATGTTTTCCCTTGACGTCTCTGTCAAGGGCACTGACCTTGAATCTGCCTGACTCCAGAGCCACAAAAATCCGGCACCCTGAAGTGCATTCTCCTTCCAGGCCACGACCTTGGCATACCGAAAAGCATCCGGTCGTGAGGCCCTGAGAGCGGGTCTCATTCCTGCAAAGAACCAAGGTCAGAGTGTAACTCCAGGTCAGGGTCTTTCAAAGAACTTTGAAAAGGAAAAAAAGTGATATCAAAGATAGACATGGAACTGTTTCCGAAGATGCAAGCAAAGGAGTCGCCGTTTAGCGCCATCTTGACTTCGCATCATCAACACGCTACACATGATACGTGTGCACCTTGCTCAAACTACATCCGTACTTCAGTCTCCTGGTATTTTCTTTGAAGTAGTTTAATGTTCTGAAGTTACAAAACATAACACTGACCTTTTCAGTCTGCCCCAGTGCTTCAATCGGCTAAGTGGGAAGTTGTTCCTCACTCTTGAAACTGGGCCCTGCCACTTTGATACGTTGTTGGGCCCATAACCTGCCGCCTCAATCTGGCCAAAACCTGCCCTTTCCAATTCAACCTACTGCTTAAATCGCTCAACCCTCGGCTTGTTCCTCCTTTCAGGCCTGGACCTCACTATTTTGCCTCTGCTTGCCTTGTTATAACCACATAACAATTACAGCACGGACACAGGCCATCTTCACCCTTCTAGTCTGTGCCGAACGATAACTCTCACCTAGTCCCACTGACCTGCACTCAACCCATAACCCTCTATTCTTTTCCTGTCCATTTACTTATCCAATTTTACTTTAAATGACAATACTGAACCTGCCTCTACCACTTCTACTGGAAGCTTGTTCCACACAGCTACCACACTCTGAGTAAAGAAATTCCTCCTTGTGTTACCCTTAAACTTTTGCCCCATAACTCTCAACTCGTCCTCTTGTTTGAATCTCCCCTACTCTCAATGGAAAAAGCCTATCCACGTCAACTCTATCTACCCCCCTCATAATATTAAATACCTCTATCAAGTACCCCCTCAACCTTCTACGCTCCAAAGAATAAGGACCTAACTTGTTCAACCTTTTCCTGTAACTTAGGTGCTGAAACCCAGGTAACATTCTAGTAAATCTTCTCTGTACTCTCTCTATTTTGTTGTCATCTTTCCTATAATTCGGTGACCAGAACTGTACACAATACTCCAAATTCGGCCTTACCAATGCCTTGAACAATTTTAACATTACATCCCAACTCCTATACTCAATGCTCTGATTTATAAAGGCCAGCATACCAAAAGCTTTGTTCACCACCCTATCCACATGAGATTCCACCTTCAGGGAAGTATGCACCATTATTCCTAGATCACTCTGTTCTACTGCATTCTTCAATGCCCTACCATTTACCATGTATGTCCTATTTGGATTATTCCTACCAAAATGTAGCACCTCACACTTATCAGCATTAAACTCCATCTGCCATCGTTCAGCCCACTCTTCTAACTGGCCTAAATCTCTCTGCAAGCTTTGAAAACCTACTTCATTATCCACAACGCCACCTACCTTATTATCATCTGCATACTTACTAATCCAATTTACCACCCCATCATACATCATTAATGTATACGACAAACAACATTGGACTCAGTACAGATCTCTGAGGCACACCACTAGTCACCGGCCTCCAACCTGACAAACAGTTATCCACCACTACTCTCTAGCATCTCCCATCCAGCCACTGTTGAATCCATTTTACTACTTCAATATTAATACCTAACGATTGAACCTTCCTAATTAACCTTCTGTGTGGAACCTTGCCAAAGGCCTTACTGAAGTCCATATAGACAACATCCACTGCTTTACCCTCATCAACTTACCTCATAACCTCTTCAAAAAATTCAATAAGATTTGTCAAACATGACCTTCCACACACAAGTCCATGTTGACTGTTCCGAATCAGACCCTGTCTATCCAGATAATTATATTTATCATCTCTAAGAATACTTTCCATTAATTTGCCCACCACTGATGTCAAACTGACAGGCCTATAATTGCTAGGTTTAGTCTTAGAACCCCTTTTAAACAATGGAACCGTATGAGCAATACGCCAATCCTCTGTCTTTCTAATGACATCTGAAATATTTCTGTCAGAACCCCTGCCATTTCTACAATAACCTCCCTCAAGGTCCTAGAGAATATCCTGTCAGGACTCAGAGATTTATCCACTTTTATATTCCTTAAAAGTGCCAGTACTTCCTCCTCTTTAATTATTATAGTTTTCATAACTTCCCTACTGTTTCCCTTACCTTATGCAATTCAGCATCCTTCTCCTTAGTGAATACCGAAGAAAAGAAATTGTTCAAAATCTCCCCCATCTCTTTCGGCTCCACACATAGTTGTCCACTCTGATTCTCTAAGGGACCAATTTTATCCCTCACTATCCTTTTGCTATTAATATAACTGTAGAAACCCTTCGGATTTATTTTCACCTTGTTTGCCAAAGCAACCTCGTATCTTCTTTTAGCTTTTCTAATTTCTTTCTTAAGATTCTTCTTACATTCTTTATATTCTTCAAGCACCTCATTTACTCCATGCTGCCTATATTTATTGTGGATATCTCTCTTTTTCCTAACCAAGTTTCCAATATCCTTTGAAAACCGTGGCTCTCTCAAACTTTTAACCTTTCCTTTCAACCTAACAGGAACACAAAGATTCTGTACCCTCAAAATTTCACTTTTAAATGACCTCCATTTCTCTATTACATCATTCCCATAAAACAAATTGTCCCAATCCACTCCTTCTAAATCCTTTCACATCTCCTCAAAGTTGGACTTTCTCCAATCAAAAATCTCAACCCTGGGTCCAGTCCTATCCTTCTCCATAATTATATTGAAACTAATGGCATTGAAACTAGTGGCATTGTTCTACCACTTCGTATCACCTCCGAGTCCAGTCCAGCAGCTAAACATTAGCTCGTTCCCTGCTCCCGGGGCTGGGTCCCAACATCTCGAATCAGCCCAAACACACCATACCACAACCATCCTGCACCTTTGAGACTTCAGTTCACTCCACAATAATACTGGGTTGTACAGTCGGTTCAAAAGCTCACCTCTGAAAGGTAAGTTACAGGCTATTGATTGCAGTGATCATATCTGAGAAAAAGTGCAATTAATAAAGCAATTAACAGCTGTTTTTGATGTCAACAAGTCAACACTGTGCTTCACCAGCCCCATCTTAACCCAGAAGTTTAAGAAGTTTAAAAAAATGTAATTAAAAAAGATTAATCTAACCGAAGACCCCGAGTGTCCTGGCCTGTAGATTGAATGTGTCCTGGAGCCATGTTTCTGCAAGAACATGCTGCAGCAGTTCCTCATCTCGCACAGTGCAGCTTGTCTCCCACCGATCGAACACTGGAGGTCAGGACCGAAAGGAGGGGCAGCCTCGAAGCCAGTGTCACACAGCCAGCTGTGACATGTGACATAATTAGTTATTACAATGCGGTGATGGTAGGAGAATTAAGGTGGAGCTGAGATGTGAGAAGGAATAGGCTACAGGGGAATAAGTGGAAGTATGTGATTGCTCTGAGAGCTGTTATAGACTCAATGGACTGAATTACCTGCTCTACTTCATAATAAAATCTGAGAGTTGAGATATGGCAAATAATTCTGGCAAATGTAGAAAAATGTTATCAATTTTATTCACTCAACAAATAACTTTAAATGAGTCAATGTGTCTTTATGCATGTTAAGTCAAGTCTAACCAATCTTAGAGTTTTTGAGGAGGTTACCATGAAGGAAATGAAGAAAAGTCAGTGGGTGTTATCTACCTGGACTTTATCAAGGCCTTTGATGAAATCCTGTGTGGGAAGTTATTCCAGAATGTTAAATCACTTGGCATTCAGGATTCAGTCAATTGAATTTGACAGGAGAGGCCAGTGAGTGATAGTCAATGGTTGTCCCCCTAATAACAGGCCTGTGACGAGTATAGTGCCTCAGGGATCAGTGCAGGCTCTCTTGCTTCTCATCTATATCAATGATTTAGATAATAATGTGGTAAACTGGATCAGCAAGTTTGTGGATGACATGAAAATTGGGGATGCCGTGGACAGTGAGAATCTAGTCTTCTCAGCTCTCCAGGGTAGAGAACTCCAACAGTACACACCCTCTATAAGAAACAATTTTGATGTGACTCATTTTTAAATAATCACTCCCCTATCTTGTGACTGCACACCTCTAGTAGATTTCCTTTTGTGTAAACTACTAATGAACTTTTCATAACAAAATTCTGAGCTATAATGTTTGAATCATTGGGTTACTTAGCCATTCGTTCCTCCTTTTGATTCACAAAGTGAACCATTTCACAGATGGTACTTCTGAAGCAGCCACGTGTGACGGTACATATTAACATCACACCTACAGCCAGTCTCATCTATATGGCGATCTCTGCATGTTGTTCAAATGTGTGATTCCTCCCCGCCCCTCTCCACCTCACTGGATGGCTTTGTCTGAGCGAGTACAATGTTTTCCTCATGTGCAGTCAGCTGGCAGAATAAGGCTTTTGAGTGAAATACAAAACAATACGGATATGGAGCCAAGTTGTGGAAATCTCTTGGGAAATAACTTTACAACATTCACATTTCTGCATAGACATGTCTCCAGACTGTCGTACTTGGTTTCATGTCAGGCATATGCTTCTCCAAAACCTCCAATCTGGTTTTGGCTTCTTTTGAAAGTGCTTCTAACAGTGAAAGCAGCTGTTGGCTCGGTTTCCTCGGGTGTACATGGAAAAACTTACCTAAGTATTTCAGGGAGGATGCTGTTCATATTCTCTGCAGAAATCACCCTAAATGGTTTTTGCATAGCAGTGAAATTGATCGGAAGCCAAAAGATTTTCCTGGCAGACATGTGAACAGGTTTTCCAGGCCTAGGGAAAAAGAAAACAGCTGGTGTTTTATTTTCTAGGTGTCTGCAGATAGAGAAAAAATAATTTATGGTAATAGAGGTCTACACTCCACCAGAAGAGTTACACTTTATTTGAGTTTAAGTGTCTGCAGGAATGTGGTTTTGTCGTTGGAATAGTACTCTGGAGGGAGTAGAATTTGCCACAGCTCAGTCAGTAGCATTCTTCCTAGCTCCATTCTATATTTTCCTTATTTCTATATGACATATGGTAGGTGGCCATTTGGTCCATTGAATGAATGCTAGCTCACAAAGCAAATCCCTTCCCCCACATATTTTTTAAATGGTTTATTTTATTTAGAGAAACAGCCCAATGAGCCCAGACTGCCCAGTTACACCCATGTGACCAATTGACCTGTTAACACATACATTATGTCTTTGGACTGGGGGAGGAAACCGGAGCAACTGGAGGAAACCCAGGCAATCACAGAAGAACATACAAATTCTGTACAGACGGAGGTGGGAATTGAACCTGGGTCTGGTACTGTACTAGCGTTTCATTAACACTATGCTACCGTGCCACCATTTATTCCTCAACCCATTCTCCCCAATTACCCTATCACCCAGTATCATCAGCCTAGTAACCTCCCAACCCATAAGGTTTAGGGATGTGAGAGTAAATTGGAGCGCCAGGCAGAAACCTTTACAGTCATCAGTGGCTGTGGACTCTGCAAACCTCACAAGGCCCGCACTGAAAACTAGGACTGAATCCCGGCTGCTGGAATTGTAAAGCATCTTCTCACATCACAAAAACAAGCTGGTCAGTAGTCAACAGGGCTGTCAATTGCCCCAATTTTAAACAGGAAGTAAATAAGATGGAGCAGAGACAAAAGTCAGTGTAGATTTGATGGACTGAATTGCCTGCATCTACGTCAGAAGGTTGTATTGGATCTCCTAGAGAACATTAGGTCATAAGTCTGCAGGGCCTGATGGGATTCTGTATACTCCAGGTTATTGAGAGAGGCAAGAGAAAATATTGCTGCGGCCTTGACCAATATCTTTATGTCCTCTGTAGCCCAGGTGAGGTCCCAGAGACTGACGAGTAGCTAACAGTGTTCCATTATTCAAGAAGGGATCCAGGGTTAATCCTGGAAACTACAGATTGGCAAGTCTCATGTCAATGGCCAGGAAGGTACTGGAGAGAATTCTTAGGGGGAGGATTTACGAGCATTTGGAAAACCATGGCCTAAGAGAGAGCCAGCATGGCTCTGTGTTGGCAAGTCATATCTTACTAACTTGATTGAGATTTTTGACGAGTTGTTGAGAGTGATTGATGAAGGTTGAGCTGTGGATGTGGTCTACATGCATTTTAGTAAGGTTTTTGACACAATCTTTCATGGGAGCTTCATCCAGTAGATTTAGATGCATAGGATCAATGGTGAGTTGGCTGGTTGGATTCAGAACTGGCTTGCTCTTAGAAGACAGAGGGTGTATTCGAAGGAACTTACTCTAACTGGAGGTCTGTAATTAGTGGAGTTCCACAGGGATCTGTACTGGGACCTCTGCTGTTTGCGATGTAAATAAATGACCTGGATGAAAATGTTGATGGGTGGATTAGTAAATTTGCAGATGATGTGAAGATTGGTAGTGTTGTGGATAGCATAAATGACTGGCAAAGCATAGAGCAGGATATAGATAAATTTCAGATATGGGCAGAGAATTAGTAGATGGGGTTTAACCTGGCCAGCTGTGAAGTGTTGCACCTTGGCAGGTCAAATGTAAAGAGCCAGTCGAGTGTAAGGGGCAAGGCGCTGAATAGAGTTGATGAGCAGAGGGATCTCGGGGTCCAAGTTCATAGCTCCCTGAAAGTGGCTGCACAGATTGATAGGCTGGTTAAGACGGCTTATGGCATACTTGCCTTTATTAGTCAAGGCATTGAGTTGAAAAGTCAGGAGGCTCTGATGTAACTTTTCAAACTCGAGTTAGTCTACATCTAGAATATTGCATACAGCCCCATAATAGGAAGGATATTGAGGCATTGGAGAGGGTGCAGAAGAGGCTTCCGAGAATGCTGCCTGGATTAGAGGCCATGTGCTATAACGAGAGGTTGTTTTCTCTGAAGTGGTGGAGACTGAGGGGAGATCTGACAGAGGTTTATAAGATTATGAGAGGCATAGATAGGCATAGATAGAGTAGACCTATAGTAGAGTAGATAGAGTATGTTTCCCAGGGCATGCATTGAGAGGGCATAATTTCAAAGAAGGTGCGAGGGGCAAGTTCTTTACACAGACAGTGGTGGGTGCCTGGGGTGGAGGTGGATGCAGACACATCTGGGACTTTTAAGAGCTGTTTAGATGGCTCATGAATGTGAAGGAGATGGAAGGATATGCACATTGTGTTGCCAGAGGGGATTAGTTTGGTTGCCCATTTGATTACTAATTGAATTGGATCAGCACAGCATTGTGAGCCAAAGGGCCTGATCTCATGATGCTCAATGTTCTAAATAAAGAAAGAGGATGCTAGAATTGGTATTGATTTATAATTGCCACATGTACCAAGAGCCATTGTAAAGCTTGTCTTGTGTATTGTTTATACAGGTCAAATCATTTCACAACGCATTGAGCTGGAACAAGGTAAAGCAACAACAATGCTGAATAAAGTGCGACAGCCACAGAGAAAGTGCGGTACAGGTAGACAACAGAGTGAAAGATCGTAAAGTGGTAAATAGTGAGGTCAAGAGTCCATCTTATCATACAAGAGGTCTGTTCAAGAGTCTGATAACAATGGGATAGAAGCTGTCCTTGAGACTGCCAGTATGTGCATTTTTGTTTTTGTACCTTCTGCCTGGAGAGAGGATATCCGGGGTGGATTATATAGGCTGCTTTACCAAGGCAACAAGAAGTGTAGACAGAGTCTCTAAAGCAGGGGCTCCCCACTGAGGTCCAACGGCCCCTTGCTTAATGGCATAAAAGACATTCGGAACCCCTGCAATAGAGTAATGTGCTGAGCTGTGGCTACAACTCTGCACTGTCTTACAGTCATATGCAAGCCCTTATGCACCCAAGCTGAGTGCAGCGATAAAGTTTGATGAGGGTTGATGGGGGAACATGCTAAGTTCCTTCAGCCTCCTGAGGAAGTAGAGGAGTTGGTGAGCTTTCTAAGCTGTGGTATCTACATGGTTCAATGAGGTGATGTCACACCTAGGAACATGAAGCTCTCCAGCCTTTCAAGCTCAACACCATTGATGGAGAGTGTAGACAGGAGAAATATGAAAATAAAAGTGGAAGTAAGCTTGGAAGGGATAAGGGTGCCTAATGTCAACTCCATTGCTTGCATCTTCAGAAACAGCTCTATTTTCACCTTCAGTATCTTTATTTTTCCCATTCAGGGTTCTTTTGAAGACCTTGACCTGGAGTTACACACAGGCTTCAGTTCTTTGTGGGAATGGGACCCGTTCTCGGGGTTCCTCGACTGGTCGTTATTCGACATGTCAAGGGTTTGGCCTGAGAGTCTTGATCATGTTTGGAAGCCTGAGATCTCAGGGCCCTGGAGACGGGCAAATTGAGGGTCGGTGTCACGGAGGAGACTCGTGTGTCATTGGGGAGGCTGGAAAACCTTTCGCTGTGGGCCCAAAGACCTGAGGTCTTTGCAATCTTTGGACACAAAGCTCAAAAAAGCAATGGAACAGACTTTTAACATTGTATACCAGCCGATTGTTGTTATGTATCCCGCTCGCTGTGAAAATGGGGGACACCTCCCTCTCCCTTGCCAGGGAGAGAGAGAACCTGTGGTTTGTCAAATGACAGATGAAATGCAAAGCCTTTGGGGTATTTTTGGTCTGTGTCTTTGCTATTGCTTAGCTCACGCTTGTGCCTGGTAGCGGGTGGGCTTTTATTTGGCCAGTGGGGGAGGGAGATTGTTGCTTGTCACCATATCGCATGGGAGTGGGGAGCTGGGAGGGTACTTTGGGGTTCTCACATTTAACTGTTGTTCATTCTTTGGGGCACTTCTCTGTTTTCATGGATGTTTGTGAAGAAAAAGCATTTCAGAATGTATAGTGTATACATTTCTCTGACATTAAATTGGACCTTTGAACCTTTGAAATAATTCCTGACATGAAGTGTTCGCTCTTTCTCTCTCCACACCTACTGCTCGGCCTGCTGAGTAGTTCACCTTTTTCTCTCTTTATTTTATTTATTAGAGAACAAAAGAACTGTTGTGTTCTTTGATGTTTCTGAGAGCATTTTCGTTGTTATGGTTCTTGAGTTTTACTTCAAAGTACTTTGCGGACTGGAAAACACATTTTGATATAATTAAAGATGTTGCAGAGAAGTCGGAAGATTTTTAAACTAATTTCTAAAATTATCACTGGTTTGGTTTTTAGTCGTCATGATATATTGTGATTTAAAAAGAGGCATGATATATCACCCAGGAAAGAGAGGGCAGCATCCAAATAAAAACAGAGCAAAAGGCTTGGGGATATCTGTAAGAAATACAGCCCTTGCCCTGAATTTGAGGCAAGTACTCCACACTCAGACCCATACATACACACACAAACACAGACATATGCACACATATACATATACATGCACAATCACAGAGACACACATGCACGCACAGACACATACACACACACAATATATAGTTGTGTGAAGGATTTGATTGCACTTGAGAATTCATCAGGATGTTGCCTGGATAGAGCATTTTAGCTATGAGGAGAGGCTGGTTTGATGTTCCTTAAAACAGAGGGGGAATAGAAAAGTTGATAGAGGGATACAAAATTACCAGGAGCCCAGAGAGTGTAGATACTAAGAAACTTCTCCTCAAAACAGAAGCAGCTAAAACTCAACAATATGTATAGTAAGATACACACACAAAATGCTGGTGGAATGCAGCAGGCCAAACAGCATATATAGGGAGAAGTGCTGTCCCACGAGGAATTCTGCAGATGCTGGAAATTCAAGCAACATAGATGCTGCCTGGCCTGCTGTGTTCCACCAGCATTTTGTGTGTGTTGCTTGAATTTCCAGCATCTGCAGATTTCCACGTGTTTGTACAGTAAGATAATTGGAGGAAGATTTTTTTCCCCCGGAGGATATTTGGAATCTGGAACACTCTGTCTGAATGGATGATTGATGAAGGTACTCTCAAAAGATTTAAGGCACATCTAGACCGGCACTTGAATGGCCAAGGTATAGAAGGATTTGGATTAAATGTTAGTTAATGTGATTAGTAAAGCTACTATTGTTTGGCAAGGATGTTGCCCGACCATAAGACACGGGAGCAGAATTAGGCCACTTGGACCATCAAGTCTGCTCCAGCATTAAATCACGGCTGATTTTTTATCCTTGTCAACCACATTCTCCTGCCTACTCTTTCTAACCTTTGACACCCTTACTAATCAAGAACCTATCAACCACCACTTTAAATATACCCAGTGACTTGGCCTCCACAGCAATCTATGGCAATGAATTCCACAGATTCACCACCCTCTGGCTAAAGAGGTGTCCCTCTGTTCTGAGGCTGTACACTTTGGTCCTAAACTCACTTACTATAGGAAACATCATCTCCACATCCACTCTATCTAGGCCTTTCAACATTCAATAGGTTTTAATATGATCCTCTTTCATTCTTCCAAATTCCAGTAAGTACAGACCCAGAGCAATCAAATGCTCCTCATATGATGTGCCTTTCATTCCTGAAATCATTCTTGTCAGCCTCCCCTGAGCCCTCTCCAATGTCAGCACATCCTTTCTTAGATAAGGGGTTCAAAACTGTTCACAATACTCCAAGTGAGGCCTCACCAGTGCTTTATAAATTCTCAGCTTTACGTCCTTGCTTTTATACTCTAGTTCTGTCAAAATGAATGCTAACATTATCTTTGTCTTCCTTACCACCAATTTTGTGGGCCAAAGGACCTGTTGACTCTGTGAATCTATCATTAAGTATCATCATGGATAGGGGAAACAAAAACTATGTTTCCATTCTCTCACTCCTCCCAGGAGGACCATCAATCCCCAACTACAGCCACTGGTTGCTGTCAATCACCTGGGAACTAGATTGCTTTCTGTGAAGGTTCCTAATAACAAATGCATGACATCATTGCTAAATAATATGCAGGGATTTTGTTGAAAGAAGATTGGAAGAACACTGAGCCAGTAGAGAACACAGAACATAGAAAAGGAACAGGCCATTTGGCCCACAATGTTGTACAGAACTAGCAAAAAAGCAAATCCAAAGCACACTAACACTAATCCCTCCTGTCTACACCATGCCCATATCCCTCCATCTTCCTTACAACCATGTGCCAATCCAACATCTCTTAAAAGCCTCTAATGTGTTTGCCTCGTCAGCTGCACCTTTCTCCATTTCCCCAACAGTTCAAAGGGGTGCTGGGGTGGAGGGGGAGTGTGGTGCGGGTGCAAACACACCCAGCCTTGAGACACCAAGTAAGTTCATTCCAAACAATTGGTTTATTGATCATTACAGAATGTCTCTTTAGTGCTTCTTGCTCCCTCCCCCCTCCCTTCCCTTTTTCCCAGCCATGATTCCCATTTCCTTGTCTCCTTTCCACTCTCAGTTCACAATAAAGACCCATATCAGAATCAGGTTTATCATCAACCATAATGTCATGAAACTTTTTTTAGTGTGGCCGCAGAACAATGCAATACAGAACGTTACTGCAGGACTGTGCAAAAGTATTAGGCACCCTAGCTATGCACATATATGTGCTGAAGACTTTTGCACAGGACTGTATATCTGTGGCCATAGGGACATTAGAAGTTAATCTGTTCAGAAGCTGATTTTCAATTGATAGCAATTTCGGGTGGATTGAGTAATCGTTCATAGGTAAATTAAGGAAGGTTATAGAATTCATTACATTGAGATCAGATGCTGCATAAACTCTATGCAAATGAATATGTAAACACAGTTTGAAATAAATAAGCTCATTTGACACAATTGACTTCTCCTTCAATGCTGTTATGAACTCCTATTAAGACCATAAGACCATAAGACATAGGAGCAGAATTAGGCCATTTGGCCCATCAAGTCTGCTCTGCCATTCAATCATGGGTGATCCTTCTTTTCCCTTCCTCAGCCCAATTCCCCGGCCTTCTCCCTATAACCTTTGATGCCATGTCCAGTCAAGGACCTATCAAGCTCTTCCTTAAATACTCCCACCAACCTGGCCTCCGGAGCTGCCTGTGGTAATAAATTCCACAAATTCACCACCTTTCAGCTAAAGAAATTTCTCTGCATCTCTATCCTGAGGCCTTTCAAGATTTGAAAGATTTAAATAAGATCCCTTCTCATCCTTCGAAATACCAGTGAGTACAGACCTAGAGGCATTGGACATTCCTTGTATGGTAACTCTTTCATTCCTGGAATCGTCCTGTGAACCGTCTCTGGACCCTTTCCAATTCCAGCACATCTTTTCTTAGATGAGGAGCCCAAAACTGTTCACAATACTTAAGGTGAGGCCTTATAAAGCCTCAGTATCACATCCCTGCTCTTGTATTCTCGATGTCTTGAAGTGAATGTTAACATTGCATTTGGCTTCCCCACCACTGACTCTACTTACAAGCTAACCTTTAGGGTATTCTGCACAAGGACTCCCAGGTCCCTTTACATCTCAGATTTCTGGATTTTCTCCCCATTTAGAAAACAGTCTGTACATTTATTTCTACTACCAAAGTGTATGACCATGCATTTCCAACATTGTATTTCATTTGCCACTTTCTTGCCCATTCTCCTAATGTCAAAGCCCTTCTGCAGCCTGTCTGTTTCCTCCACACTACTTGCTTCCTCCATCAATCTTTGTAGCACTTGCAAACTTGCCAACAAAGCCATCTACTCTATCATCTAAATCTTTGATACAAAAAAGTCCAAAGGTTCAAAGGTCAAGTTTAATGTCAGAGAAGTGTATACAATATACATCCTGAAATGCTTTTTCTTCGCAAAACATCCACGAAAGCAGAGAAGTGACCAAAAGAATGAACGACAGTTAAACGAGAGAACCCCAAAGTCCCCCCCAGCTCCCTCTGCCTGCACATAAATGGCAGCAAGCAGCGATCCCCCTCCCCCCACCGGCAAAATTAAATGCACGTCGGTACCATCACCAAGCCCAAGCATGTGATAAGTAATTTCAAAGACACAGACGAAAGTTACCCCAAAGGCATCGCATTTCATCTAAAATTCAACAAACCGCAGGTTCTCTCTCTTCCTGGCAAGGGAGAGGGAGGTGCCCCCGTTTTCACAGTGAGCAGGAGACATAACAACAACCCGCTGGTTTATGATGTTAAAAGTCCGTTTCATCGCTTTTTCTGAGCCCTGTGCCCAAAGACCACAAAGACCTCGGGTCTTCGGGCCTGCGGTGAAAAATTTTCTGGCCTCCCCGACGACACACGAATCTCCTGTGGTGACACCGGCCCTCGATCCACCCGTCTCCAGAGACCAAAGATCTTAGGCTTCCGAACACGATCGAGACTCTGAGGCGAAACCCTTGTCGAATAATGGCCAGTCGTGGAACCCCGAGAACGGGTTCCATTCCCACAAAGAACCGAAGATTGCGTGTAACTCCAGGTCAGGGTCTTCAAAAGAACCCTGAAAGGAAAAAATAAAGATATTAAAGGTGGAAATAGAGCTGATTCTGAAGATGCAAGCAAAGGAGTCACCATTAGGCGCCATCATTCCTCCTAAGCTCCACCCCCAAGTGGTCCCAACACTGACCCCTGTGGCACACCACTAGTCACTGGTAGCCGACCAGAAAAGGATCCTTTTATTCCCACCTGCTGCCTCCTACCTCTAACCATGTCAGAAACTTTCCTGTAATACCATGGGCCTCATGTATGACACCTTGTCAAAGGCCTTCTGAAAGTCTAAATATACAACATCCACTACAACCTCTTTGTCTATCCTAGGTGTAATTCCTTGAAAGAATTCCAACTTTTTAATGTCTCTCTCTGTCTTATATCATCCTTGGTGCATTGACTAGGTGAGTATGAAGTCAGTTTGAATTGCCATGACGACTCTCATGAAGCAGATACAGGTTCAGGGAATGAATTAACCTCATTGCAGATTCTATAAATTCTAAAGCGATATTGTCCTGTGCACTTTCAGACTTTGTCTATTACACTTATCATTCCATTTCCCTTCCTAAGCCAGACATACTGGTCACTCATTATTAATCTGCTGGCCTGACTCGGTACTGGAACTTGAACCCCGTCCATTCAGAACAGAGAATTTTCCACCCACCCAAACTGGCTGCCTGTGTTCCTATCAGTAGAGTTCCCACTCAAGACATGTACGTTTGAATGCTGTTCGTAGACTTCAGTTCAGCATTCAACACAATCATCCTTCTGAAACTGATTGGAAAGCTGAGTCTACTGGGCCTGAACACCTCCCTCTGCAACTGGATCCTGGACTTCCTGACTGGGAGACCTCAGTCAGTCCGGATCGGGACTCCAACACCATCACACTGAGCACGGGGGCTCCCCAGGGTTGTGTGCTCAGTCCACTGCTGTTCACTCTACTGACCCACGACTGTGCTGCAACAAACAGCTCGAACCATATCATCAAGTTCGCCGATGACACAACCGTGGTGGGTCTCATCAGCAAGAACGATGAGTCAGTTTACAGAGAAAAGGTGCAGCAGCTAATGGACTGGTGCAGAGCCAGCAACCTGTCTCTGAATGTGAACGGAACAAAAGAGATGGTTGTTGACTTCAGGAGGGCACATAGCGACCACTCTCTGCTGAACATTGACGGTTCCTCGGTAGAGATCGTTAAGAGCACCAAATTTCTTGGTGTTCACCTGGCGGAGAATCACACCTGGTCCCTCAACACCAGCTCCATTGCAAAGAAAGCCCAGCAGCGTCTCTACTTTCTGCGAAGGCTGAGGAAAGTCCATCTCCCACCCTCCATCCTCATCACATTCTACAGGGGTTGTATTGAGAGCATCCTGAGCAGCTGCATCTCTGCCTGGTTCGGAAATTGCACCATCTCGGATCACAAGACCCTGCAGTACAGAGTGCTGATTATCACTGATAATGGCCAGTTCTTCATGGAAGCACTGAGGCATTGAGATTTTTGTGAGGTATGATCTGGGACAAGCTTGGGGAATGACCACTAGATGAGATAAGGGTCCATCAGAACCCAGTGCAGTGACTGAGTATGAATGGGTCAATGGGAATGCATTTGACGGGTCAAAGAGTCTGGTCCTCTGCCCTGTCTCTCTAAGACTTTATACTCTTTCTTGGAAGTGGAATTGGTGTGGTATTGTCACATGTACTGAGATACAATGAACAGCTGTCTTGCATACTGTTCATACAGATCAGATCATTACATAGGGTGTTGAACTAAGATAAAGTAAAACAATAACAATGTAGAATAGACTGTAAAAGTTACCAAAAAAACGTGAAGTGTTAAAGTGCAAGATTGTATTAAGGTAGATTATGAGGCCAATGGTATATCTTATTGTACAAGAGGTTCTTCCAAGAGTCTGTTAACAGCTGTCCTCGAGTTTGGTGGTATGTGTTATGTCTTGTAACTCCAAAGCATAAAATCTAATAGAAATAAAAACACATAGCCAGGAATAATGTGGTTTAATTTTGTTTTACTTTAAACGAGGTGCACACGTATGACTTGGCAGTGTGATGACCTATGCTATTCACATACCTCTACATATAACCTATAATGAATTATGTAAACAACAAAGAATGTTTAATTAAACAATATATTTGAATTGACTTCATTTCTTACATTCTTCACATACATGGGAAGTAAAAATCTTTACGATATGTATCCGTCTAAATGTGCAATGCGCAATCGTAGTAATTTATAATAAATAGAACAGTTAGTGTAACATAGAAACATACTCAAATCAATGTGAGTTTATCAGTCTGATGGCCTGGTGGAAGAAGTCGTCCCGGAGCCTGTTGGTCCTGGCTTTTATGCTGTGGTCCAGTTTCTCGGATGGTAGCAGCTGGAATAGATTGTGGTTGAGGTGACTCGGGTCCCCAATGATCCTATGGGCCCTTTTTACACACCTGTCCTAGTAGATGACAATATTACTCAAATATTACTGAAACATTAAATACAAAACACTCCTCCCTGCTTAGCTATAAACTCCAACTCAATATACAATGCAACTCAACTCACTTATGTAACGCACTGCTCTCTATATGTCGGAGTTGACTCAGGGACTGCAGGAAGTGGTTCTGACAGCTCTGACACCTTTCTTCTGGACATTTTGGCATTCTGAACTGCAAGCTGCTCAATCTGCTGATCTTTTCCAGGCCAACAGACAAAACTTTGAGCCAATACTTTATTTTGACCATGCCCATTTTACCAGCATATAGCTCCTCCAGCACCTCAGCTCTCAGCTTGGATGGTACAAGAGCTCTCAATCCCCACATAAGGTAACCTCCATAAAGGACAAGTTCATTTTGGTGTTGATAAGAGATGGAAAATTGAATTTCTGCTGCACTTTCCAGCCATTTTGGGTTGCCATGTAGATCTGAGACAGTGTGGGGTCTTTTCTGGTTTCCCTTTGGATCATCTCTGACTGTTGATTTGCATTAGGGAGAACATGTCAAGAGGAGTGTAGTATTTTGTAAATTTTTCAGGTATTTCCTTTTACAAGTATAAACAGGACAATCCATCAGCATTTCCGTGATAATTTGGCCTCTTGAATTCGATCTTTTCTCCAAGAAACAGAGCCCATCTCTGTATTTGTGTTGCTACTGTTAGTGGAACACCATTTTGTGGACTAAAAATGGACACTAGTAATGATCAGTAATGAGGGTGAACCCTCTCCATACAGGTACTGATTGAGATGTTTCACACACCAAACCAGGTGTCAAACCAGCCTGTCTGTCAAGCTGCGCATAATTTTACTCTGTAGCAGTAAGGGAACATGATGCAAGGCTGTGTGTGGAGCATTCATGTCCAACACATCACATGTCTGTACCCACGCCATAAAGCAAGGCAGCACAGACAAGTTTCACTGGATGATGTGGATCATAAAGTGTGAGTACAGTGTCTGATGTCACCATTTCTTCTGTCTTTTGGAAAGCTATCTCACACTTCTTTGTCCATTGCCATTTCTTCCTGATCTGTAGGAAGAAATGGCAATGGACAGGTTCCAAACAAGTGTTTGGGGGTGGGGTGGTGGGTGGTGTGTGGTGGGGGGGAGTACAGTAACCAGGAACCTGTAATAGTAATTGACAAATCCTAAAAGAAGACCAACTGTGACACCATCCTTTGGTTTTGGGGTTCCACCACTGCTTGAATTTTCTCAGCACATTTGTGCTTCAATGGTGTGGCCACAGTAATTGATGCTTGGTTTAAAGAATTCATATTTGTTGTGTCGTACTCTGAGCCTATAATCTTCTAATGTTTTTAACACTGTCTTGAGTTTTGGGAAATGTTCCTTGTCATCCTCACCGGTAACACTGAGTGCCTGGGCAGCCTCGCAGCACCTGGTCCACAGCTTTCTGCCAGAGTACAGGTGCAGATGCTACTCTAAAAATCCGCCTATTATAGTGATAAAGGCGTTGTTTAGTGTTTACGGTGAGAAACTCTTTGGACTCCATCTGGAGGTAAGTTCACTTTGCTGAACTGGCCCCCTCCTGAAAGGTTTGCAAAGGTATCCTCTCTCGTGGGCAGAAGATATCGATTCACCTTCAGTACTGGACTGATGGTGACCATAAAGTCACCACAGATCCTGACAGACCCATTCTTCTAGGCTACTGGGACCACTTTGGCATTGCAGTGTCTCTGCTGTTTCCTTTAAAAAATCAATTTCAACTACTCTTTTAAATGTGAGTTGTGTTTCAGTTAGGAGCCATTTCTGAATGTTTTCTTTTAAGATTCCACAAACTAAGTGATGTTTCAGTGCATCTTTAAGCCTATCAATGATTGGACAATCTCATCAATTCAGTTGTGTAAAATGAAAAGGAATCCACTTCCTTCTGGTTCTGCTTACAAACGTGGAAGCATTCTGCAATCAACAATGCTTTCAGATCTGAACGTTCCTCCATAATTTTCACGTTATCAGCAAAGCTCATTTTTGCTCTTTTGTTGGGACAGTTGAACTTCTAAACAAACTGTATGCTCATCAACCAATTGCACGCAGCAAAACTGGGATTAATTCTCATTTGCTATTCCATTTGTTCAGTATATATCAGCCAGTTACATGTTGTGCAATTGAATATGTCTAACTTTCTAATGTAGCCAGCCATATCTGATTTTATTTATTTATTATTATTGTCATCCAGTGTTCACTGTTTATGTCCATTTTCTGCTTTTTTATTTCACCCAACTGGCTCACTGTGCTTCCGGAGAAATAAAATATTTTGTGCTTTTTTTTCAACTTGAAAGACTTTGTCTCTCCCTCTAATGAAGAAAAAAATGTACTGAAATTCAACAGTTATGTAGTTGTCTTGGGTTCATTTTTAAACTTACTACTCATCAACACCATTATGTTTTGTAACTCCCGAAAGTAATCAAAAGTAAAACACGGGGAGACTGGAAGAAATGTGTCTACCTCACTGAGGCGTGCTCTTATGATGGCATAATGGCATAATGGTGTACTATAAGCCATTCTGTACTTTTATATATAACCTCAATGAATCATGTAAATGACCAAGAATGCTTCATCAAACAATATTTTTGCAATACTATTGAAATATGAAATAAACAACAGTCAGTGCCCTGGTGCAAGTATGGTCCAGTTTGCTATCTGCTCCTGGGATCCTGGCACTTGTTCTGGCAAGTTAGGGATTCATCATTGTAACTTCCCAACATATGCAGAAATATAAACAGTGTTAAAGATTAAAGAAAGGATTCACTTTATTTGTCACATGTACATCGAAACATCCAGTGAAATGTGTCAAGCATATCAAATCGAATTGTGCTGGGCAAGAGCCACCATGCTTCTTGCGCCAACACAACACTCCCTCAGCTCACTCACCCTAAGCCTACACCTACATCTCTGAGGAAACCAGAGTACCTGGAGGAAATGCGTGTGGTCACAGGGAGAACGAGCAAACTAGTTACTGGCAGTAGAGGGAATTGTACCTTGAAAGGTAAAAGAATGTGCTAACCACTACACTACCCAGCCATGATAAAATGTTATAATTCTTCGTCTTCTTAAGATTTTGAAAAGCTCACATGTATTTTGAGCCAATTAAAAATTAATCCAGTTTAATTAGAAAACAAAATCCATATTTACCTTTCTGTCCCAGCAGGAAATGTTTCCCATTCACTTTACTGGGGCTGCTGTACTTGCGCCAGACTCCGCTTGGCACAGGTTCAGAGCACAGGTTTAGCAACTTGACAGCTGGAAAGACTGCAGATGTTTGAACAGCCCTGTTGGACATCACTGGAACAGCTCAGGAGTGGCTGGCAAAATAGGAGATGCTCAGAAAGTGCTGCTGTTGGCTTCAACCCATGATGACACTGGAAACCAGGAATTCTGCTGACAAACATGAGGAAGTGCTGGATTAGATCTAGGGTCAGGTCAGTTCAAAATGCTTTTACATGAGTTCAGTTTCTATTCCAATTAAGCAAGATGGTTCACCTTTAAAGACCTAATGAAATTCCTTCCAAAAGAATCTACAGATAAAAAGTCCAAAAATGGGCAATTAGAGTCAGAATCAGAATCAGAATCAGAACCAGAACTAGGTTTAGTATCATTGACATAGCTTGTGAAATGTGTTGTCTTGTGGCAGCAGTAAAGTGCAAGACATTAAAAATCTCTATGTTACAATAAGAAACGTATATAAAAATAACTAAGAAGTGCAAAAACAGAGAGCCGTTTCTGGGTGATGGGGGTCCTTAATGATGAGGCATTGCCCTTTGAAGATGTCCTTGATGTTGGGAAGGCTAGTGCCCATGATGGAGTTTACAACTTTCTGTAGCTTTTTCCAGTCATGTAATGCAGTGACCTCTCCATACCAGAGGGTGATGCAGCCAATCAAAATGCTCCTCACTGTAAATATATGGAAATCTACTCGAGTCTTTGGTGACGTACCAAATCTCCTCAATCTCCTAACGAAATAGCTGCTGTTGTGCCTTCTTTGTAATTGCATCAATGGGCCCAGGATAGATCTTCAGAGATGTCAACACCCAGGAAATTGAAGCTATACACTCTTTCCAGTGCTGGCCCCTCTTTAGTAACTGTTCCCCCAGAGTGACATCAGTCTCAAAGTTTAATCTTATTAATCTACGTGATACAGTATATTGTGATGGGTATTCGCTACCTGGCCAGTAACTGCAGTATAATCTCCCTTGAGTGAGAGTACTCATGGCTATTTATATCTGATAGAGCTTAAAGTCTTCATTTAAGTTTAAAACTTCTCAGGCAACAAACCCGATACCATCACAATATCTGCCACTGATAGAGGGTGGTGTGTGCTTAGAGTGAGCTGTTGCAGCAAGTGGTAGCAGTGGGTAAGATTACAACATTTAAAAAACATTTGGACAGATAAGGGATATGGGTCAAATTTATACAGGAGAAGCTCTGTTAGAAGCCTAAGGTGACATGGACAGGAGGGGCTGTTTTCCATGATGCATAGCTTTGGGATTCTACAAATTTCTTCAGAATCTACCATTTACCCACACAATGGAGGCAACTTACACTGACCAATCTATCTCATAAATTTCTAGGATGTGTCAGGAAACTGAAAAACCCAGGGAAACCCATAAAACCAGAGGGAGAATGTGCAAACTTCACGGGGAACACTGGATCCAGTTTTTAGGAGCTGTTCAAACTCATTAACCTTAATTCTTTCCAATATTTCAATTACTGCTTTATTCTTGACAGTTGTACAAGAACCTTAGCCACATTTCAATATTTCAGCCCAAAAACAGGTCTCACACATTTTGTGCCATTCTTGTTCCTACTTAAGAGGCCACATTGTTAGGGACACCTGTATGCCTGCTCGTTAATGCAAATATCTAATCAGCCAATCATGTGGCTGCAACTCAATGTATAAAAGCAGGCAGACATGGTAAAGAGGCCCAGTTGTTATTCAGACCAAACATCAGAATAGGGGAGAAATGTGATATCAATTACCTTGACTGTGGAAAGTATGTTGGTGCCAGATGGGATAGTATTTCAGAAACTGCTGATCTCCTGGATTTTCACACAACACGGTCTCTAGTGTTTACAGAGAATGGTGTGAAAAACAAATAAAAACATCCAGTGAGCAGCAGTTCTGTGTAAGAAAATGAGAGCAGTCAAAAGAGATTGGCCAGACTAGTTCAAGCTGCCAGGAAAGCGACAGTAACTCAGATATCCGTGGATTACAACAGTGATACACAGAAGAGCATCTCTGAATGCACAACACATTGAATCTTAAAGTGGTTGGGCTACAGCAGCAGCAGATCTGAAGCATATTAGGTACAGGAGTGTAGTTAACAATAGAACGAAGTAACCTATCTTCAGTGCAACAACAAATACGGCAGGACAATTGAGATGGTTAAGAACCATTTCCTGTCAAGTTTTCTGCTCCAGATTCCAAAGTCTGTTGTCTCTCGTATCATTGATAATGTAACAATATAACAGTTTTACAAAATTCTTAAAACATAGAAACAGAAATCTACAGTACATTACAGGCCCTTCGGCCCACAATGTTGTGCCAACCATGTAACCTAATCTAGAAACTGCCTAGAATTTCCCTACTATAGCCCTCTATTTTACTAAGCTCCATGTACCTATCTAAGAGTCTCTTAAGAGACCCTATTGCATCCACCTCCTCCACCATCACTGGCAGTGCATTCCACGCACTCACCACTCTCTGTGTGAAAAACTTACCGCTGACATCCCCTCTGTACCTACTACCAGGCACCTTAAACTATGTCCCCTCATGTTAGCCGTTTCAGCCCTGGGAAAAAGCCACTGTCTATCCACATGATCAATGCCTCTCATCATCTTATACACTTATTCTTGTCGCACATTAATGGAAATTGGAGCCATCAAGAAAGTGTGAAGAGATTAGAAGTATTTGCATTAGAGAAAGCACAGTGGAGATGAAACCAAGGCCTTCAAAATTATGAATGGGTTGGGTGAGGTACTGTGGAAAGAGTGTTTTCAATTATTTAAGAAACCAAAGTCTGTAAACCACATGAGCAATTCATTTCTAACAGAGAAGCAAAAGGCCCAGATAGAGTGGATGTGGAGAGGATGTTTTTTTGATTTTCCAGGGTGCCACAGGCACAGAGACAAGGCAGGAGAATGGGGCTGATAGGAATTATTAATCAACCATGATGAAATGACAGAGCAGATTCAATGAGCCAAATGGCCTAATTCTGCTTCTATGTCTTATGATCCTATGGAAGGAAGGCTAGACATTTCTTCTAGAAAGATAGAACACAATACAACAGGAATTGGTCAAAGCAAATAGGAAACTAGAAATGTTCATGAAGGAAAAGAGAATACAAAGGTATAGGGTGTGGAGAGAGCATAGAAAAAAGACACGAGAGAGCAAAATATCAGCGCAGATAGTTGGCTCAAATAACCTGTCCATTATTCTGATGTTAAATGAACAATAGACTCCAATGAGCTACTATGGAATTAATTAATATTTAACCAGTTAGACATTCCATCACAAAGCGTATCAAAATCTAATCCTACCTCCCAGATTTCAGTCTGATTTCTCGTTGATGCAGCAAGTATTCTTGCTGCAGACACAGAAACATGGTAGCATGGTTCTGATGAACTCTGTCCATTCTGAAACAATAACTACATCTCTCTCTCCATGGATGCTGCCTGGCCTGCAGAGCATTTACTGCTTTTCTTTTGGGTTTTCTGTTGTTTTTTTGATTTTCATTAGTCCTCCATGTTCCAGTCAGTGAGCACCTGGCCCTTTCCACTCTCTGGGCATTTTTGATTCCTAACTCCCTTCTGCTCGTGCAATCAATACCTAGTTGTTATTAAACTCTCTGATGAGAGAACGAGACATCTCCCATCCATTTCATCTTGACATCGCAGTATCCACCTCACTAAAATACTGTCTCAGCTTCCAAAGAAAACAACTACAGCCTAGCCAAACATTTCTTCATGACCATATTTTCAGTACTGGCAAGCTCACACATCTCCTCTGAATCTCTTTGCTGCTATCTTCCTGCAATGTTGAAACAAGAATGTATGTGGCAGCCTCTCACTGTAGTTTGAGCAGCACCGATTTGTTGATGAACACTGAGCTTCAGCCAGTGAAGGAAAGCCTGTGAAAGCATCTTGTCTGTACCTGCTGCTCCTGGAGATCAAAGTTCACACAGTTCTTTTGTTTTTGCTGTGACCTCTGCCTCAGTTTTTCTCACTCTGAAGTTAGGAAGTCCGCGAGACTGAAATCTGGCAGAATCCCACAGCATTGCCTGGAATCACTCCCTTAATTCTGGATCAAGGCTAAGCCACATGAATCCTTCACAAAAATTCCAAGATTAACTATAATAAAATAACACAGTACATTTTAAAGAGCATTTTCCAAAAAGGGAAATGCGGTGCTCATTAGTTTGATTAGGAATGAGATCAATTGTTGACATTTTGCTGGAACAGACTTGGCACTGCAAACCTCTGAAATAGCGTGAAGCCCATAACTAAATCCATCCAGAGAATTGTGATATCTGATACGCTTGTTAAAATAAACGTTAGCAAAATAGCTTTTTTACTGTTTTATCAAAAAATTCCAACAAAACTATATTCCAGATTCAGAATTTTCTCTCAATTCAAAAAAATAAGCAACTCCAGGTAGAAATTAGACTTCAAAATTTGTTTCGGTGCCTAGACAGACTGTAGTGTCAAAGTGTGTGTTGAGAAATTCCCACTATTAGAACCCTCAGCACCAAGAACAACACACACAAAATGGTGGAAGCACTAAACAAGTCAGGCAACATCTATGAAGGAGAATAAACTGTTGACGTTAGGGGCCAAGCCTCTTCATCTAATGCTACCTGACTTGCTGAATTCATCCTCCAGTTTGTGTGTGCTTGCTCTGGATATCCAGCATCAGCAGAATCTCTCGTGTTTAAAACCAAGATATCAGTTTCACTGCATTCTTTTCAATAAGTCTAAGGATATTGTCGTTAATATGCGCCACAGTAGAGTAGCGGTTAGTGCAATGCTATTACCATTTGTGGGGGGGGGGGGGGGGTTGGAGTTCAGAGTTCAATTCTGGCACCGTCTTTAAAGTGTCTCTGAATGTCCTCCCTGGAGAACATGTGGGTTTTCTTGGGGTGATCTAGTTTCCTCCCACAGTCCAAAGACGTACTGGGTAGGTTAATTGGTCATTGCAAATTATCCTGTGACTAGATCAGAGTTAAATCAGAGGCGACAAAAAAATCGAATGGTCAGAAGGCCTTTATAAATCAGAGCATTGAGTATAGGAGTTGGGATGTAATGCTAAAATTGTACAAGGTACTGGTAAGGCCGAATTTGGAGTATTGTGTACAGTTCTGGTCACCGAATTATAGGAAAGATGTGAACAAAATAGAGAGAGTACAGAGAAGATTTACTAGAATGTTACCTGGGTTTCAGCACCTAAGTTACAGGGAAAGATTGAACTAGGTCTTTATTCTTTAGAGTAGAAGGTTGAGGGGGGACTTGATAGAGGTATTTAAAATAATGAGGGAGATAGATAGAGTTGACGTAGATAGGCTTTTTCCATTGTGAGTAGGGGAGATTCAGACAAGAGGACATGAGTTGAGAGTTAGGGGGCTAAAGTTTAAGGGTAACACAAGGGGAATTTCCTTACTCAGAGAGTAGTAGCTGTGTGGAACGAGCTTCCAGTAGAAGTGGTAGAGGCAGGTTCGGTATTGTTTAAAGTAAAATTGGACAGGTATATGGACAGGAAAGGAATGGAGGGTTATGGGCTGAGTGCGGGTAAGTGGGACTAGGTGAGAGTAAGCGTTCGGCATGGACTAGAAGGACCAAGATGGCCTGTTTCCGTGCTGTAATTATTATATGGTTAAGACCCTACTCTGCACTACATCTCTAAACAAATAAATTGCTTATAGTATTCGCCACAATATGATGAGTTGGCCTTTAATTTTACAGAAGAGGATGTAATTCTCACTCACAATATGGTTCTTTATTGTGGCAAGTCCAGGTGTAAATCTGATCAGCAAAATAGAAATTACAAAGAAGGTTATGTCAAAAGGCCCAGGAAGGTTTCTACCATTTTTATTCATAGACTGCCGCTGACCACTCAATCTCAGTCAATCAGGAGGAAAACAGGGGATTATAAAGAAACATCTAGAACAAAAAGTAAGTGGTTTTACATTCTTCAACCTCTACAAAATCCACTTATTCAAGTGGAGAAATAGTTTGCTTGGAATTTTGAGCAATAATTTTTAAAACATTTGAGCACAGGACATAAAAATGAAGGTTCTACCTATTCACAGCTGTGGTTAAAAATGATTGAACTATCCACAGCCCACCAAGAGATTAAGACACTCTCAGATTACATATAGAAAGCAAATGCAATTTATTTGTGATGTTTACTCCCAAGTGCTCTGCATATAATACTATAAACTGCAGCTTATTTTTCATTCTGGTAGAGAGATGTGTGTCTAAATATCCCTGACCATTAACTAAAGATTTTCCTTTCTGAATCGAAGGAGAGTATTTATGTGTCCTGATAAAGGGTCTTGGCCCAATAATTAGTTGTTCATTCAGCCTGGCCTGCTGGGTGCCTCCAGCATTTTGTGAGTAATTCTCCAGCATCATGATTGCGAAACACATGTACCTTGTTTTCCTGAGGTGAGTAAGAGTTCAAATTATCATTACAAAATATCAGCAATTTAGCTGATCTCAAGGTGTGATATTGATGGCTAGGGAAAATTAAACTAAAGTTTCACTAATGGTCATCTCATTAGGGTAAGGATGTGGAAGCTTTAGAGAGGGCGCAGAAGAGATTTACCAGGATGCTGCCTGGATTAGAGAGGGTGCAGAGGAGATTTACCAGGATGCTGCCTGGATTAGAGAGGGTGCAGAGATTTACCAGGATGCTGCCTGGATTAGAGAGGGTGCAGAGGAGATTTACCAGGATGCTGCCTGGATTAGAGAGGGTGCAGAGATTTACCAGGATGCTGCCTGGATTAGAGAGGGTGCAGAGGAGATTTACCAGGATGCTGCCTGGATTAGAGAGGGCGCAGAGGAGATTTACCAGGATGCTGCCTGGATTAGAGAGGGTGCAGAGATTTACCAGGATGCTGCCTGGATTAGAGAGGGTGCAGAGGAGATTTACCAGGATGCTGCCTGGATTATGAGGATAGGGTGAGTGAGCTTGGGCTTTTCTCTTTGAAGTGAAGGAAGATGAGAGGTGACTTCATAGTGTACAAGATGGTAAAAGGCATAGATTGACCGGATAGCCAGAGACTTTTTCGCAGTGATGAAATGGCTAATATGAGGGGGAATAATTTTACGGTGATTGGAGGAAAGTATAGGGGAGGTGGCAGAAGCAGGATTTTAAACACAGAGAGTGGTAAGTGCATGGAACACCCTGCCAGCGGATCTAGTAGAGGCAGATACATTAGGGACATTTAAGAGAGTCTTAGGCATAAGGATGTGAGAAAAATGAAGGCTATGTAGGAAGGAAGGTAAGATTAAACTCAGGTTAGGTTAAAATACTGGTAGAGCATTATGGGCTCAAAGGGCCTGTACTGTACTGTACTGTGATATTTTATGTTCTATGAAGGTCATTCCAAGTGGATCTGCAATAAGCAGGGAGTGTGTGGTCAACACCATGTGTACAGGTGAAGCGATGATAATTGGGATTGGGTACATGATGACCATTTTTCTATGTTGTAAGGCTCTACCAGTTTGAGGCATCAACACCACAGGGCAGAGTTAAGGCTTCACAGGAATACAGGCAACAAACACCTAGAAGGTGAAGTTTCCACAGGGATCCAACAGGCAACTGGAATGGGCAGTGTAGCATAGTACAATCTTTTCTAAGGAATTCACCTATGTTCAGACAGATGGTTCAGAAATAGAAGAGCATAAAAGTCTGTTTTATCTGGTTTAACTGTGATTCTTTCACCAATGAAGAACTTGCCATCGATTTTAACTGCATGTAAATATTGACTTCTCATACTGGTAATGGGAAGGATCTTGTTTATCAGTAAAATATATTTCACTCCATTGCTGTTCATGGTTCTTGCAGTAGATTTAGATTGATTGTACAGCTTTATGTTTAAATATTTCTCCTTTTCTGAAGATTCAGTTAAGAGCCATGTGGATTGTTGACAAGACCAGTATTTCTTGCACCCGCCTAATTACAGAGTCACCTCTTGAAGTACTACAGTTCATTTCATGAGGGCACTCCAACAATATTGTTGTCGAGGGAATTCCAGGATTTAGACTTGTCATTGATGAAGGAATGGCAATGTAGTTCTAAGTCAGCACAATGTGCCTGCAGTTAATTCCAGCATTTGTGTCAGTTCAGCAGTCTGAGAGTCTCACTGGATGCCTGCAGCCTGTTATCATTCAGTAAGTAAATCAGTAGAAAGGTTCACGCCTTTGAAAGAAGAAGAAAAATAAGACCATAAGACATAGGAAGGGAATGAGAGCATTCAGCCCATCAAGCCTGCTCCATCATTCAATTTATCTCGCCCCTCAACACCACTCTCCTGCCTTCTCCCCATAACCTCTAACACCCTTCGCATAAGACCATTTGACACAGCAGCAGAATTTGGCTATTCGCCCTAGCGAGTCTGCTCTGCCATTTGATCATGGCTGTTTTATTTTCCCTCTCAAACCCACTCTCCTTCTTCCTGTAACCTTTAACACCCTCGCTAATCAAGAAGCTATCAAACTCCCCTTTAAATATGCACAATGACTTGGCCTCCACAGCCATCTGTGGTAACAGCCTCTTCATTATGATGTACATAATGAAGAATTGGTCTGCCTACATCTGAATTTGAGGCAAAGCTACACAACAAAGGAAGAAATTCATTTGAAGTTACCAGCACTGAAAACACATGAGAATATCAATGCCTATTTGTACTGAGTCCAAAGGCTCCAATTACTGTGTCTATACACTCAGTGGCCGCATTATTGCCTACCTTCTGTACCTAATAAAGTAGCCACTGATTCTATGTTTAAGGTTTACTGCTGCTGTACCCCATCCAGTTCAAGGTTTGATGTGTTGTGCATTCAGAGATGCTCTTCAGCACACCAGTGTTATAATGCATGATTATTTGAGTTACTTGCACCTTCCTATCAGCTGTAGCCAGTCTGGCCATTCTCCTCTGACCTCTCTAATTGACAAAGCATTTTTGCCCACAGAACTGCCACTCACTGTAATTTGTTTTTCACCCCATTCTCTGTAAACTCTAGAGTGTATTGTGTTGTTGCCATAAATATCCCAGGAAAACAGCAGTTTCTGAGATACTCAAATCACCCCGTCTGACACCATCAATCATTCCACTGTCAAAGTCACTTCTTTCCCATTCTGGTACTTGGTCTGAACAATGGAACCTCTTGACCATGTCTGCATGCTTTTATGCATTGAGTTGCTGCCACATGATTGACTGATTAGGTATTTGCATTAACAAGCAGGTGTACAGTTTACAGAATGAAGTAGCCATTGAATGTATGTAGCATAGTCTATGCATTAAATCAACAACATTTTAGTTTCTGATTTTACGAATTGCAAGTTTCCCGATAGAGGAATACTTGGTACATATTTCACTTTAGCTACACTGGGGTCTCTTTTTTAATAATCCAACATAGTAAAAAAAACTAAAATTACATAACATTTAATTTCTTGTGTTCAGAGTTTCTCTGCTTTACATCAATAATTTTATTGTAGTGTGTTGAACAAAATTCACAAACTATGAAGAAAGCTTCCAACATTTGGTGTATTGGAAATGAGACAAATTCATTAACAAAGGAATTAAATAGTCCTTTTTCATATGGCAAACAGAAAAACACAGTCATTTCAATATAATGTGTGAATTGACAATGTCGCCAAAGAGCTTTGCATGGGTAGTTTAGACAGCACTCAGAGGGTACTAATGTGAGAAAACTGGCAACAATTTAACAAAGGCATGTGAAATGTAACAAGATTTTATGATCAGGGACATACTACCCGAGGAAGAAAAAGGAATAGAGTCGATATTCGCTTTCATATAAAAAAATTTTCCTGTGAGGATCACCACCTTGTTGTGGTGGAGAGGCTTGGAAGTTCCTGAGATTGATGCTGTCCGGAGTTTAGCCACCTGGTGCTTAGCTCTTGGTAGGATCACCCAAGGCAGTATGTCAAAGGGGAGGTTCCAGACAAAAACTGATCAAACCAAGGTCTCAACGGCAGACCTGGTGGAACAGGATGATATATCACAATGGCAGTGAAGATGGAGGAAGACTGCAGCTGTGAACAGTCCCCAGTTGTCTTGAATTCCACGGCACTGGACCCTGATCACAGCCTGTTAATGACTGTGTGGTGGCTGGTGGCTGGTGGCTGTCTGTGCATCAGGTTCCCTACATTAAACACATTCTCCATTAAAAGAATCCATGCTAATTACCCAGCTGTGGATCCCAGTTCAGCCTCTACAGTGGCACCAATAGACAAACCCTTAGGTGAACATCATACTCGACTCCAGTGGTCACACCACTACACTTAAACATGAGTATAATCAGGCTATGGTACTAAAGCCGGGGAATAGAACCACTTATGCAGCACCTTAAAGGAGCTAGTGTAGGATTAATGGGCCAAATGGTGTTCTTTGCCACATGATTTTCTGATGTCTTTGCTAATTAAAATTATATTATATTCCAAGAATGTCATTAATATATTTCAATGTGATCTTGCTTTGAATAGAAACATATCTAAACTTAATATGGCAATACCTTCCAAAGAATATTCTGCTTATTTAAAAGTTCTAACAATGCAGATTTTAAATCAAATGTTAACAGGCACATTATTACAAAGACTGTAAAGGACTTTCCTACCTATACTGTATAAAGCAGCATGTAATTGGTTTTTAAAAGATGTATTTAAATCTTTGAAAGGAATTACAAGCAGACTAACTATAGAGGCTTTGGAAGATTCATATATTAAGAGGTCTCTTAAATCTATTGATGAACGTTTTAACATTTTGATCTGCCCAAATTTTTTGACAACTTCAAGTGAATTACCTTCATAGTTAGAAAGTGCAGCCGCTGTTGCATAAGAATAACAGCATACAGAATAATGTCAAAGCAAAGATCATTCTGAAATTACTGGAAATCAACTAAAATAGTTACTTATTCATTTTTAGCACTTTGATCATTTCTGAATATACTGAAAAGGACATTTTCTCATTGAAAATGTCAAGTTAAATACAATAGAAAATGTAAATCATTGGATTAATTTAAAAGCAGAATTGCAAAGTGGTTTAACTGGTTTTGCCTTTGGGTAAACAACATAATATAATTCTGAACTTACTCCATGTTCTGCCAAATTGTTGTTGCTATAACATCATACTTCACTGATTGAAATAGAACTCTGAAGGGTTTAAACTTCAGAAACAATTTGACTCCTTTGCAACACACACAGAATGCTGGAGGATCTCAGCAGATCAGGCAGCATCTATGGAAATGAATAAACAGGTGACGTTTCAGGCTGAGACCTGCCTCAGGACTGGAAAGGAAGGGAGAAGGCACCAGAATAAAAAGGTGGGGGATGGGAAGGAGGATAGCTAGACGGTGATAGGTGAAGCCAGGTGGTTAGGAAAGATAAAAGGCTGGAGAAGATAGAATCTGATAGGGGAGGAAATGGACCATAGGAGAAAGGGACGAAGGGAGAGGTGAGAAGAGGTAAAAGGTCAGAATAGAGAATAGAAGAAGAGGGCGATGGGAGAGATTTTTTTTTACCAGCAGGAGAAATTGATATCCATACCATTAGGTTGGAGGCTACCTAGAAGGTTTATAAGCTGTTGTTCCTCTACCCTGAGGGTAGCCCCATCTTGGCACAAGAAGAGGCCATCGACTGACATGTTGGAACAGGAATGGGAATCTGAAATATGACTCCTTTGGCAGCCAGTTTTTCTGAAATTTGTATATATAAAAACATCTTTGCCTTCTTGTTTTAACAATATAATTTATGGTAAAGATTTAAGGACACATTTTAGAGAAATGTTTGTGAGGATGATTCCTTGGAGGAAATGAGACACAAGAGACTGCAGATGCTGGTATACTGTTAGACCTTTGGGGCCCATTTTCGGAAAAAGGATGTGCTGACATTGGAGAGAGCCCAGAGGAAGTTTATGAGAATGATCCTGGGAATGAAAGGGTTAATGTGAGGAGCATGTGATGGCTCCGGGCCTGTGCTCACTGGAGTTTAGAACTTCATTGAAACCTATCAAATACTGAAAGGCCTAGATCGAGTAGACGTGGAGAGGCGGAGTCCAGGACCCAAAGGCACAGTGTCAGAATACAAGCAAGTCCCTTTAGAAAAGACATGAGGATGAATTTCTTTAGCCAGACAGCGGTGAATCTGTGGAATTTATTGCCACAGACAGCTGTGGGGGCCAAGTCTTTGGGTAAATTTAAAGCAGCTCTTGATTATCAGGGTGTCAAAGGTTATGGGCAGAAGGCAGGAGAATGGGGCTGGGACAAATAATAAACAGCCATAATAGAATACTGGAGCAGATGGGGTCAGTTGATTGGCGTAATTCTGCTCCCACGTCTAATGATCTAGTGGTCTAACCGCACAAAAGAACTGGAATAATTCAGCAGGTCAGGCAGCGTGCATGGGGGAAATGAGCAGTTTATGCTTCGAGTCAAGACCCTTTATCAGGACTGGCCTGAATAGATTTAAGGATTTTTTTTTAAACAGAAGAATTCAACATTCCATGTTCTTAATGAACTAGGTAAAGTTTCAGAGGCTGGGACAGGATAAATGCTGAGATAACGTTTGGTCTTCTGAAACATTGAGTAGGTATAGTTTCATAATGAAGAACTAATCATTTAAGGTGGGAATAATGTTCACAATAACATTCACAAATCTCCCTCCCCATTTCCACTTCCATTCCCCACTCTGGCTCTTACCTCTTCTCACCTGCTGAGCACTTCACCCTGATGTCCCTCCTCATTCTCTTTCTCCCATGGTCCAAGCTCCTGTGCCATCAGATTCCTTCCTCTCCAGCCCTTTATCTTTTCCACCTATCATCTCCTAGATCCTTAGTTCACTTACCCTCCCCTGCCCACCTGGCTTTGTCTATTACCTTGTAGCTCAGGGTTCCCAACCTTTTTATGCCATGGACCCCCAGCATTGACCAAGGGGTCCATGGACCCCAACTTGGGGACCCTGGCTGTCCTCCTCCTCCTTGCTCCACTGTTTTTATTAGCATCTTCCTCCATCCTTTCATGATGAGTGTCTTGTTCAGAAACATCAACTGTTTATTCTTTTTCATTGACCTTGTTGAGTTCCTCCAGCATTTTGTATCTGTTCCTTTGGATTTCCAGCATCTGCAGAATCTCCTGTGTTTATTTTTTTTCCAGAAGATTGTAAACCATTGGAATTCTTCACTGCAAATAGTTGATGCTGTCTTTGAATATATTCCAGCTTATGATAATTTATTGATAAAGGGATATAAAAGGATTTTTGGGTGTTGAGACCAAGTTCAAATAGCCATGAGCTTACTGAATCACAGTGCAAGCTCAAGGGCCTAAATAACATAATCCTGCACCAAATTCTATTCTGTTAACTGATCAGATAATAGACACCAACCCTCAGTAGGAAGTCACTAATGGAAAGAGTGAGCAGTTTCAAATTCCTGGACATCAACATCTCAGAGGATCTATCCTGGTCTATCATATTTATGTAAACATGATGAAAACACACAATCTTTTTTTCCAGTCCTGATGTAGCATCTTGACCCAAAACGTTGACTGTTTACTGTTTTCCATAGATGCTGCATGGCTTGCTGAGTACCCCAGCATTTTGTACGTGTTGCATATATCATTAGGAGTGTGCTGCGATCTGGTATGTTACAAAATACACCAACAGAGTTGCACAGATGTACTGTGGAGAGCATTCTGATGAGTTGCATCATCACCTGCTCTAGCAGCCCTGATGCACAGGATCATAAGAGCCAACTGAGGGTTGTAGATTCATAGAAACCTAGAAAACCTAAAGCTCAATACAGGCTCTTTGGCCCACAAAGCTGTGCTGAACATGTCCCTACCTTAGAACTACCCAGGCTTTACCCATAGACCTCTATTCTTCTAAGCTCCATGTAGCCATCCAAGGGTCTCTTAAAAGACCCTATCATTTCCACCTCCACCACCACCGCCGGCAGCCCATTCCACGCACTCACCACTCTCTGCATAAAAAACTTAACTCTGACATCTCCCCTGAACCTACTTCCAAGCACCTTAAATCTGTGTCCTCTCATGCTAACCATTTCAGCCCTGGGGAAAAGCCTCTGACTATCCACACAATCAATGCCTCTTATTATCTTGTACACCTCTATCAGGTCACCCCTCATCTTCCGTCACTCCAAGGAGAAAAGGTCGTTCACTCAACCTATTCTCATAAGGCATGCTCCCCAATCCAGGCAGCATCCTTGTAAATCTCCACTGCACCCTTTCTATGGTTTCCATGTCCTTCCTATAGTAAGGCAACCAGAATTGAGCACTGTACTCCAAGTGGGGTCTGACCAGGGTTCTATATAGCTGCAGCATTACCTCTTGGCTCTTTAACTCAATCCCATGATTGATGAAGGCCAATGCACCATATGCCTTCTTAACTACAGAGTCAACCTGCGTAGCAGCTTTGAAAGCCCTATGGACTCGGACCCCAAGATCCCTCTGATCGTCCACCTTGCCAAGAGTCTTACCATTAATACCATATTCTGAGATCATAATTGAACTACCAAAATGAACCACCTCACAGTTATCTGGGTTGAACTCCATCTGCCACTTCTCAGCCCAGTTTTGCATCCCATCAATGTCCTGTTGTACCCTCTGACACCCCGGCACACTATCCACAACACACCAAACTTTTGTGTCATAAGCAAATTTACTAACCCATCCCCCTACTTCCTCATCCAGGTCATTTATTAAAAAATCACAAAGAGTAGGGGTCCCAGAACAGATCCCTGAGGCACTGGTCACTGACTTCCATGAAGAACATGACCCATCTACAACTACTCTTTGCCTTCTGTGGGCAAGCCAGTTCTGGATCCACAAAGGAATACCCCCTTGGATCCCATGCTAAAATCCATTTACACTACATCTACGGCTCTACCTTCCTCAATGTGCTTAGTCACATCCTGAAAAAATTCAATCAGGCTCATAAGGCACAACCTGCCTTTGACAAAGCCATGCTGACTATTCTTAATCATACTATACCTCTCCAAGTGTTCATAAATCCTGCCTCTCAGGATCTTCTCCATTGCGTACATTTCTGGTCACCGAATTATAGGAAAGATGTCAACAAAATAGAGAGAGTACAGAGAAGATTTACTAGAATGTTACCTGGGCTTCAGCACCTAAGTTACAGGGAAAGGTTGAACAAGTTAGGTCTTTATTCTTTGAAGCATGGAAGGTTGAGGGGGGACTTGATAGAGGTATTTCAGATTATGAGGGGGATAGATAGAATTGACATGGATAGGCTTTTTCCATTGAGAGTAGGGGAGATCCAAACAAGAGGACATGAGTTAAGAGTTAGGGGGCAAAAGTTTAAGGGTAGCACAAAGGGAAATTTCTTTACTCAGAGTGGTAGCTGTATGGAACAAGCTTCCAGTTGAAGTGGTAGAGGCAGGTTTGGTATTGTCATTTAAAGTAAAATTGGATAGGTATATGGACAGGAAAGGAATGGAGGGTTATGGGCTGAGTGCAGACCAGTGGGATTAGGTGAGAGTAAGTGTTCAGCATGGACTAGAAGGGCCGAGATGGCCTGGTTCTGTGCTGAAATTGTTATCTGGTTATATAACTTACCAACCATTGAACTAAGACTCACTGGCCTATAATTTCCTAGGCTATCCCTACTCCCATTCTTGAATAAGGGAACAACATCCACAACCCTCCAATCCTCTAGAACCTCTCCGGTCCTCATTGATAATGCAAAGATCATCGCCAGAGGCTCAGCAATCTCCTCCCTCGCTTCCCACCAAGATCCTTTTCCATAGTGAATACTGAAGCAAAGTATTCATTAAGTATCTCTGCTATTTCCACCGGTTCCATACATACTTTTCCACTGTCACACTTCTAGATTCATATCATTCCCAAGTTTTTTTGAACCTTTTATAAGCTCTTCTTTTCTTCTTGACTAGATTTACACCAACCTTTGTGCACCACGGATCTTGTACCCTACCATCCTTTCCATGCCTCATTGGAAAATACCTACTCAGAACCCCACACAAATATCCCCTGAACATTTGTCATATTTCTTCTGTACATTTCCCTGAGAACATCTGTTTCCAATTTATGCTTCCAAGTTCCTGCCTAATTGCCTCATAGTTCCCCTTACTCCAATTAAACGTTTCCCTAACTTGTTTGTTCCTATCCCTCTCCAATGCTATGGTAAAGGAGATAGAATTGTGATCACTGTCTCCAAAATGCTCCCACTGAGAGACCTGACACCTAACAAGCTTCATTTCCCTATAACAGATCAAGTATAGCCTCTCTTCTTGTACATATTGTGTCAAGAAACCTTCCTGAACACTCCTAACGAACTCCACCCTATCTAAACCCCTCACTCTAGGGAGATGCCTATCAATATTTGGGAAATTAAAATCTCCCACAACAACAACCTTGTTACTATTACTCCTTTCCAGAATCTGTCTCCCTATCTGCTCCTCAATGTCCCTGCTATATTGGGTGGTCTATAAAAAACACCCAGCAGAGTTACTGACCCCTTCCTATTCCTAACTTCCACCCGCAGAGACTCCATAGCCAATCCCTCCATGACTTCATCCTTTTCTGCAGTTGTGCCACTATCTCTGATCCACATTGCCACATCCCCATCTCTTTTGCCTCCCTCCTTATCTTTTCTGAAATATCTAAAGCCTAGCACTTGAGCTGGCCATTCCTGCCCCTGCACCATCCAAGTCTCTGTAATGGCCACAACATCATAGTTCCAAGTGCTGATCCACACTAAGCGCATCCACTTTATTCATGATACTCCTCGCATTAAAATAGACACATCTCAAACCATTGGACTGAGTGCATCCCTTCTCCATCACCTAACTATCCTTCCTTTTGCACTGTCTCCAAACTTTCTTTATTTGTGAACCAACCTCCCTTTCCTCTGTCACTTCAGTTCGGTTCCCCCCCCACCCTTAGCTGCATCACAAGTACAACCCTCCCCACCACAGAGACATTTTCAAAAGGCAATGCCTCAAGAAGGTAGCAGCCATCTTCAAGGACGTGCCCTCTATCCATTACTACTATTAGGGAAGAAATTCTGCAGCCTGAAGACAGACACTCAATGTTTTAGGAACAACTTCTTCTCCAGTATCACATTTCCGAATGGTCCACGAACACTGTCCCACTAGTCCTCTTTCATACTGTTTATTTTTTACTGTTACTTGTTATGCCTGCACTGTACTGCTGATAAAAACAACCAATTTCATGACTAGTGTTGGTGGCAATAAACATAATTCTGATTCTGAAATGAATTACATTTGTAGAAAAACAGCTTCCGTCCGCATCTTTGGGGGTAGCTCACAAATGCCCGCCTTTACCTACATGCTGAGATACAAGTTCATGACCTCTGGGTTATTCAATAGTCATTTGGCCACAGTTTGCTCTTGTGTGGCTGCATCTGAGATAATTTTGCTAATATTTGCATTATGAAGGAGCGTGACTATCGTAAACACTGAAAATTCTGCTGATGCTCGAAATCCAAAGCACCACACACAAAAAGCTGGAGGACTCGGCATTAATGGAAGTGAATAGACACTTCTTTGGTGACATCCAGGATAGAGCAATTTTTAGGAGACTGAAATGTAGGACTCCAGCATGGACAAATAAATATAGAAAATAAGATATTCTTCTGAAACCCCATTTCATGACCTCATTTGAGTACTTCTTGACATACAGTCTCTGCAGTTAAGCATGGCAGACAATTTGAAAATTGCAAACCAAATAAACTGACTTAGTAGTGTTGACAGAAAAATTCAAAGTAGATTTATTATCTAAGAATGTATGTGACATCGTATACCACCTTGAGATTAATTTTCTTGTGGGCAATCACAGTAGAGCAAAGGACTACAATAGAATCAATGAAAAACAGCGCCCAAAGACTGATAGCCAAACAATTTGCACAAGACAAATTATGCAAATATGAACAATTAATAAATTCTTCTCGGATTTCCAGTGGTTACAGGTATCAATTATAATCAATATTTTTGATAACAAACTTTGTTATCTTCATCAAGGATGATGCCTTGACATGACTAGTCCAATGGTATTTATATCCCCGTTGCCTCTCCCTCCTGATTGGTTAGTTATCCAATCAGGTTGCTGCTCTCCCACCTTGTTTACAATCAAATACCAGTTCTTATTTAGAGCGAGACCTTCATCTTTGTTAAAATCCTTTTCCTTCAGTTTTATTTCAATGGGTTCCTTTATCAGGCGGTCCCAAAATCCATTGGCACAGCACAGCAGTTTTGCGCTGTTGAAGACAATCCTGTGGTCATTGTGAGTTCAATGTTCTGCTACTGCTGATTTCTCCGGGTAATCCAAACAGATACACCTGTGTTTCTTGATGTGGGTTTCCACTGTGTCTGGCCGATATATGCTGTTCTGCATACATGGGGAATCATGTAAACTTTAGGCAACTTGAGTCCCAGGTCATCTTTTACCTGCATAAACTGTGAATTGAGCTTCCTTATGGGTTTCTTAATGGTATTAATCTGGTATTTCTTCTAGATCCTGGCAGTCCTTGCAGAAACCATGGAAATGTAGGGAAGATAGGAGGTAGGTCCGGGTTCCTCGTTTTTTTCCTGGTTTTTACATTGGCCCTTTTACGGGCCAATTGGTTTCCTTCGCCTTGCAGCCATTCTGTGGGAACATCGAACCAGTGGTAACCAGCCTTTGCCATCTGCATCATAAACTGAATGTTTGGATGGATACTGTTCAGACGGCCGTGAAACTGTTGGCAGTGCCTGGAAGCCACATTATGAAGGTGTCATCAATGTATCTGAAGAAGCTTCTGGGGTGTAAGGCGATTACGCATGACATTCATATAGAACAGCTACAAGTGAGGGAAACCAATCGGGCCTGTAAAAAGGCCAAAGGAAAAACCAGGGAACCTAACAACGAGGGGGAACCCAGCACTGCTGCCTGTCTTCCCTATATTTTCATGATTTCTGGAAGGATATACACACACACACAATTTAAAGTTAGAAACAGGAGGAAGTGATGATATGGAAGTGATAAGGAACATTTTGAGGTGGGCAGAGTTAAAGAGAGATTGCAAGTTCAAAGTTTATTTGCTATCAAGCTTGAAAGCTATGCAGACAAGAATGAAGGTTTCAATGCTGTCAGTCTATACTTGGTTGCAAACCATAGAACATTACAGCACAGTACAGGCCCTTCAGCCCTCCATGTTGTACCGACCTATATAATCCTTAAAAAAAAGTACTAAACCCACACTACCCCATAACCCTCCATTTTTCTTTCATCCATGTGCCTGTCCAAGAGGTTCTTAAATACCCTTAATGTTTTAGCCTCCACCACCATCCCTGGCAAGTCATTCCAGGCACTCACAACCCTCTGTGTAAAAAACTTACCCCTGATGTCTCCCCTAAACTTCCCTCCCTTAATTTTGTACATATACCCTCTGGTGTTTGCTATTGGTGCCCTGGGAAACAGGTACTGACTATCCACCCTATCTATGCCTCTCATAATCTTGTAGACCTCTATCAAGTCCCCTCTCATTCTTCTACGCTCCAAAGAGAAAAGTCCCAGCTCTGCAAACCTTGCTTCATAAGACTTGTTCTCCAAACCAGGCAACATCCTGGTAAATCTCCTCTGCACCCTCTCCATAGCTTCCACATCCTTCCTATAATGAAGTGACCAAAATTGAACACAATACTCTAAGTGCGGTCTCACCAGAGATTTGTAGAGTTGCAACATGACCGCTCTACTCTTGAACTCAATCCCCCATTAATGAAGCCTAGAATCCCATAGTCCTTATTAACTACCCTATCAACCTGTACAGCAACCTTGAGGAATGTATGGATTTGAACCCCAAGGTCCCTTTGTTCATCCACACTCTTAAGTAACTGACTATTAATCCTGTACTCAGTCTTCTGGTTTGTCCTTCCAAAATGCATCACCTCACACTTGTCCGGATTGAACTCCATCTGCCATTTTTCTGCCCAACTCTGCAGCCTGTCTATACCTCTTGTAACCTTTGACAACCTACAGATCCATCCACAACTCCTTCAATCTTTGTGTCATCCACAAATCTACTCACCCATCCTTCCGCCTCTACATCCAGGTCATTTATAGAAATCAGAAATAGCAGGGGTCCCAGGACAGATCCCTGCGGCACTCCTCTAGTCACCGACCTCCAGGCAGAATACTTTCCTTCCACAACTACTTTCTGCTTTCTTCCTTTAAGACAATTATTTATCCAAACAGCCAAGTTTCCACATCCCATGCCTCATGACTTTCTGGATGAGTCTCTCATGAGGGACCTTGTTGAATGCTTTGCTAAAGTCCATGTAGACCACATCCACTGCCCTACCCTCATCAATTTCTTTTGTTACCTCTTCAAAAAACTCAATCAGGCTCGTAAGGCATGATCTTCCCTTCACAAAGCCACGTTGACGAACCATGAGTAAACTGTACTTCTCCAAATGCTTGTAGATCCTATCCTTAAGAATCCTTTCCAGTAGTTTGCATACCACAGACGTAAGACTCACCGGTCTGTAGTTCCCAGGTTTCTTCTTATTACCTTTTTTAAACAAGGGAACTACATTTAAACAAGGGCACTTCTTCTTCCTTAACCTCCACATTGTCCCACTCTACTTCGACCCCATCCTGATCAAGATCCTTTTTACTTCTGAATACTGAAGCAAAGTATTCATTTAGGACCTCCCCAACCTCTTCCGCTTCCAGGCACATGTTGCCCTCTTTATCCTTTAGCGGTCCCACCTTCGTTCTCATCCTCCTCCTATTCTTCACATACGCATAGAACGCCTTGGGGTTCTCCTTAATCCTACATGCCAAAGCCTTCTCATGCCCCCTTTGAGCTCTCCTAAGTCCTTTCTTTAGCTCCTTCCTGGCTACCCTATATTTCTGATGAGCCCCTCCTGCTTCCTGCTTCTTATATCTAACATATGCTTCCTTTTTCCTCTTGACAAGTTGCCTCACATGTTTCGTCTGCCATGGTTCCCTTTTCCTACCATTTGTTCCTTGCTCTCAGTGGGACAAACCTATCCTGAACCCAGCTCAAATGGTTCCTAAACTTCTCCCACATTACTTCTGTGCTTTCTCCTTTGAACATCTGTTTCCAACTTACTCTCACTAGTTCCTGCCTCATCCCTTCAAAGTTAGCCCTTCCCCAGTTAAGCACTTTACCATTTCGTCTGATATTATCCCTTTCTTTAGCTATGCTGAAGCTAAGGGAGTTGTGGTCACTCTCACAAGAATGCTCCCCCACCGAGTGGTCTGTCACCTGACCAGGTTCATTACCCAGAACCAGATCCAGTATAGCCTCTCCTCTCATCGGCCGGTCCACATACTGTGTCAGGAATCCCTCTTGAACACACCTGACAAATTCAGCCCCATCTATCCCCCTTGCACTCAGGAGATGCCAGTCAATATGAGGGAAGTTGAAATCTCCCATAACTACTACACTGTATTTCCCACACCATTCTAAAATCTGCCTGCTTATCTGCTCCTCAGTGTCCTGAGGGCTATTTGGGAGCCTATAGACTACTCCCAGCATAGTGATTGATCCCTTCCTATTTCTGACTTCCACCCAGGCTGACACCATGGACAGTCCTTCTGCAGCATCCTCCCTTTCTACAGCTGTGATACTACCCCCGACCAGCAAAGCCATCCCCCCCCCCCACCCCTTTTCTACCTCCCATCCTATTCCTTTTAAGACACCTGAACTCCGGGACCTGCATCATCCAATCCTGCCCTTCCTCCAACCAAGTTTCAGTAACAGCCATAACATCGTTGTTCCACGTACTAATCCATGCTCTAAGTTTATCGTCCTTGGTCCTAATACTCCTAGCATTGAAATAGACATATTTCAACCCCTTTAACTGGCTACAATTATGTTCTGTCCCCTGCCTGTCCTTCCTCATCAACTCAGAACTCTTAGCATCATGCCCTTGTCCTTCTACCTTAATCCCTGCACTCACATTCTGATTCCTACCCCCCTGCCAAACTAGTTTAAACCCTCCCCAACAGCTCTATCAAAGCTGCCTGCCAGGATATTGGTCCCCTTGGGATTCAAGAACAATCTGTCCTTTTTGTACAGGTCACACCCACCCAGGCTTTGTTCTAGATTGAGAGAGCAAATAAACATTGATGGATGTGTGAAAATCTTTAATGCAAAACTAGTATATTTTAAGATGTCCAGAAGTTTCCAATTGGCCTTGCCAATTGAAACTATTTACTGGGCACACGTCATCCAAAATGAGTGTGACTGGCTGAAAAGAAAATCCCTAGAATTTTAAGCACAATTTCATCAAGGCAAGTTGAAGCTCGATGCCATTTTGTTTCAGCGTTAAAAACATTATGCAGGAAGAATAAGCTCCCCAAAGTAGAGGTCTTGCTCTTGAAATTATCACCACTGGGAAATTCCACTAATGGGGGCTGATCTTCACCGTTTCATCAACTGTTTAATAATGAAGCTGGATATTTTGGGTATAGATGCACTTTTAAAAGCTTTAAAATAAGTTTTACCAACTCAGATTTTCAAAGAAATTAATGTAGCCAATTTAGCTGGTGTGTGTGATCATTATGTATTTTAGAGAGGAGTTTTAGTAATCTCTCTAATTATTGGTGGTTGGATATTGTCAGAATTGTTACTAATGTATGACATGAAATTTGATTTTGTTGCAGTACAGTGAAAGACAAAATTACCTTAAATTACAAAGCTGATGGAAAATGGGCAGAGTCATGGAACACTACAGCACAGAAACAGGCCCTTCAGCCCATCTAGTCTGTGCCAAACTACTAATCTAGTCCCATTGACCTGCACCCACACCATAACCCTCCAACACTCATTCCATCCACATACCCATCCAGTTTTCTCTTAAAAGTTGAAATAGGGTTCGCAGTTCTACTGGCAGCTTGTTCCACATTCTCACAACTCACTGAGTGAAGAGGTTCTCCTTTAACATTTCACCTTTCACCCTTAATCCAGAACCTCAGTGGAAAATGCCTATTTGCATTTACCCTATCTAAACCGCTGATAATTTTGTATACCTCTATCAAAAGACTAAGGAGCTGGTGGTGGACTTGAGGAGGGCCAAGGCACCGGTGACCCCTGTTTCCATCCAAGGGGTCAGTGTGGACATGGTGGAGGATTACAAATACCTGGGGGATACAAATTGACAATAATCTGGACTGGTCAAAGAACACTGAGACTGTCTACAAGAAAGGTCAGAGCCGTCTCTACTTCTTGAGGAGACTGAGGTCCTTTAACATCTGCCGGACGATGCTGAGGATGTTCTACTAGGCCAGGGGTGGGCAAACTTTTTGACTTGTGGGCCACAACGGGTTCTAAAATTTGACAGGGGGGCTGGACCAGGAGCAGATGGACGGAGTGTTTTGGTAATACACCTCATAAGAGAAAATAAAATATCATGGGATATGTAGAAAACATATGCTTTAATTTCAATTGAAAATGAACAAATGCATTACAACAAAATATCTGTCTTTGAAGTCCCATGGTATTTAGCTATTTATTGAAATGACTTTTAAAACACTGAAAATTAAATGAATAAAATACAGCTTTTTTTAATAGTAACAGTTATTATTTTAAAGCACTGAAAATTCTGTTATCCTTCAAGATATTATCATCATCACTCTCCTCCTGACTGTCTTTATTTCAAAAACAGTAGGAGATGCAGGTCTACTTGTCCTGCTCCTTCTTATTCAATTGTCCCCGTGCCAAAACTCAACAACGACCAGCACAAAGACAGAACACTGACAGCGCGCCAGTATGCGGAGCGCGTTATTTGATCTGGAGCGCATTTTTTATTTTGAGAACGTACGTGCACCTGCGCACTACTCATGTCCATCACTTAACAGAAATGACATGTAACATGTAAGGCTTATTGAAAAAAATATTTTCAAATGCATTTTTTACATAACACAACGAAGAAACTTATTTTTAATTTCAGTGGGAACAGTGTTGTTGGTCTCCCTTTTTAGCCAGCGCATCAAAGTCTGGATTTATTTTGTTGTGGCGATTCTCAGGATGGATCTGAGGTGTTGGTCAGTTAACTTGGATCTGTGGCTGGCTTTGTGTTCACACAAATAGGTCGAGCCGAACAAAGAGTAAAGCGCAAATGTGGAGTAATACGCTGCACCTCAACAAAGGTCAATGTAGAGTGCGTCATCTATTGGGAAAACGCCGGAATTGCGGGGAAAAAACGTTAACAAGGTTTATTAATATAATTTCATCAAGTTCTGCGGGCCGGATTAAAAAGCTTAACGGGCCGCATATGGCCCCCGGGCCGTAGTTTGCCCATGCCTGTACTAGGCTGTGGTGGCCAGTGCTATCATGTTTGCTGTTGTGTGCTGGGGCAGCAGGCTGAGGGTAGCAGACACTGACAGAATCAACAAACTCATTCATAAGGCCAGTGATGTTTTGGGGGTGGAACTGGACTCTCTGACGGTGGTGTCTGAAAAGAGGATGCTGTCCAAGTTGCATGCCATCTTGAACAATGTCTCCCATCCACTCCATAATGTACTGGTTAGGCACAGGAGTACATTCAGCGAGAGACTCATTTCACCGAGATGCAACACTGAGCGTCATAGGAAGTCATTCCTGCCTGTGGCCATCAAACTTTACAACTGAGCCAATAGGCTGGTCCTAGACTTATTTCCACTTGGCATGATTAATTTATTTAATTGTTTATGGTTTTTATATTGCTATATTTCTACACTATTCTTGGTTAGTGCAGCTGTAACAAAACCCAATTTCCCTCAGGATCAATAAAGTATGTCTGTCTGTCTGTCTGTCAACTCTCTCCTCATTCTTCTACTGTCTAGGGAATAATGTCCTAACCTATTCAGTCTTCCCCAATAACTGAGCTCCTCAAGTCCTGGTAACATCCTCCACACTTTCAAACTTATTGACATATTTCGTATAGGTAGGTGACTAAAATTGCATACAATACTCCAACTTACAACTCACCCATGTCTCAGACAATTTCAATAAAACATTCCAACTTCAGTACTTAGTACATTGATTTATGAAGCCCTATGTGCAAAAAAAAAAATTCCTTACGACCCAAACTGCCTGTGACACTACTTTCAAAGAATTCAGGGTATGTATTCTCAAATCCCTGTTCTTCTGCATTGCTCGGTGCCTTGCCGATCACCGAGCATGACTGTCTTGACCTTGCAAAGTGCATTAAATTCAATCTGCCATTTTTCCAACTGGTCCAGATCCCAATGCAAGCTTTGTTGCTCTTCCTCACTATTCACTATGCCCCCAATCTTGGTGTCATATGCAATTTGCTGATCATTTAGATCATTGATATAGATGACAAACAACAAACCCAGCACTGATCCCTGCAGCATTCCACTTGTTATAAGCCTGCAGTTAGAGGCTACCAATCTCTAGCTTGTCCCGCTAGTGTCTAACCCAATTTACTACCTTATCTTGAATGCCGAGTGACTGAATCTTCTCAACCAATCTCCCATGTGGGACCTTATCAAAGGCCTGAAGTCTATGTCGATAACATTCACTGCCTTGCCTTCATTTACTTTCCTGACAACTTCCTCAAAAATTCTAGATTGGTTAGCCAATAGCGACCATGCACAAAGCCATACTGGCCATCCCTATCCAAATTCTCATCTGATCCTTTAGAATAACTTCCAATTACTTTCCCACTACTTATGTCAGGCTCACTGGCCTATAATTTCCTAGTTTATCTTTAGAGCCTTTCTTAGACAGTGAGCGACATTAGATATTCTTCAATCCTCTGGTATCTCACCTGTGGCTCTGTCTTTCAAGTACCTCTGCTGGGGTCCCTGCAATTTCTGCACTAGCCTCTCACGGGGTCTGTGGGAACATCTTGCCATGCCCTGGCAAATTATCCATCTTAATTTGCTTCATGACAGCAATCACCACCTCCTCTGTAATTTGTATAGGGTTAATCATCTCACTGCTGTATTGCCTCTTATCTATGGACTCTATGGACAAGTAAATACAAATACAAAACTCCACAAGATCTCCCCATTTCTCTCTGTCTCATGCATAAATTACCACTTTAAGCTTTCAGAACACTAGTTTTGTCTCTTGCTATCCCTTTGCTCTTAATCTGAAGCCTTTAGGATTCTCCTTCACCTTGTCTGCTAGAGCAACCTCATGACTTTTTAGCCCTCCTGATTTCCTTTTTAATTTTGTAGTTTAATCAAGTCATCCCTCATCCACTTCCAGTACAAGGAAAACTCAGCCTAAACAGTCTCCCCCCAGAGCTGAAATCCACCATTTTATGCAATATCCTGATGAATCTCACACTGTTGAATACTCTCCAAAGTAATCACTGTCATTCCTATTTGCCATGACCAAAAACTCCAGTGATAGCCTTCCCATTTCCTTTCTAGTCCTGAAGAAGCATTTCAGCCCAAAACATTATCTGTTGATTCATTTCCAGAGATGCTGCCTTACCTGCTGAGTTTCTCCAGCATTTTGGGTGTTGCTTTAGATTTCCAGCATCTGCACTTTCTGGTGTAAGTGTAAGCAGTGTTTATAGAGTTGAAACATACCCTCCTTGCTCCTTCCTCTGGCTAATGAGGGTAAGCATTCTGTATGGCTTTTTGTTTTTATTAATTAATTAATATTTCTGTGATGCACCTTTATTTTGTAATCAGAGTGATATAAAGACAAGTTCTTGCACACAAATTGGAGAGACAGAGGCTGGAACCTGGAGTAATAAAGCAGGATTGTGACACAAAATGTCTTTATTTCACCCTCACCCCACCTCACAGAGACTGTAGGACCCATGGAGTTCCTCCAGCAAATTGCTTGATGCACACAAATGTCACGATAGCTGAGGGATCTCATTTGAATTATTTATTGGTGTTACAGCTGAGTGGTTCCTGTTAAGACATTAACACCAACCTCAGAAACCCACGCCAGTAGACATCACCGATGCTAGGCTGTGTTCCAGCAAGCTGATCAAGTGCTGAGGGCAGTCTTGCCAATGATTTGGATTTGCATTTTTTTTAAGTTTGTAAGTGCCAGCATTATGTTCAGAACAGATTTACCTTACCCATGCCAAGGATAAAAGCGATTGAAATTATTTTAATGTTGCCTACCTTGAATGAAAACCAATGAGGTTCATCTCTTTGGTTGCAAAATTCCTCTTTTAGGTAAATGCTTTGTATTTTTTAAGTTTTGTCTCTCTTTTAATTCCAGGAGTAATTAAAAAAACTTGAGAATGGAACTGTTTTAGATAACTATCTGAACATGCCCAGGTACTTAATCTGTTCTTGAATGAAGATGATTAGAATCAACTGATTAGCAAGTATTAGTGTTGTACTGTAAAATGAACGTATATGCAATTTACCTTATAATTCATTTTGTCAGAACAGACCTTTGATACATAACTATGCATATATTGAAGCACATACTTACAGCCTTCAAACAAGCAGATTCCAGCAAATAGAAGTGCAATTAATCCTTATTTACTTTATTCTATACTAGCTAGTTTCTTTAATGCATAACTCTTCTCATCACAAAATGCAGCTACTGCCCTTGATGTATGTTTCCTTACTTTTGTCCTTGCCTGTTTTACACTCAAAGACTGATTTCCTTGCACCATTCTATTGTTTCACACTGATGATGTGACTATCAGAGAAAAATCAATCAACAGATCATCTAATACGCATCCTCTTCTCCTGTCAATCATTTCACTCACATGTAAGAACAGCTGTTAAACAAGATTGTTATTAGATCCTATGTAAGGTCAATAAGAAAGGAGCAAAATGAGAAGTGTATTTTGTTCCTTTCTCTATCAATCATTATGTTTGTTCCTCCGGAACTATCAGATGTGATGGTATAGGATTTATCTTTTATTAATTACTTGTAATATACTACCTGTCCAATTAACTTTCTCCAAATTCTGCACCTGAAACTACATTCTGGAAGTCGTGCTCAAAATTCTTGTGCAGGAAAATAGATTAGGACAAGTAACTTGCAGAGAAATAATATCCTTCTCTGTCACTGTTCAATAAACTCAGAATAAAAAGACAACTCAGCACTGGCCTGTTCATATTTACAACAATGGCCATTTCAGAACTGGAAAGATGTGCTACTTCTTAAAAAAATTTCTGAACATAAGATGTCTTGGTGATATTTCACATTTCCTGTTTTATATTGTACAATACACAGTCCTCTATTAACAAGTCTGAACAATAATCTCCCCCACCACCATTGCAATATATAATAAATAATAATAATAATAATAATAATAAACAAAATAAATTGATGAATTTTCCAGGACAGCTTGCTATGATTCTCACAAACAAGAGAAAATCTGCAGATGCTGGAAATCTGAGCAACACACAAAAATGTTTGAGGAATTCAGCAGGCTAGGCAGCATCTAGGAAAAGAATCCAGTCAATGTTTCGGGCTGAAACCCTTCAGCAGGACTGGAGAGAAAAAAAAGAGTAGTAGATTTGAAAGCTGGGGGGAGGGGGGGAATTCTGTCTAGCTTTAAACTCTGTAATTTACTGAATCAAACAAAAACAGGGTATCATATTGGAGACAACCAAACGAATTACACCTTGACACACCTTCTCTCCATGGACAATTTGAAATTATACACTCCTTCAGTAAAGCTATGACAATTAATACAAATAGAACTATTTTCTAATGATATAAACATGAACTTTGGATTGGATAAATGCAGAACATTAAACATGAAGAAAGGTGCAATAGAGCTAATAGAATATAAAACAGCAGCAGGATACAACACAACCAAGGGATGAAAATTATGCATACACATCTGGAATATCAACAAGCAAAGAAAACAGATCACAGTGCGATAAAGGGAAAAAACTTTAACAGAATTTACTTCAATGTTTAAGAAAATCTGCCAAACAGAGCTCAATAGTAAAAATATAACAAAGGCAACAAACACTTTTGCTGTACTTATATGATCGTATTGTTTTGGCATAATATCTTGGTCCAAAACCAATCTGGAAAATTTACAAAGAAAAATAAGAACTGAAATGACAAATTTTAGAAAACACTACATATACTTAAACACACTTAGATTAACACTACCTAGTGTAGGAAGGAGGAAGAGTAATAACCAGAAAAACATGCAGTCAGATAAAACATTAAATGATATGTTTTCATTTGGAAGACACTCCCATGATCTGAGCAGACTAGATGTTGACAAGGAAGCACCGAATGCCTGGTTCAGAGTTGGAAGCCTCTTTCCAGAAACAGAGGGGTTCCTTATAGCAATACAAGACTTGGTGGTTAACAAAATACCTGCCAAAAGACCAACAAATTCATGATGATCAATGCAAAAAATACCAAGAGAAACCAGAAACAATCCAACACATTACAGGATCCTACAGCAGTTTAACACAATCTGATTACTTACACAGGTACAATCAAGAGGCAAATATCATTCACCAAAATCTTACTGTAAAATACAAACTTATAAAAGACATTACACCTTACTATAAGTACAAGCCTGATCCAAATTTAGAGTCAGAGTCTCAAAATTATATCATGACCGATCTATTATTACAGATAGCGTATCCAGACTTATTATGGAAAGTCCTGATACAGGATAAACAAGAACAACTTACTTAATAGATATAGCCATTCCAAACACACAGAAATCAATATGGAAAAACACCAGAACTTAAAAGATGAAATTGAAAGGCTATGGAACATGAACAGGGTATACATTGTCCCAATAGTAATATCTACATCTGATGTCATCTTAAAGTCATGACAAAATAGCATTAAACAAACAGGCCTACACAGCATTATTTATGTAAATCTCCATAAAGCCACAATACGAAACACCACTTGAATAGTCTGAAAATTCATAGCAATGAATGGACTTGGCTATGCCAATCTCAGTCTCTTAATAAGACTCAGGTTTTACCAGCTTGAACTGAGAAAAATAAAAAACTTAGAGCACTTTTCATACAAGCAATATGGCTCAAAGTGCTTTACAATGGATAAAGTTCAAACATGAAGATAAAAGACAAAATGATGTTAGTTAAAAGCAAAGCTAAATAAATAGGTTTAGAGCTGGTGTCAACCGAGTCTGCATACCTTACAGTTTTAAGTATTAAATTCTACAGTTTAGCAGCATGGTTAAAAAATTGACCTGCTGATTGCCTTTTGAGGGAGATTGTTTAAATTCAAGGGACTGGTGGAAGATGACCCGAAAGCTCGATCAGGATTATAAAACAAATGTGATTCTGTGATGTACTCTGATCCCAGACCATTGAAAGCTTTAAAAACAAGTAAAATAACTTGAAAACCAATTCTAAAGGATACAGGAAGCCAATGCAGAGTAGTTAGGATGGGAGTGATATGCTTCCTCAACCTGGTTTTAGTTAAAAGTCTAGCAGCGGCGTTCTGAATGAGTTGAAGTTTGTCAATAGATTGCTTTGGAAGACCAGTAAGAAGTGCATTGCAGTAATCTAGTCTATTTGATATAAAGATATGAATTATTTATGGCCTGCTGGTTATGCACAATTTAGGGAAAACTGTTCCATATAAACAAGCTCCCACAATGTTATCAAGAGACATTATCCAACAGAGGCACACACGTTCATTCCTTGAACAGTAGAGCTCATTCACTCTCTCTCTACCTTTTGTAATTGTTCTTTCAGCTGAAATATTTATCCAAGCGCGCCTGCAGAAAACAGTGCAAATGTTGAGAGTTGGGTTTTTCTCCTGATGCATGAGTCAATATACCTTCACTCAATCAATACCACTGAGAAACAGTTTTGTTCTGATGGAGTTGTGACCACAATTCCTAAGAATGGTAGTGCTTCAAATATACATAGTAAAAGCACCCTAGAAAGGTCAGAGATCACAAAAACTAATAGAAATAATGGAATAATACAGCACTTTGCAAACCATGTCATAGGAAGGAAATTTAAGAGGAACCCCACAGCCTGAGGGCAGTGAAATTAGGGTGAGAAATGCAGGCTGTTTTCAGAACAAAAAAATGCAAGCAGATGTCCAAAGGAAGCAGCCAATGAAACAGGTAAAATTTGAGGGTTCATAAAAGTAATTCGTAAGGATAGATAGAGTAAATGCAAGCAGGCTTTTTGCACTGAGGTTGGGTGAAAGGTGAAATATTTAAAGCAAACTGCTTCACTCAGAGGGTGATGAGAGTATGGAACGAGCTGCCAGCAGAAGTGGTGAATGCGTAATCAATTTCAACACTTAAGAGCAATTTTGATAAGTAGATGAATGAAAGGGATATGGAAGGCTATGGGTCCAGGTGAAAGTCAATGGGATTAGGCAGATTAACGGTTCAGCACAGACTAGATAAACCAAAGGGCTTGTTTCTTTGTTGTAAGGCTGGAACCAAGAGGCAGCAAGGATTGTGTAAAAGAGGGGATTTAATTGTTATTGAGTTCCTCTCCGCATCTGGTGACACATCAGGCAGCAACCTTGCTGTTTGTTTAGCATGTATTTTTTTCTGAGGCCAAGTTACTAGCTCGATGCTAAGCCCAGCGCAAATGGAAAATGTGCAAGGAGCCGGACGGATTTGAATGCGGAACCACTCACCTCAAAATCCGGTAAGGATGCCACTATACCACTGGGCCACAAGCAGAAGATTTAAGTGGGTGAGCAGTGACATTCAGAATGGATTGGTTTAAATTACTGGATAAATATTAATTCACCCTCCAAACTGGACCCTTCTCAACTTCACAGACTGGAGTCCAGAGGAACCCTTTGGCTACCTGCAGAAATTCACTTCCGTCTTGTTGTTACTGTATGATCAACTGCAATCATGCAAGCTATAATCTTAACCGATGGTTAATGAGAAACCGCACTCAGTGCAGACTGGTGTCAAGCAAGTTGGTATGACTCTCACTTTCCTCAATCCTTCTTACTGCATTGTGGCACAACACCCTCCAATAAAAGTTTCTTGCTGGGCCGGAACTAGTCTAGCAGACAAACAGGAAACTATTCAATGCTCAACATCTCCACTCCAGAACCAAGGTCACTAACTACATTTGATCCTGATGCAAAGTGCAGATATTGTCTAAGAGATGGAATATTCAGAGGCCATACGTCTTCTCAATTGTTCAAGTCAGAGATACAGAACTGAAGCAGCCAATTCAAGCCATTGGGTCTATGGTAACCATTAATCAACCATTGTACCTAACCCTACCAAATGCTGGTGGGGGAGAAAGGTGGCAGACAATCTCTGAAGAATGACACTATCCAAAAGTAGGCAATAGCAAACTACTATTCTAGAAAAGTTTGTCAGGACCAATCATGGTCACAAAGCCCATGCTAACCCATGTCATACAACAGGCTTTTTCCACTGAGTTTGTGTGAAGTCACAGGTTATCGATGAGAGCTGAAATATTTAGGGGAGCCCAAGGGGAAACTTCTTTACTGAGAGGGTGTTGAGGTCACGGAAGCTGCCAATGGAAGTGGTGAATGTGAGCTGCCTGCAATATTTAAGAGAAGTTTAAGTGCGTGGATGGGAGAGCTATGGAAGTTGATGGGATTAGACAGAACACAGTCTAGTAAAGACTAAGTGGGCTGAAAGGTTTGTTTTTGTGTTGTAGTGCACTTAAGGAAGTTTAAAAATTGGTCTAAAATATAAGGTGTTTTTTGTTTTAAATCATTGTGGAATCTGGTTTTGAATGCAGATTTGTGCAATTCCCTTTATTTTAAAGGGTATTGTAAATATGATAAAATCATGCAATACAAACTACAGAAATGAGGGACCATTAAATAAAAAATCACTAATGGAGAAACAAAACACAGTAAAACCTTGGGAACTTTTCCATATTGCTACTAGGCATCTACACTGCAACTCGGGTCTCCTTGGAATAAAAGGCCAGAAGTAAACAGCATGCAGACCCTTTCTGAACATCACTGACATTAAATCCAGCAACATCTAACCTCCATATCATTTTGTACTTTTAACGTGAATACAAAGGGATCCAAGGTAACCAGAGGCGGGAATGACTAATAGATAATGATTCTCCTTGGACTCCACAGACCCATTATTCGGCAAGTTGCCAGACAACCTTATTTTCTAAAAAATTCAATAAACACGGATCTTTAACGACCCACAGACATTTGTTATACAGCAGCATTGATGGGCTGTTAAGAGCCAGACTCCAAGAAACAAAAGATTATACAATTCAGTCAGAATACAAAAAAGTATTTCTTTAACATCAGTTCAAAGCAAAACTCTATTTTATTGTCAATGTAAATGTGCAAATAAGGCACTAGAATGCTGACCTATAGTCAGACATAGCACCACAACTAACACACTGTACCATCAATGATAAAATTCTAGCATAATGACAAGGTTCATTATCCCCTATAATACAAAGGTAAATACTTGTTATTTACATAATTTACAGCTGAAATTTTAAAATATTCAGTAAAAAAAGTATAAAATAATAAAAATATAGCAAATTCATCATACTCCAGAAGATAGTGCTCTCAAAATAAAAGCATACATTAACAATGCTTCCTCTTGGTCCATTAACCATCAGTTTATAGCATCTTCTATCTTTAAGATACAATTAGAAATCACTTTTCTGGAAAACTGAAGCAACAGTTTTGAGGTAGGTTAAGTCTTTCTTTGGTACAATAAGTTTGAGCAGTATAGTTCATGATGATGGTATCTACGTGTTAACTCTGTAAGGCTGAAAAGTTGGAGTCCTACATTTATCAATATGTTCGTAAGAACTATTGTGTTTCCCTGTGACAGAAACTGAGGGACCTTCTGATATTGTTTCAACCTCAGAATCGCTGTCCAATGAGCCTTGAGGATTATGATGAAGTGTTAAAGACCGAGCAGTAGCTGGTTGAATATAATCAGAATAGGGATCTTGGTGTCGTCTCCATAAGGGTTTTCCAAAAGTCCCTGATAAAAAAAATTTGCAAACATAAAGAACATTGTTCAAAAGCAGCATAAGATGATCCAATTTGCAAAATTTTAATCTGCATAATACAATTTTGCTCAACAAATTCTGGATGTAAACTGTGGTTTCTGCAAAAACAATTCAAATTCCATCTCCTTCAGGTCTAATTAAGCAGTAAAGATCTGTAATTTTTTAAAAATCCCAAACATAAATAGAATCAGGAAGATTCACTGAACCATAAAAGTCAATGTTCTTTGAACATTACCCAAGTTTCCAGTTTAAGTTTATTTATACTAATCTGTCTCTCTCCCCTACAGATAAATACTGCATGTTTCTCATCAGTTACAGAATTGTGACTGATCTAATTAAAAAACAATATATTGCTCTGCATTATTAAAACAGATGATGCAATTTAAGACAAAAGCACAAGCACAAGAATCCAACCACTGTTCTCTAAACAGAATTTGAACATGTTGAAGTTCCACTGAAACCGGATTATTTGAGTAGCCAATCCTCACAAATTGCAATTTGTGATAATTTTAATCAGATTGCCGTGGACATTACATTAGCTTCAATATCTCTAAGGCTACAAAAATAATTTAAACTGGCTATAGCTTAGATATGCATGCAAAAAATTAACTTTAGTGCATAATCAATTGTCTGAATATTGTCTGAATTAAAGCATTCTATACAAGAAAACCAATAGGTAGAAAAGGATATACAATATGCTTGTGTAAATGTGTTAAAGTAACTTGTTTATCTAAATTTCAAAATTATTTCATTTAAGGAATACCTACCACCATACACATTGTGGGTTGCCATTAACTTTTCTGGATTCCCGTTTGAAACTGGTATGTCAACAGCAGTCACGTTTTGTAGTGCTTGAATAGAACTGAACAAGTTTGAATTTGGGAGCCGCGTCACCTTTTTCGCAATGACTTGGTCAAAGAGGTCTTCAGGGGGCACTTGAGAGAACTGAGGGTATCCTTTCTTCTTTGAAAATGTGCTAGAATCATTGTAGGCACCAGCACCAACTACCACCTGGTCAGAATTTCCATCTGGTTTGAAAAAATATTAGTCAGAAACTGATCTCTTGCAATGGTGAATAAAACAATTATCTCCACAATGCCCTCACTTAATCAGATCAGTTTGCCTTTGAAAGACTGAGAGATTATTTCCAGTTGTTAACTCAGATTTGAGAAATAGTAGCAAAAAATTACCAAAAGATGAACTGAAATTTGTGAGGAAACACGGACTGCAGGGTTTTGGACAATGTCAAGTTTTAGGAGATCAATTGAGTAGTCATGTCTAGGAGATAACAATAGGAGATAAGGGCTTCAGAGGTCAGATAGAGTCAAGCTACATCCACTAGACCGGATAATTTTGAAAATGCCGGTTTCGAGTAAAGACGATAGGCGTCCACACTATGCGATTTTGAAAATATCTCTATCCACACTGAAACGGAGATTTCGGCGAATCTCCTCCTCCTGCGCATGCGCAGGACACATCTTCCAAAAACAAGCGACACGTTTCGTGTCGAATCTCGCCGTAAAAGTGTGCGTTTGTGTAGTTAGACTAGAAAAACTTAAAACGATGGACAGCTGTTGGCTCTCGCGCAGGAGAACTTAAAGCCAAAAAAAAACAAATACTGGAGCATACGCCGGCAACCGACGGAGTTCACGGACAGATTGACCTGGCTGACGACGAACATTGAGAAACTGACTAACACTATTGCATTAATAAAGCACCTTGTTAAATGTATAAAACATGTCTGCATCAGTGTTATATTTCCATACAATGTAACATTAGGCTGTTACACATCTACTGTCAGATAAGTACTTGCACAAATAGGTAAATCACCTTCATAGAAGCAAGGACAGAAAATAGGGCAAAGTGAATACAATATACTTATTTATTCAGTAAGTTATGGGTCAAAGTATTTGGTGAGTACATTTCTAACTCTTCTGCCTTCAATCTCTTTGCTGTCTGCTCTGAAATTGTTAGGTCACGTTCAAGTAAACAATGAAATAGCGTACTGCTGTCTGATAGCGTTTTCAGAATTCTCTGGTTACACTGTCCACACTGATCTGCCTGAGCAGCGTTTTCAAAAATAACCCACCCTGGAAAGCATTTCTGAAAAGCTCCGTTTTCGGAGGACGAAAACGCCGTTTTAGTGTGGAGGGAGGGTAAAAACGAAGAGAAAACTCTTCGGTTACAGATTTATCTGCCGTAATGTGGATGTAGCCTCAGACAATTCAAGGAGCATTTCTAGAAATTAGCACATTTGTATTGTCAGAGCACAGAAACATATACTTCTTGTTCACATCTATCCATATTAATCCTATTTACAAGTACTTGGTCCATAGTCTACCGTGACTTGGTCTGTAACTTACCATGAAATCAAGTGATTGTACAAATAAATGTTGCAAATACACGCTTCCACCAACTTTCCAGGGTAGTATGCTCACAATTACAATCCCTCTGAAATCTAAACCCTCTGGTGTAAAGGCACCTTTACCGCAAGGAATTCAATATGCATACAACCTTCACCACTGTTAAGGACATCTTCAAGAGCCAGTGCCTCAAGAAGTGAGCACCAGTGATTGAAGACTCTCACTAGCATCGAGGAAGTGATATAGGAGTTTGAATGATTTAAGAACAGCTTCTTCCATACTGCCAGAGATTTCTGAATGGTCCATGAACACGACATTTTTGTATATTTAACATAATGTTAGGGTTTTGCATTGTACTGTTGCTGCAAAACAAATCCAATGACATACAAATCAGTGAAAACCCGATTCTGATCTAGATAAGCTGCCTCAAACTTTAGCTTCCAAGGAACAGAATTGATACCAAAGTAATGATTTGAGGCAAAGATTAGTTTCTGCTCATGCTTTTGCTGGACAAGTAGATGAATGGTTTGGAGAGAATGGACTGCATGGGTTAAGAATCTGAGGCAAGGTAAAGCTGGGTGTTGACAGATCACTTATTTTGGATGTTGCTGCCACAGGACAGCAACATCACCAGCTCAGTGAGTGTATGAGCAGAGTGCAAGTGTAACATCAGTGAGAAACACCAGCACAATGAGTGCATGATCAGAGTGCAAGTGTAACGTCAGTGAGAAGCACCAGCAGCTCAATGAGTCTAAGGTCAGAGTGCAAGTCTAACCTCATCGAGTTAGACAACGGGCTCAACAGTAACAATGAGTGCAGAAATACTTTAATCTTCGCCACCGGCATACAGTATGTCATTTATAAGTAAGAGACAGTCTGGCTCCTTCTGGTTAAGGGCAGAAATCTGCCTTTAAGAGAGAAATCTGTTTGTAGAGGCATTCAAATAATATTTAATTCTCCTTACAGCTGAAGAAACAGAAGAATTTGTAGGCAGTACAAAAGGGCAAGAAATTTTATGTGTTTTGGTTTGCACAATTTTTTGTCAATTATTTAAATTTAAAACGATTCTTACAATATTGTTTTCAGTAAATTACTCAGTAAAGAATGATTTAATTTCATGATCGCTGCCAAATTTGCCAAAATTCATGCTTGCAGCAGTGAGTTTTGATGTAAAGTGACAAATCTGTAGAAATTCAAAATATGGGAATTTGAAAATAATTTCTAAGCTGAAAACACTTGAAACTATGTGTGGAAAATATGAGCATTACAGCATAGGTTAATTATTACCACCACAATGTGGCAGGAGTATCATGGCTGGTGAGATTACTGTCAATCACAACCTGGAGCCCAGCATATGAGGCAGTGCCCATAATCTTCCCTTTTAGTTCAACTCATAACATCATTGTACCATCTCGGGGGAAAAAGTGTTCAAACATTTAACTAGCTTACCTTGATGGTGAATCCTATCCAGTGTTTCAGTATCATATATAATTCCTCCAACATACATTGAGGCTCTCTGGTCTGTGTTATGAAAAACTAGTGGATCAGATATGCCTTCCATGTCAGTGTCACTTCCGTTGTCAATGTGACAAAGATCTTAAGGAAAACAAAAAAGCAGTTTAAATCAGACTGCCCTATGCAAATATTTCAATTCCTAAAAATGCCATTTCCTTTTCTGCACATCAAGCCTTAAAAATCTGCTGTAGAATATTGCACTCTAATTGGAATATTTATATCATGTCCAAAGTGTCTTTAAAGTAAATGAACCTCAAGCAAGTGTTTATTTCCCATCCTTAATTATTCTACAGAAGACAGTATGCTAACTCACTGTTTATGGTAAAAGTTGTAAGACTAACACTGAAGGAAGAGCAACACATTTCCAAGGCAGTGTAGTGCACACTCGGGGGGTGGGGGGGGGGTGGGGGGACTCTGTGTGGGTGATAACATCCCATGAACTGTAAGTCTTTTTACTTCTTGGTGGCAGAGGTTACAGGTTTGAGTGCTGAAGCAAATAGCTGTAGTAACTTTTGTAGATATTGTAATATCTAGAAAACTCATCTAAGATGAGAACTACAGTTGAGATGGAGAAAGGAACAAATTATTCAAGATGGTGGTGGAAAGGGTGGTTGGAATTGTGCTGCAGGTTGTCGGAGCTGCACTTATCCATCCAAGTGGAGACTGAACAAGCACACTGATGGTAAACAGGAAGTTGTCGTTCACCCATGTTTAACCAGAAGCCACAGACATGACAGCTGAGCTCAAATGTCAAGAACTTCCAGGATTATACTTTCTGATCTGTATATTTGTTTCTTCGTTTAGGAAGGTGCTGCTGACAATGGAGACAATATTGTGATGACACATCTGTCATGATGTTGCACATGTATCTATGCTATGAAGTTGCTTGATTGGACTGTCAGGCAGCCCTCAATTTTGATGCCACCTCCCATTTGCCTGGGAGGAGAACTCAATTCAAATTTGGGCCTAGATCAATGCTAAGTAGTTATTAATTTGTTAGTTTTAGTTATTCTTTGTGGACATGAGGTCACTTTTTACTTCCAATTCATTACTAGCTAAGTCTTTCTAAGCGTTTGCAAACATCAACTCACACAGAACAATGTTGACTAGAGCCAGGTTGGAAACTACCAAAAATCAGAGCACACATGCCATTTGTTTACTTTGCAAGTGAGGAAACTTTCACTGAACAAATTAGTTTTCCAAGCTCACCACCACTTCCTCTGTGTTGAAGTAAATATCCATTCACAGAACCTGTCATAAGCTGGTGGTGACTTCCAGCTTCTAATCGGCCGTATCCTTCCTGATGGTCTGACAGTGTTCCCTGGGATGACAAGTAGCTTGGTATATCTGCAGGTAAGTTTGTCTCATCTGTGAAACCAGAACAATATTAACATCTTAAACATAAATTATGTTTTAAAAAAAGCTTTCAAATAAAATACTTTAAAGTTGCTTAAGTCCCTTTCAGGACTCAGGAGTGATTCAATTATTTATGCCAAATGTTGCCAAATTATTTAACAAATGTAATCAGAAGTCACTTTGTAAACCTAGTTCTAGGCAATATTCTGAATTACCTTACTGAATTTTAATTTCTATAGCCCTTTTGCAGTAACTAACTAAATAGCTTTGAAAAAAACCTTTTTATTTTAAGACGGACATTAGACTTATATAGTAGATTCATGCATGTTTTCCGTTATACCCACACACACATAGATTCAGTGCACAACTGCTTTACATTATGTAGTGCTAAGCTCTGGAGGCCAAGCTCCCATGGGCAAAGTACAAACACTTCTCTTAGTCAAATTCACTGAGGAAAATGTAATTGTCTTCAGGAAGGACTCTAACCTTAAGAACTGCTGATGGTGGTGATGAGTAATGTTAAGTGAGGGTTGAGGGGCGAGGGGTAAAGGTTGCTCTTAATTAACATTATTCAGCATGAATCGTGATTTTAGAGAGAAATGCTAGGCATAACTACAGAGACAATAATTCTTCCTGCAGCTTAACAGTGAACAAGATACACAAGTCACATCCTTCAAATAGAAAGAACATTGGAACACTAATAAAAAATGAAGACTCCAGTAAAGCAATTATATAGAGGAAAACAAATGATAATTGAGTGAATTGAAAAGGGGCCACCACTTAAAATCCAAAATGCTTCTAAACCCTAAAATTTCAACATCAAAATTTCTTAGACACGAGACTCTAGATGCTGCACATCTGAGCAATAAAAGCAAACTGAAGTTCAAGGGGCAAAGGGATGGTCAACATTTTGGGTTGTAACCCCTTCCAAGTTTCCCTTTTATTATAATAAAAAGCATGCTTCAAAGAAACGGTTCTGTTTAATGAGTGAGCACCATGGCACCAATGAGAATCACCAGGTGATGAGTTAATTAGCCTGGGATCATCAAGGGCAGGTGGGGGACAGGACTAACAAAGGGAAACAAAACATTTCTAGGGAAAAATTACCAGTTCCCTTGATGACTCACAATTTACTCCAATGAACAGCTAAACCATACGTGTTAAAAACTGACTGATCCATGATGGCTTTAATTTCAGTAGAAATAATAATAGGAACACAATCAGTCCCTGGATAATTAAGCAAGAGGGGAGAAAATAGATCAGCCAGGATTCCTTTTCCTAAGTGTCAACTGGTAGCCTATAGAATATTCATGTCTGAACATGAAATCAAGGCACAACTGAATTCGACTGTAATACTTCCTGCAGTTGAACAACACGACAATTCTGAAATGTCAGGGCCTAGTACCAAACCACTTTGCCTTTTGCATCTGAGTAACTGTACTGAAGCTGAATGCACAGTCAGGGGAGAAGGGGGCCAAAAGCCAGCAAAAATATGTTTGAAATTGTTTTTATTGCATTCATTTAATTTCTCTCTCTCACACACGTAAAACTGGGGAATGAAAAATGTTTAAAGTTTATACCTGTGTTCGTCACACTGCAGTCCTCACTCTTCCTCCTTGTATGGTAAATAATAACCACCCACACTAAGGAGGTGCCAACCACACAGCAGACCACCGCTATGATGACAATGCCAATGGTGGACCATCCATCCTCTTCGAATGGTGCAGCACTTTGTGTAGAGTCACAGTTTGGTGTAGGAATGACATTCAAGCGAATGTGGCCCCGCTCAGTTCCAAGGGTATTTGACATTTCACATGTGTATTTCCCAGCATCACCTAGATTACTGTCCACAATAATTAGCAGTTGGTTACCAGCAGCAAAAAAATGCCGTTCAGTTACTGATAAAGGACTGTCATCTTTGGTCCAGTTCAATTTTGGAGGAGGACTCCCAGCTGCTATGCATTGTAGAACTGCAGTTTCACCTTTTGCTACTGTTTTGTCAACAAGAGGACGCACAAATGAAGGCGTTTCTGGAATGAAGATGGTTTGAAAATAAAGATAACTATAAATTAAAGTTAATAATAAGAACTAAAAATCAACAATGAAGAATGCACAGTAAAACAAATCACAATTTTAAGGTGACCAAAATATGCCCCAATTTCAAATAGCATAAGATTATAGTTTTTAAAATTTCTGTACAACTGGCAAATGACAATGATATATTATATTATTTAGGAAGTCAGAAGGCATAGGATCCAGGGAAGTTTGGCCAGGTGGATTCAGAATTGGCTTGTCTGCAGAAAGCAGAGGGTTGTGGTGGAAGGAGTACATTCAGATTGGAGGGTTGTGACTAGTGGTGTCCCGCAAGGATTGATTCTGAGACCTCTACTTTTTGTGATTTTTATTTAACGACCTGGAGTGGGGGTAGGAGGGTGGGTTGGCAAATTTGCAGATGACACAAAGGTTGGTGGTGTTGTGGATAGTGTAGAGGATTGTCAGAGATTGCAGAGAGACTTTGATAGGGTGCAGAAGTGGGCTGAGAAGAGGCAGATGGAGTTCAACCCAGAGAAGTATTGAATATTGTGTACAGTTCTGGTCACCGAATTATAGGAAAGATGTCAACAAAATAGAGAGAGTACAGAGAAGATTTACTAGAATGTTACCTGGGTTTCTGTATCCAAGTTACAGAGAAAGGTTGAACGAGTTAGGCCTTTATTCTTTGGAGGGGGTACTTGATAGAGGTATTTAATATTATGAGGGGGGTAGCTAGAGTTGACATGGATAGGCTTTTTCCATTGAGAGTAGGGGAGATTCAAACAAGAGGACATGAGTTGAGAGTTAGGGGGCAAAAGTTTAGGAGTAACTCGAGGGGGAATTTCTTTACTCAGAGAGTGGTAGCTGTGTGGAACGAGCTTCCAGTAGAAGTGGTAGAGGCAGGCTCGAGATTGTCATTTAAAGTAAAATTGGATAGGTATATGGACAGGAAAGGAATGGAGGGTTATGGGCTTGAGTGCAAATCGGTGGGACTAGGTGAGAGTAAGCGTTTGGCACGGACTAGAAGGGCCCAGATGGCCTGTTTCTGTGCTGAAATTGTTATATGGTTATAATTTTAAATGGTACACTTTGGAAGGACAAACTCCAAGGCACAGTACAAAGTAAATATCAGGATACTTGGTAGTATAGAGGAGCAGAGGGATCTGGGGGTACATGTCCAGAGATCCCTGAAAGTTGCCTCACAGGTAGACAGGGTAGTTAAGAAAGCTTATGGGGTGTTAGCTTTCATAAGTCGAGGGATAGAGTTTAAGAGTCACGAGGTAATGATGCAGCTCTATAAAACTCTGGTTAGGCCACACCTGGAGTACTGTGTCCAGTTCTGGTCGCCTCAGTATAGGAAGGATGTGGGTACAGAGGAGATTTACCGAGATGCTGCCTGGTTTAGCGAGTATGCATTATGATCAGAGGTTAGGAGATTAAGGCTTTACTCTTTGAAGAGAAGGAGAATGAGAGGAGCCATGACAGAGTTATACAAGATATTAAGAGGAATAGATAGAGCGGATAGCCAACACCTCTTTCCCAGGGCACCACTGCTCAAATACAAGAGAACAAGAAGAAAAACTAAGGGGTGGGAAGTTTAAGGGGGATTTTAGAGGAAAGTTTTTCACTCAGAGTGGTTGGTGCATAGAATGCACTGCCTGAGTCAGTGGTGGAGGCAGATGCACTAGTGAAATTTAAGAGACTACTACACAGATGTATGGAGGAATTTAAGGTGGGGGTTTATATGGGATGCAGTGTTTAAGTGTCAGCACAACATTGTGGGCCAAAGGGCCTGTACTGTGGTGTACTATTCTATGTTCTATATTTGAACTCACCTAATACAGTTAGTGTTGCATTGGCTGAAATAGCTCCAGCGCTATTTTGAGCAGTACAGCTATAAATACCAATGTCCTCTATTTTCACATCTACAATAAAAAATACATCATCTTCTGGCATAACATGCATTCTTCGCTCTCGCGCAGCAGGGAAGTCAGTACCACCGTCTTTTTGCCAAGCTATCTGTGGTGCAGGATGCCCAACAGCAGCACACTCTAAACGGGCCATAGCTCCTGCTCGAATGGTGAGGTCTGTTGGTGACTTTGTAAATGACGGTAACACTATGAAGCATGACAGAAACAAGAAATTAATGAATGGTTCATCAATGCATCTATTGTACATCTTAATTCTACACATAACAATGGCTTTTACTTCTGAACTAAGAATAGGTTAGAAAGTGATGGAAATGCAGATTTATAAGGCAGACATTTAGAAAGTCAGGTTGTGGCAATCTTGGTGTAGTAAAGAAATTTCTTTATCAACAGTCTTTATCACATCCTCATGTCTATTCCATCCAAACCATTTAAATATATAGACACCCATTAGATAACTCAATTTTTTTTTCAACAGGCCTTAATTATTCACTGAAACACACATCCTTTCCAGAGTCATTGCCAACTAAAAGAAACATGCCAAACCAGGACACTAAAATTGATGTGCAGCTCAATACATACTATTCACAATCAGCTTGGCTTTGTTGGAGTAAGATGAACCAAAGTGGTTGGAAATCACACATTGGTATTTTCCTTCACTGCTGAAATTTACATTTCGAAGATGCAAGATGGTAGTATATTCCATTACTTCACCACCTTGAGATCGAAGGTGTGCATAGTTCTCAATCTCTGCATCATGAAGCAGCTCATTATCTTTCTTCCAGGCAAATGTCATTGGAGAGTCACTGCTGCTGGCTGCAGAGCAGATGAAGCTCACATTTGAATCCTTTACAGCTGCTTGGTTTTCAGGTTGCTCAATGATCTCAGGTTTGGGGAAGTCATCTGTGAAGAGTTATTAAGTTTAGCAAAAATGAAAAAAATGGAGTAAAGAAACAA